>NC_040911.2:36809024-37113339 GCF_004126475.2 Phyllostomus discolor | reverse complement strand
TTTTGATTTGTTGACCTGGAGACTGAGATTTTTTTAAAAATTGAATTTCATTGAAACATGCAGTGAGTTGGAGTACAGTCTAATCTAGCAAGACTGTCTCCAGCTTCCCACCGGTTACTAACATGCACACACGTGACCACACCATGACGACTCACAACACAGACTTGGTGCCTGACACAAGGACCCATCAACCCAGCCACCTTTGAATCCCTGCTTCTGTGTATAGCCCCCATGGGAGATGCTAAAAGTGGGTGGATTTTTTTTTAAGGGGCACTCTTATATGGGAATTCACAATGTGGCATGTTTAAGGGGTGGGAGGGGCAGAGGCGAACCATAGAGCTGGGAACACCTGGAGAGCAGGGTATGAGATGAGAGATTCTATATGGAATATCTGATCAGTGTAGCAAGAGTTCCTTCCCTCTTAAGAGGGAATATTTCCAGCAGAATGGACAGGTTGGAAACACATTAAAGAGCTAAAGAGACAAAGTGCAATTAAACGTAGATCAGAGTTTTCACTGTCCCTTAAAATTTTTTTCAATCAGGACTTAAAGCCAATGCTAGTCCCTCCTCCCCATGTGTAAAGTGGGCAAACCATGGAGCCTACGCCTCAGTGGAGGAAGAGGATCGAAAAGTAAATCAGTGTGTCAAGTCTTATGAAAAAATTGAGGTGCAGATACAGGCCCTCCTTTAGTAGGCTCAGATGTAAACTGGTTCCTGAGAATTCGACGGGCCAGCCTTGCAAAGAGCCCAAGAGAGAGTCCAAGGGCAGGAAAGAGCATGGGGGTTGGAGACACGGCAAGCAGGAGGAAATGAGCTGGCGGGGAGGGTAGGTAAGAGGAAGCTGGAGACATGAAGAGGGAGATTTGGATTGAATGAGAAACCAGAAGAATGACAGATCCTGCTCCCTGCTATGTGGAAAAGGGTTACAAATCAGGAGGTCATCAGAAGCAGGGAGGTAAGTTCAGAGTATATAATACAGGAGTTATGACTATACACCAGAGAGTTCAGTCACTTAAAACAATATGTGAGAATTTCAAGCTGAACATCTGAGGGAGAAGAGCTAGGTTTCATTCGCAGGGTAAGTAGTTATATTTAAGGTGCTGGCTCTCAGTTATCAAAATATGTTGAGGCTATTTCTTATCCCCTTTAGACTTTTAGGGGAATTGTCAAAATGGCTGTTTTCAGGATGAACTGCTAGGATATTTTCATGCAAATACACAGGTAACTGACTAGGTTAAAGCTTAGTAACAGAGCAGGAGGGTATACCTTGCATTTCTGATCTACTCATTTCACATGCTCAGTTTCATGATTAAATAATTCGCCACTTACATTATTCCTAACAGATGCTGGAAATGGGGCTGTCTGAGTCGACTTTTTTAAGATCGAGTCTGCCACCAAGCATAATGGATCAATAAACTGCATGCAAGCAAAGAACCTTGTATTCTTGCTTGTTTTGTAATTTAGGAGGTATACGAACAACACAACCTTTAAGTTTTTTCAGACTTGTGACATCATAGTATTTTCCAACTCGTGTACACATTGTTTAAAAAACAAAATTCTCTAGCTTTTCTAGCCAGGCACTCCCATTTGATAAGTCTGTCTTTGGCATTCACACCACATGGAGAGCAGCGCCTCGCTGTGATACTGTACTTCCCCAGAGAATGCCTGCTCGCCACCATGCGTGCTGGCTGGCTGACGCTGGCCCGGGGGGCTGCAGCGCCTCACTTCTTTGTGAGGACATTATTGATAACTTAGGATGGTATGAAGTGGCAACATTAGTACATTTGAAAGTGTAGAAGAAATCACACTTGTAACATTCTAAAGCCTTTATTTAGCATCAGATAGATTATTTCATTATAACACTTGTTAACTTCAAGATAGCAATGAAAATAATTTACTGGCAGCTACCTAAGGCCCCTTGGAGCAGTATCTCTGTCTAGGGTCAGGTGGATAAATACATAAGATTAATAATGTACCCCAATTAAAGGGGCAAAGCTATTGTACAGGTCGTCTCCATACATAGTTTAAGTACACAGGGGCCTTGCTTGCCAACTTGAAATGCACAAGCCCTCCTGTTACACAGTTTGACAGTTATAATACATGAGTGCAACTTAATTTCTTTGGTGGCACTGGCCACTGGAAGGTGAAGCATTTAAAAAGGTTTGTCATTACATAATGGTACTGGTGATTAGAATCTATTTCTAGGGGATTTCTGTGAATTGGTAGATTTTATACATATTTTCAATTCGAACATGAACAATTAAACACCTCTTAATTCTAATGATGGATTACAGAATTGTAAAAGGAAATTCGGAGCACTACAGAAAGTGAAATACTTTTTCAGTTTAATTCTTTAGAATTTTCAAATCAGGAACACCTATTCTGACTATTCAGGCATTTTTTTTTTTTTCTGTTTGGAGGCGAGGATGGGGAAAATTGAGGGTTAGAAGAAAAGCCATCTTATCAATAGTCTTTACAAAATGACATAACCTCTGCATTCGAGCACATAAACATTGTACAGGAGAATTCTAAACATTTCAAAGTTACATCTAAAACATTCAAGCATGACAGCATAAAATATTCAAAATAACTTGATTTGGGATTACTGTATAATTTCATAAAGCTAAAGTTACATTTAGGTATAAACCTTCAGTAATTATGGCAACAGCAACCATAAAAAAGCATATTCTCCAGCAGTTCTATTACCTCTATATAAAATAGTATTCCAAATAAGTATGGATAGCAAAATTACCCATTTTCTGTAAGACTTTCACCAACAGTATCACCTTATGCCCTATTTTTGTTGGGTGAAATGCAAGTTATGAGTGGGTTTTTTTCCTTTTTTTAAAGATGAGTAGAAACCAAAGGGAAAAAAATTAAAAACATAGGTTTACGACTTATTTGTAGATTAGCCAAACACCCTGACTTGTCTGCATTTTAATAAATGTCAGGCAAATTCAAGTAGTTTCTGTCCCAGTAGCTGCCCGAGTAAAGCCAGTCCTGCGCTCCGTTGTAGGGGTTGGGACCTTGATGGAACCACCTGTTCAAAGAGAGAAGACAAGATTGGCAGGGGAAACCGTAGTCACGGGGCACCTGCTGCTGTGCTGGCTCGCAGTACTTCCCTGCTGCAGCAGCTCAGTCTGTGAGTTCGGGATTCCCAAAGAGTGTGGAGTTCCCATTTTCCCTTTGGAGAGCACGCAGGTAGAATAATGTTCCATAGTGTGTGGAGATACCATGCAAAAGGTTTATAGGTCTTCCACGGCATTCAGAAATGCCCCTTAACAGAATTAGGATCTTCTGTCTAGTAGGGCTGTTAGAACCAGTATGTTTAACTGTTCGTCCTCTAGTCCCATTCCTTCCACTAGAAGTCATCCTTTTAAAGGCAGTTAGAAATAAGGAATTGGGATAAAATTAACTTTGATAACACACCTACAGTAATGTGTAAGGTGCCCAGTTCACAGTAAATGCCCCCAAGCTCTTAAAGCTCTGTTTTACAAAATAGCTGAATGTTAGGCTGAATAACTTGTCCGAGTTAATAACTGATAATGCACTGACATTAATCTAGTCCAAATTTTCTGGGCCTCAGTTTTCTCCATGCTTATATGGATTCTTAGGTTATAGCCTAGCTTTCAATATCTTGTCTTATTTAATTCTAGAAGGTGCTGCACTAATCATTTTCTTGCCCTTTAAAAAACATGTGACGCATCTCCCAGAGTCCCAGCTTTCTGAGGTAACGAGAATGCAAACCTACTTGCCCAAAAGGTTCACAATTAAATTTGTGCAACACTTTCTAAATATGGTTTCATTTCTAGAGTAGCATTTATGGAAACAGTCTTAAATTTCTTTGCCATTCTTTCCAAATAAATTGCTTCTAAAAATATTTACAATTAAGTGTGAGGTTAGATTCGTTTGGTTAAGTCTCAGGTGTTACTATTGTCACTACAGAAGCTCTAAAAACCCTGAGAGGAAAAAAAATGCTTCAGACTAGGCTAATTCCTCGAAGTATCACAGAGTAAATGCCATTAGACCTAATTTTTAGAAATATTATTACATAAATAATTTAGCTTTTGGGACTTGTCCCTAATTAGAAAATGTATAGACGATCACTCTATATATGATTCAGACATTGGTAACCAAACTAGAAATATATTAAGGAACCATTATTTGGTCAAAGCCACAGACTTTGTGTCCAATATGAAGCAGAGGGTTACATACTGTCCTGGGTCTCAAAAATCTCAGCAGTAGAAGAAGCACTTTGTCATCAGATGTAGCAAGGCAAGCACTTCAGAAAAGCTGGCCAATCAAAATCAGGGTGGCCAAAAACAATTTTAAGATTTAACCAAGCTTGAGGCCCTGAGCCACAGGATTTCCTCTATAGAGAAGAGAGGAGGAAAAGTCGCAGTGAGACATGTCACAGATTGGTAGATTTAACAGCATGTGAGCACAGTCCTCTAAAGACCACGGCTGCAAGCCTCCCTTCGGGGCTCGCTCGTTCTCGGGCAGAGTGTGAACACGCACTAGGGGTGAGCACCCTGGGGTCGATGGTCTGCCGCAGAGGATTAGGGTTTCTCTCCAGGCTCTCCTACTTTTCAGCATTCAAGTCTGGAAACCTCTGCCAGTATCATCACATGCTCTCCACGTGAAAAAAGTGCATGATATATGCATAAGCAAACAGCCTTGCAATTTACTCACATATATATAAACAAATGGCTCTGAGCCTATTTTCATGCCAGAACCTATAGTTCTGCATTTTACTTCTCATCAGACATATGGAAAGGACAGGGCTTTGCTGGATAAGGAAGCAAGATCGTTTTCTTAGTTGGCATTTACCTGTGATAATTGAGTGGGAATATTTTAACCTTAATTTCCAAATGCTCTCTTTTCTTTGTCACACGTGCAACTCTCTCAGTCCGAATACTCAGTGGAAAGAACTTCTCCCTCAGGCCCAGGAATCACGTGGCAGGGATCAGTGAGGCCTCCCTGGCAGTTCACCCTCGGATCTGACAGCCCTGCCCGCCCCACATGGCAGCGCCCAGGGGCTCAGCTGCCGGGTCTGAAAGAGCACGCACCTCGTCTTCCAGTCCTCTTCCGACTTGGACCTGTTTTTTCGAGCTGCTCTTTGTTTTTCCTCAAGTCGTTTTTTTTCTTCACTAGCTTGATCTAAAATGACATCAATGGAAAGCAGTTATAGTTATTGTACAAGAAGAGAGTGCAGGCACAGTACTAAGCATAACTTTGTGGAGAAGTGCCACCCCAAAGGGTCAGCAAGGCCTCCACAGTATCAGAAGGCGAACACCGTGGTCAAACACCAAGCTGGAATTCTCACACACACCTAAGTTATCAGGAGGCAGAGCTGGCGTTCGGGACCCAGTCATCTCTCTCTACAGCCTACGGCCTTAATAACACCTGCATTTACCAACAAGAACCTGCTTATTCTTAAGGCCAAAAATGATGTCACTAAAATGTTTCAATGAAAATCTGGGCAGAGAAACTGAATAAATGTGGATTTTTCCAAATTCTTACTGAGACCTCACAGAGCTTCAGATTCCCTTCACAAGAAATTCATACAATCTTCCAAAATACCATCCCAACGTCTCACTGACAATTCAGAGAGCCTCAGAGGGTTCAGTTAGAACAGGGTTTCTCGACGTTGGCCCTGCTGACACATGGGAGCGGAGGACTCTCTGGAAGGCTGTGCTGGGCACGTAGGACACTTAGCTGCATCCCAGGCCCCCACCCCACCCCACTGTGCCAGCAGCAGTTCCCGGGTGGGACAACCGAAGTCTCCGGACACAGCCACATACCCCCGGGGGGAAACTGCCCCCATTCTGAGGACCCCTGAACTAGAAGGAAGTTAACACTACAAGATTAAGAAAGTGCTAACTGACCAGAGGGAGGTACAGCTGTTTGATATTTCATTCTAAAATATATAGTATAATAATTAGAACTGACTTTAAAGTTGATAAAGATGTTATTTTTTTTCAATTTCCTCGCTGACAGTTAAGAGATGCTTTTGGTTAGAACAGACTGATGGCTGCCGGTGGGGGCGCGTTGGGAGATGGGCGGAAAGGGGGAAGGGACGGAGCAGTGCAGGCTGGTGGTTACAGAGCGGTCCCGGAATGTGAGGTACAGCGCAGGGACAGAGTCAGTAACTCTGTAATAACTGTGGTGTCAGAGGGGCACTAGGCTTATCGGGGGATCACTTGGCAAGTTACATAAATGTCTAATCACTGTGCTGTACACCTGAAACTAACATAATATTGAATGTCAACTGTAATTAAAAATTTTAAGAAAATAAAAGACACAAAACATATCCCTCTGGTTATATACAGTATATTCAAGTATCAGGGAGGCTCACTGAAATAATGAACAGGAGCTAAGAGAGCCTATCTCAGATTTCCAAATTTAAAACAGAAGTTACCAAACTTAAATTTTAGAGAAAAATTTCTAAGGCGGCATGATACCGAGGGCTGTGGCTGGGTGCAGCCACGGGATCTCCAGCTGCAGCACATAAGAGCAAGCTGGAGAGACCCACAGCGCAGGGCAGCTGATTCCTGCAGCTGCCGCTCGCCTTCCTCGTAACAAAAACAAACCCAAAATGATTCGAGGAAAGACTAAAATGCTTGTACTGCAATGATGCTAACAAGCCCCAGGAATAAAACAAACCATCACCCCCCCCACCCCCGCCCCGCCAAAATGACCCCTCAGCAGTAGCGCCCGCCACCAGATGCTAGTTACCAATCTCTCCATTTTCCATGGCTCGGATGTCAGGCCGCAACCTGCAATCTGTCTTAGGAATCACACTCTCCATTTCCTTGTCTATCTCATTCAAAACCATGGCAAAGCTAGTGAAATTGTACATCTGAAAAGGAAGCGAAATGTTCAAATTAGCATATACCAAGGCATAATGAAAAATGGAAACCCAGAAGGTAGAACAGGTTTGATCTGTCAATGAACCCTTCCCTTGATGGCAATAATCGTCAGCCTTTCGCAGTCCATGTATCTAAATGTTTTCACCACCTGTGGTACTAGCCTCAAAGAAATCTTGACGCAAGCCTCACAGAATATTCATATTCCATATCGCTGTCAACTTTAAGTAGGACTATAAGCAAAGTCAGCGTTCTTTCTACTTCTTTCATTAAAATCATTACTTGCTCTGTCTGGGAGGCTTACACTGAAGAGGCTGCATCATCTTGCATTTAATGAGAGCCAGCATTCTCCTAAGTGACTGCTAAATAAGCCCCCAGAAGTCCCATCCCAGCACATCTCCTTGGCCAGGCCCCAGAAAGGAGGAACAGCACAAATGCACTGGGCCTCAGGGTGAGAAAGGAAACTGCACCCAGGAGTGAGCAGAGGGGCAGTGGGGAGCATTTCAATGACATCCTAACGTCTTCTACATCCTGCCACGGCTGGCCCTGCACCCGCATGGGAAGAGCACCATCGGAGCTGAATGTAGGAGTGAGAAGGCTTTCTGAAGCCCTGCGCACCTGAGCAGAGTTGGGAGGCCGAGGGGCTATCCGCCACAGGAGCGCACTTCCGGGGATAACAAACACACTTTCAGAATCCGGCATCGGCATTTCATCCGACTCCTCCGACGTGCTCATCTGGAAGGACAAACAGAGGAACAAAATTAAAACATTTTAAAGAGAATATACTTCAAACTGGAAGATCACCATTTATTTACTGCACAGCACCAGAATGTTAACTGCCCGGGGGCCGGAGCGTGGGGATGTGCTTGCCCTCGTCTCCCTCCCCGGAACACAGTGCAGGGCCCACGGCACCAGAATGAATTCAGTGTCACGAATCTCGAGAGCTTGATGTGTTGTAACATTTAGTGATATTTGCATTCAAGGTGTTATCATCATCACTTTTTACTAGTGTTTTAATGTTTTTAAAGCGTTTTTAAAAGACAGAATAACTCATTTGAGTATCTACTGAAACACTGAGAATTCAAGAAAAAGTTAAATTCTTGGGGGCCGTTCACAAAATGATCAATTACACAAAACTAGCAGGAATACTGAAAGCATTTGATAAAAAAATTAAAAATATGTTAAGCTAAAAAGGAAGCCACATTGTTTTTGGCTACCACCCCCGCCAAGGCCAGAGCTATATATACTAGGAGCTCTGTCTATATTTAGTCTTTACATAATAAACCTACAAGGATATATTATTACCACAGTTTTATAAGACTCTATACAGAATTCAAGCCTTTGGAAGGTTAATACTCCCGATGTCACACAGTTGCCAAATCTAGAACATTTAGTGAATATACAGTTGAAAACAGCAGCAAGGAGGTGACAACATTGATGCTAACGACCTTCCCACAGCATCTGGTGAACTTCCCACACACTTGCCTATGCCCAGGAACATCAGCAATCTAGGGCAGCCAGAAGACACACCCAGGAAGGAGAGAGACAAGACGAGGAGCGGGTGTGGAGAATAATTTTTCTCTCCAGGCGGGTAAGGCCGCTCTTCCACAAAGACTGACCGGGGCTTAGGGGGTGTGGGGGGAGCTTTGTGGAATTTCGCCAATGTCCTCTACTGCCCCCATGCCACCTCTGCAGAGGGAGGGTGGACAGCACGTGTGTTCGTGAGGGTGCATTTGCCAAGCTGCCTTGTGCTGGCTGGAGCTGCCACCAGGGACTTTGTGTCAGGGCTCCCGGGACCCTGGAACATGTTCTTCTACAGGGCCACCGGTTCTAACAGCTGCAGGAAGTGTCAGGCGCCTCCCAGGAAGGAAAAGCAGAAGGGGCACTTGGAGGTGAGGTGGAAAGCAGCACTGTGCACAGAGAGACGATGGGGGTGGGAGGAGCAAGAAAAAGGCCAAAGCAACAGGAAAGCGGCATGCTTTGGTCATTTCATAAAACTCCTGTCACCTCAGGACCACGGTTAACTCGATGTACAAAGGAAGTTGCCCATAAATACGCCTTCTGTTTTCAAGGAATGTTAGGGTTTCTTAAACTTTCACATGCGCACTTGCCAGCAGAGCCCCTGGGACAGTGATGCAGGAGGTCCAAAGGGGCCCGGAAGCCTGCGGGCTCTCAGAGGAGGGTCAGTCGCCAGTGCATGGGCATGCTTTGAGCATAAAGGACTTCAGTCATCTTTACTAACCAGATACTATTCAGAGCCCTCTACATTTATCAGCTCATTTGTCAAGTAGGTCCTATTACTGTTCCCATTTTACAAACGAAGGCACTGGGGCAGAGAGGAGGTACTGCTCATAAATGCGGAGACAGGACTCCGACCCAGAGCAGTGCCCTGAACCACGGGCCGGCCCCTGAAAGTGACAGGTCCTAGAGTACCACGTGTCCCAACAACAGTGCAGCCTTGCGGGGCTCTCAGCTCTCTGGCCCCAGGGGAAGGGCAGGAGTCTGCCCAACCTCAGAGCCTCCTTAGGCCCTGCGACAGGAAGCTGCAGGCCTCACCCGTGGGGAATTCTGCTGGACGTTACCTGTCCTACAGGAATGAAGTTTAGTAACAGGACAGCCGTCCTGGGGTGACGCCCTCGTGTCAACTTCAGTGATTTAGAGACGAGGGACAGGGCAACCAAAATGCTAATTAGCATGGAAATGGAGGAGATAATTTTTAATATTTCAAAATATTCAATGGATCTCAATTTCTAACATCCGTAAACAGAAAGAAAAAGAGAAAACGTCTCACTGAGACGGACTCCAACTTCCCAAAGCGACGCAGATGCGGTCAGAGCCCGGCGGCGCCTGCGCACAGTGGCGGAAGCGGCGCCCGCCCGCCCACCCACCTCTGCGGGAGACCGTCCGAGATTCGCTGCTAAGGCAGATTAATGGTTCATTAAAGAGACTTAAAGAATGTCTGCCAATTATACCTCAGTAAAAAATTCATGGAGAAAAGTTACATGAATTAGCAAGAAGGAAAAAAAGGTCAACCTGTGACCCAGGAACAGGCCACCTGCCAAGGGGTTAGCGCGGGTGTGAGAGCCCAGGGCCCCGCCGACACCACTGACAGGTGCGCACCTGTTTGCTGTTCTTCTTCTCTTCCGGGGTTTTCTTGTCGTTTTTTTTGAAAGCTTCGAAAGTGGCGGGGTCGACACTGTATAAACATTCGGTCCACTTCCCATAGAGGGCACAGAGCTTCTTTTTGCTGTCAAGAGACACTGATGTTTAGCCAACAATTAACCCAGCATTTTGCTATAACTGAATATTATTAAAAAGAGGCTTATGAATCAGATTCTTTAGAGAAATAAATATTTCCTTGTAGAAGATTTTCCAACTTATTGAAATGCCTGTTTCCTAGGTTATAGCAGATTTTAATACTGACATTTTATTTATAAATAAATAAATAAATAAATGTTGACCTGTACTAGTCACCATTTAAAATGAACACTTTACCTTTTATCTTGAATGTAGCCTTCAACTTTGTGTAATTCCTTACCAAAAAGGCCACATGGCTTGAAATTCAACACACATTTGTCCCCAGTCCTGAGGAGGAGATAGGAAGCTCAGATTACCATCTGCCACGGAAGAAGCAATAGAGAGTAATGATTATGGTAACATTTCCAGCAGCATTTTGCTGCTGGGCCCACAGTAAAAAAAGGTGAGCAAAGTTCGGAAAGAATAAGTGACTTGCTGCTATGGAACGACTATCTGTGCCCCTCCCCCCACAAGCATGTGTTGAAGCCCTAACCCCCAATGTGATGGTGTCAGGGGTTGTTAGGTCATGAGGAGGAGCCCTTAGGAATAAGATCAGTGCCCTTGAAGGAACAGACACAACAGATGATCTCCCCCACTCTGTGCCATGTGAGGACACAAGGAAGGCAGCCATCTGCAGATCAGGAGGAGGGCTTCATCAGATGTCAAATCTGCTGCCCCACTGATGGAGGATTTCCCAGCCTCCACGACCATGAGAGATCAATTCCTGCTGTTTAATCCCGCTGTGTATTCTGTTATTGCAGCCCAGGCTGACCAAGACACTTGCCTGAGGTCACAAAGTAGGTTTTGAACCCAGCTGTTTTCAATTTTTATGTTCCTCCAGCCCCACTCCTGCTCTGTGAGTAATACAAACTAAACAATATCAGCAAAACTAGCTGAGGTTGGAGTTAAGATTCACAGAGGTTAGGGAAGCTCAGAGTTCACCTAGTCTTTGCTAATCAGAAACTTTAATGAACTGTGCTCATTAAATAAATGGGCTGCTATTCGTTTAATAGTTATATAGCCTGTTCTGAATTTATCTAGAGCTTTTTTTTTTTTTAAATGAAGCCCACTGATACTGGATGATGACAATCGAAGCGACAGATAACTACCCTTAAAGTGTCTTACTTGTGGTTTGTGATTTCCACATTGCCGTACTGCTCAATCCAGAGTTTGCCCACAATGATGTTATGTACACAGCAAGTAGGGTTGGTCCATGTGTATGCTTCATTGTGTCTACGAAACAAAAATAAAACCAATACCCAGAAAAATAAGCAAGAAGTGTTATTTTGTTTAAAAGAGCGATTTGTCTCAAACGCCATTAACCGAGGACAACAGATCAGAGTACCAGAGACAACTCAGACCTACTGGTGTTGACTCACAGGAAAACAGGTGCCATTTTACTACTTTTATTGCTTCTTAAAAGGATGCAGAAGCTTAAGGAAAAAACTCTACACTTCCACCAAACTCCAAATGAACTACGCTTACAATCATCTATGGCATTCAACAGTTAGGTGAAAACATATTTTAAAAAAATTAGAGGGAGAAAGTAAAAATGAAAGCCTATGACTTAGCACTTTCCAGGGAAAGCGCCCTCCGGCTCATCCAAGGGAAAAACTTGTGCATGTGAACAAGCTCCGATTTCACACATGTCCAGGACGTCATGTAAGTAGGATGATGCAGTAACCTTCCGAGACTGGCTATTTCCATTTGTACGAGGCATTTTAAACTCTCTGTATCAGTAATTTCATCTTTCTTATTTCTGAGTAGTATTCCACTGTAGGCTTCACCATTCACTCATTGAAAGACACGTGGGTTGATTTCAGTTTTGGGTGACTATAAATAATAACACTATAAACATCTGTGTACAGGTTTTTGTGAGAATGTAAGTTTTCATATCTCTAAAGTAAACACCTGTGAATGGAACTGGTGAGCCATGTGGTAGACATAGGGTTGACTTTCTAAGAACTGCTCCCCAGAGTGGCTCCATCATTTTGTATCCCACCAACAACGTAGGAACTTTCTAGTTGCTCTGCATCCTTGCCAACATTTTATATTATCGTTTTTTAAAAACTGCTTTGATTTTAGCCATCCTATCAGGCGTATCTCCTTGTGAATTCTTGTATTTCTCTAAGGATCAGTGCTGTGGAGCATCCTTTCCTACACTTACCTGCCATCTGTGCAGCTTTTTTGGTGAACGATCTGCTCACATCTTATTCTCTCAAGTTTTCTTCTCGACTTTTGAGAGTTCTTTATTCTGTCTAAAAGTCTTTTGTTAGATACAAGATACGCAAATAATTTTTGTCCATCTGTCGTTTGTCTCTTCATTCTCTGAACAGTGTCTTTCACAGAGCAAGTTTTTCATTCTGATAAAATCTAATTTACCAATTTTGTCTTTTCTGGATTGTGCTTTGGTATCATATCTGTAAGATGTTTTTGCCAAACCTAAGGTCATAAAGATTTTCTTCTATGTTTTCTCCGAAAAGCTTTATAGTTGTACATTTTATTTCAGCTTATGCTCTATTTTGAGTTGTTTTTTATAGAGGGTATGAGATGTACGTTGAGATCCATTTGCTAACATATGGATGTCCAACTGTTCCCAACCCATTTATGGAAAGGACCATCCTTCGCTGAATTGCTTTTGTGCCTTTGTCAAAAATCAGCCGGCCATGTTTCTGTGGGCTAACTTCTAGACTCTCTTCACGGTTCCACGGATATACGTGTCTATCCTTTCTGCCAGTGCCGCACTGTCTTTATCACAACGGCTTTAAGTTAAGTCTTAACTGGGAAGTAGGAATCTGTCAGTTCTGTTCTTTTTAAAATTGTTTTAACTTCTTTTTCATTTGCCTTTCCATATAAATTTTAAAATCAACATCTTCGTATCTATAAAAAATCATCCCAGGACTTTTATTTGGATTGTGTTACTAAAGACTGCTTATAAGTCAATTATGGGAGAATTAACACCTTAACTATGTACACTGAGGCTTCCCATTATGTTGAGACACAGCATGTCTCTCCATTACTCAGATTCTGCTGTTGTGCCTGTTTTAGGTATTGTACTGTCACTCCATTTTTCAATACTAATACTTCCATGTGTTTGCTGGACTCTCCTTCTATTCATTTTAAGAGTCTTCATCTTTATTCCTTGAAACATAGTTATAGCAGCTGCTTTAAAGCCTTTGATACAAATTTCAGTATCTGAGTACTGCGGGGTTGTCTATTGATTGTTTTTCCACTGTGGGTTGTTGACATTTTCTGGTTCCCTTGCATGATCAGTAATTTGGGATAGTACTCTGAACATGTGAATATTACAATACTCTGGGCCCTCTTAAAATCTCCTAGAGAATATTGAGTTATATTTTAGTAGGCAATTGCTACAGTTTCAGACCATGAGTCCTGACCCACTTTCTGTGGCCTCTGATTCTAGCGTCAGCTGAAGTTTCAAAGCCTTTTAGTGCTCTTCAGCTGCACCCTCAATGGTCGTTTGGGGATCCGGACACTGGTCTGAGGTAGCTCAGATCTCAAGGCCTGTGGTGTCCCACTTCAGATCGTTTCAGTGCGTGAGCACAAGGACGATCTTACGCACTCCAGCACAGCTTTGTGGGATCCCTTTCTTGAGCTCACTACTCTCTGTGAATTTCCCCATGCTCTTGGATACCAGAGGGTCGGGCCTCTCGACTCTGGCTACAAAATGGGGTGTTAGCCCCTCTGTGCTGCCTTGCACTTTCCACAACTGGGTCTTCCTCTGGGGCAAAGAGGTGAGAAGAAAGAGGGAGGAAAAAAAAGAACAGGGATTCTCCTCTCACTCCCTGAACCGCAGAGACCCTTTATCCAGTTCCTCTCGCCAAGGAGAAAGACTTTTCTGAGGGTCAGGCCCTCGTGTGCGGGCTGCTGCCGCTGCCACTGTGGGGACACACCTGTGGGCCCTGGAGTGTGCTTTGGGGAAGGCAGGGAGTGAAGGAGGAAAAGGACTTCCCCATTCTCTACATTCTACAAAGATCTCTCCAGGCCTTCTAGCCAGGGAGAGAGGGGGTTTCTCCTAGAACTGTGTCTGCCTCCACTGCCCCCAGCTGTGGGACTGGGGCTCCTCTGACTCCAAGCCAGGAGATGTGGGGTGGGGATGAACCCAAGATGCTCACTGCCATACTGGCCTTGCGTTTTTATTTCTCTCCCCAATTGAATTGCTGTCATTTGCTTGTCAGAGTCCTCAGACGGTTGCTTTATGTCTTCTGCCCAGGTCTTAGTAACCAGTAGGAAAGACAAGCTAAAGTGGGCTTAGTGTAGCTTAATGAGAACTGAAACTGCCTTTGAAATTTAAAGCTAATCTTCTTTCTCTGTTTGAAAGAAGAGAACTTCCAACTTACCTAACATCTAAGACATGCCACACAATTGTTATTTCAATAATTCACAAAGTGAATTCCTTTTGAAAGGCGGTTACACAAAACATTATTGCCACTGATACACAGAAAGCTTGTTTCATAAGAGCCGCCATGAAGTGATCAGCTGCATCCGTCTTGAAAGAGAGGCAAACACCACAGGCAAATATCAGGTTAAACCTAAAACATACTCGGACTGATTAACACGGCTGTCACCCTGTTCCCGGAAGTCTTTTATATGCAGGTGGGTAACTGACGCTTCTTCCTCAGAGCTGTTTCTGTATCTCCAGCTTTTGAACAAGGTCGGCTCTGGGTGCAAATGCATCTACTTTTGTGTACGTGTGTACACCAAAGGCTCGATTCCAACTTACTCAAGCAGCTCCAAGGTGATGGTTCCTTTGGGTTCTGCTTCTACGCTCTTCCCCCAGAACTTCAGCTTGGGATAGATGGAGCCGTGAAAGATGAAATCGTTGTTTAAGCCTTCGGCATGAAACGCACTGATGGGTGGGTGGTGGCTGACCTGCTCCGAGATGAGTTTGAAACCCAGGTCTTCTCTAAAGATTTAAAAACAAAAACAAAAAACAACATTATAACTAATTCTTGCCATGGAATGTGTACCTTACTGTTATTTCAGTTAAAAAGTATTAAACAGGTTTGACAAAGTAAACAAGCCTTTGTTATCTTGATGAAAGAACAACTTAATGTATTGGAAACTGTACAAATGTGACCCAACCTACTGAATCCCATGTTATTATACTTCTCACTATTTAAACATATTAAAATAAAGGACACTCACATGAATTGGGGTGGGTTGCACAAATTGATAATAACAGCCATGTAAAAATGAAAAACATCACTCCATCTTTATTAAGAGAGAGGAATCTAGTGTGCCCACTTTCAAATATCCAGGGGACACATGAGATTGAAATTGTGCAAAGAAGTGGAATATTCAGGAAAACGACACCAGAAGTCCCCGACTGTGTGTGAATGAGAAGCAGGGGGCAGCTGGCAGCCAGAACTACAGCTGTGGATGCGTTCATTGCCTCCATGCCAACAGAATACATTTATACTAATATATTTTATATGATTATAAAAAATCATGGCTTATGATATACATAAGAACAGGATGATTATTTTACATGATCAGGAATAATGATATTTTCATAATTACTTTTTATAGTGGTACATTTTACAATTACTTTAACATTTTTGACATAGTCTCTGAAATAATAAGTATTGTAGAAACAAACATTAAAATTGTTAACTTCCTCCAGTCACACAAAATTGTCGTTGGCGATGCTCAAAATACGTATTTTTCTCTTTCATTTTGAAAAAGGTATGTAAAGCATACAAATTCAACTGCTCGTCTGCAACAGAGTGAACGAACTTACCGAACTAACTCGTACGTCTCGCCCAGAAGCGGGTTGAAAGGCTTCCCCGTGCGTTCCCACTGAGACGCCACCGCGGACACGGCAAAGGCAGCCACACACTGTGGGGCGGGGCAGGAGCAGAAGTGAAACAGGTGAAGCCTCTCTTGCTCCCCCTCCTTTCAGGAACTGACATTCCCCACAAGACAATACTTCATGAAATTATTTTGAGGAGTTTAATGACTATGAATTTTAAATGGCCCTAGCAACGTGGATGAGCGGAATGAAGATTACTCAGAGCTTCTTCCTGGAGTGTCACTGCCAACTGCGCTTTCAGAATACCCTAGAGTTGCTACAGATTCCCTCAAGGATGTTTAAAGCACTCTCAAACCCCAAATTACTTTTAATCCCTTCAAAATTTCTAAACAGTACAATATTTTGGGACAGGAGGGAAAAGATAAAAATAAACAAATTGGTGTCACACCAAATGAAGTTGGAAAAAGCTGATTTATGGCAAATGAAAGACCCGAGAAGTCCCATTTAGAATGCTCTTGCTTTGTGTGAAGCAGAACAATGTATCCACTATCGTCTCCTGTATCTAGTCCATCCATACACATCACATAAACATCTTCTGTTCAGAAGAAAATTAAAAAGTGCAACCCATGTTGCCTTTTGTTTCAACCTACAGCAGTGTGTGCATGTTTATATACACATAAACACACGCGTACATATCTGTGCGTGCCTGTGTGTGCGTTCATTCCTTCTTGGAAACACTGAGAGAGTCTGAAAGGAGAAAGGATGGATTTTTTCACAACACAATGCTACTTTCTAAAATGAAGACTCAGAAATAGCTTATCAACATCCAGGTTTGGCTACACCTTCCACTTTGCCTGCAGTCCTCTCTATCCTTCCACTACAGTGGGACTCTGACTAGGGGACGGTGAGCGGAGGGGTGCAGAGGACACTCCAAACATGCCAACTATGTTTTAATAATGTTCCCCAACCTCATCCATTGGACTTAACACCAATGCTGTGCCAGTGCGTTTGAGGTGGGGGATGAGGGTGGGAGTGCTGGAGAAGTCTCTAAGACTTACACCTTTTCCAGTGCTTGCCTTACACATACCTGCATCCTTTCCACAGGATCAGAAAGGGAACTGGCCTTGTGGATGAGGTATGTATGCTCCATGTATTCAGTGAGGCGCTGTAGGAAGCTCAAAGGCTCGTTAAATATGACGGGCATCGTAATCTTGGAAAGTTCCTATTTAACCAAAAGAAAATATTTATGTCCTATATACACAGCAAATTTAATTCCTGCTACTTTTACATAACATACTCCTGGGAAGAAAATAATGGCAAATAGCAACTAATCAAATTTAACAGACATGAAATTTTACAAATCTTTCCAGACCACCTAATACTATGGAACATATTGTTCTAGGCCTTGAAGGAAACACAAAGATTACCCAAGGGGCTCACAACCTAGTTGTGAACATGAGATGATGACAATTAATAAGACTGCTTTAGATCAAAGTTAGGAAATGGGCTATAAAGGTGAAACACATGAAAAACAAAGATCCCTGATCAATACACAAGCAAACACCCTCAGCAAAATGTCAGCAAACTGAATTCAACAGTACATTCAAAGGGTCACGCACTGTGATCAGGTGGGGCTTATCCCAGGGATGCGAGGATGGTTCGACACCTGCCAATCAGTCAGTACGGCACACCACATTAACATAATGCAGAATTAAAGTAGTGTGATCGTTTACATAGACACGAAAAAAGCACCTGACAAAATTCAATGTATTTTCATAATAAAAACTTTAAAAAAATCAGGTATAGAGAGAATGCACAACATAATAAAAGCCATATATGACAAGCCCACAATTAGCACCATACCCAATGATGAAAAGCTGCAAGTTCTTCCTCTAAGATCAGAAACAAGACAAAGTTGCCCACTCTCACCACTTTTAGTCAACATAATACTGAAAGTGCTAGTCAGAATAACTAGGCATGAAAAGAAATAAAAAATATCCAAATTGGAAAGGAAGAAATAAAACTGTCACTGTTTGCAGATGACATGACATCATATAAAGAGAAATCTGAAGATGCCATCAAAAACACTTAGAATAAACAAATTCAGTAAAGTTGCAAGGTACAAAAATCAATATGCAAAGATCTGCTGCATCTCTACACATGAATAACAAACTACCGAAAGTGAATTAAAGAAAAATAATCCTAATGACAATAGTATCAAAACTAAAATACTCGTGAACACATTTACCTGAGGAGGTAAAAGATCTAAGCACTGAAAACTGTAAGACATTAATAAAAGAAATTGCAGAAAACATAAATATGTTTGTGGAAATATGTGGAAAGATATTCTATGCTCATGGATTGGAAAAATTAATATTTAAAATGTCCATACTATGCAAAGTGATTTACAGATACAATGGAACCCCTATCTAAATTTTAATTTTTCACAGAAAGGGAAAAAACAACACTAAAATTTCATGTGGAACCACAAAAGATGCTGAATAGCCAAGGCAACTGAGGAGAAAGAACAAAGCTGAAGGTTTTCACAGTCCCTAATTTCAAACTATATTACAAAGAAATAGTAATCAAAACAGTATGGTACTGGCATAAAAACAGATACACGGATGAGTGGAACAGAATAGAGAGCACAGAAATAAATCCATGGATACACGGTCAATTCATTTTAGACAAGAAGCCAAGAACATACAATGGGGAAAAAAGAGTCTCTTTGATAAACGATATCAAAAAAACTGGGCCCATGCAGGAGAACGAAACTATACCCCTATTTTACACATACACAAAAATCAACTCCAGATGGATTTAAAGACTTCAACATAATAATGGAAACTATAAAACTCCAAGAAGAAAACACACTGGTCTTTGGTTTTAGGCTTCAGACCAAAAATGAAGGCAACAAAATAAAAAATAAACTAGTGGGGCTATATCAGACAAGAAGCTTGTGCCCAGCAAAGGAAATCATCAACAAAGTGAAAAGGCAACCTACTGAATGAGAAAAATATTTGTAAATTATATATGTGATGAAGGATTAATATAAAAAAATATAAAGAACTCACACAAGTCAACAGCAGAAAAACAAAACAACCCAATGAAAAAATTGGCAGAGAAACTGAATAAACAATTTTCCAAAGACATACAGAGGTGCGTAAAAAGCTCCTCAACATCACTAATTATCAGGGAAATGCAAACCACAGTGAGACATCACCTCACATTTGTTAGGATGTCTATTACCAAAAAGACAGGAAATAAAGGCTGACAAGAAGGTGGAGGAAAGGGAACCCCTGTGCACTGTTGGTGGGAATGTAAACTGATACAGACACTACAGTGGTCAATTTGGAGGTTCCTCAAAAAATTAAAAATAAAAGCACCATATGATCTAGCAATCCCACTTTGGGGTATATATCCAAAGGAGATGCAACCATTATTTCAAAGAAATATCAGTACTTCCATGTTCACTGAGGCATTATTCCACTGATATCTTGCCTCTTCCAGCTCCTGGAGTACCAAAGTCTGCATCTCACAACTTAGCACTTGACCATACAATAGACTATGTTACCTGCTATTGTGTCCTGACCAGCTTATCTTGCTAGCTTGTTTAATGATTCACAAGAGTTCATATAGCAAAATGTGAAAAAGTATTATTTATAGACAGAAAAACAAATATTAGGAGTTCACAGCACCAAAAAGTTAACAGTTGTCTCTAGCAGTTAGCAGTAGAGATAATCTTTCCCTACCTTCTTTATGCTTTTCTGTATTCTCCAAATTTCCCAAAGTGAGCATTTATTGATCTTCCAATCGGGAGTGAAACAAAAGATATTATTTCAAAACATAGTATTTTCAGCCTAGTGAAAGGAAAGGACGGGAAAGCTAACCCTGCACCATAGAAGTGGGATAACAACACACACATTTACACTTGTTCATCATAACATATACAAGAGAAAAACAAAGTGTAAGTGGCATGATAGAAAAAGTGGATCAACAAAATACATTCAGGCTAGTCCAGTCCTAAGTTCCAAGGACCGTGAAGCATTTGGCTTAAAAGAGTGAGCTGGGAACAGAAAGTGGCTGGGGTGGGTAATGGGGAGTTAGTACTAATGGTACAGACTCTCCGTTCTGCGAGATGAAAAGACTTCTGTGGGGGGAGGGTGGGGTGGTAGCAGCTCAACAATGTTAATGTACTTGATGCCACTGAGCTGTTAAAAAATAGGTGAGAGAGCCAACTTAACGTCTTATGGAATTTTCCACAATTTTTTTAGGAACCAAAAAGGAATGGGCACTGAAACCAAATGCCCCTCACTCCGACTGCTTGCATGGTCATGAATAAGTCCCTCACCTTTCCCCCAAATGGGGATTTCATCACGTACCTTCGCAGGGATTGTGTTAGACTGATTTATATAAAAACATTTAGAATAGTGCCAGGCATACGTTAAGCGAGCAATGCAAGTTAGCTGTCCTCCTCGTTATTAACAATACAGGAAGAGTGCCACGTTCTCCAAGACTGCACAGAGGTGAAGCAGCTCCAAAGGTTGGGGTGCTTCACCCTATCGCCTGCGCAGCTGAGCTATAAAGAAACTACCTGGAGCAGTCTGGCCTTCGAGTCCGACTCTAAGGGTAAAGGAGTGATGGGAAGGACGTCTGCTCCTGCAGCAGCCCCAGCCAGGAGGGGTCGCTGCGGTCCCTGCTGGCAAGTTCTCGCTACTGGCTGGCTGGCTGGCCGGCTGGCCTATCCAGTCACCAAGACCACAGCCGGGGTGACAGAGCCCATCCCTGGGAGACACAAACTCTGCTGCTTCTGGCTCAGCCCTCATCTTGCACTCGGCATTTCACTTTGTTGAGCACGCTAACATGGAGAGGCTGTTTAAAAGAAATTTAACGGATTTATTCTTAAAGAAATGAAGAATTTTACCTATAAACTTGATTCTGGATTTTTTTTCCTAAAAAATATTACAAGGGCCATAAAATGCTCACTGAAAGAGTGAGAAACATTCTGGGGATGATGTGGCATTTTGTCCCTTCCCTGATTACGGAGGACTGGACGGGAATCCTGGCCTAGGGACTTAATCTTTCAACTCTAAAGCATCTCCGTGCATGTTGCTATTCTTCACACGTATTTTGCTGGGGAAATACATGACATAAGCAGAAGGGGAGAGGGAAGTGTCTACTAGCCATCTGGCTACGTGTTACCTGAGTCAGCAAGGCGATGGAGAGTGTGGTCTGAACTCTGGAGACCAAGACGTGAAGCACACGGTTTGACTATCACTTCAACGGGCAGATTAGTTTTTAACCATTTGGAAAGCTCCAAAAACTATAAAGGGCTTTTTAAATCCAATTTTGAAATCTAGAATAATTTAAATACCTTCCTAGTTCTTTTGGTAACTCAGAATGTAAGCCTTCAGGGAAAAGTGAGGGTGCACACCTGGGCAAAATCGCAAAGGAGTGGGAGGGAAAGAAAAAGACCTGAGAGAACGTGTGCGCACAAAGCCAGACTGCCAGAAAAGCCACTTGGACCTCGCAGGAGAGTGTAACGCTCTATTTTAAAACATAGCAATGGACTGGCAATCTTATTTCTTCCATTAGTCTGTAATTATTTTTAAGTAATCTTACAATTATTTTAATTTAAAAAAAACCCTACAGTTCCCTGGATATGTAGTGAAAAACTCAGTGACACCAACTATATTTTGTTCCCTCTTAGAAATTCATGGATACATTTTTTTTACTTCCTATACAATAAACTTTGGTATTGCATTTACTAGATGTTGTATACAACTAATTAGTATTGTGTATCAATAGGAAAATCAACAATGCACATTATGAAGGTCAAGTTTCAGGAAGAAACATTAGCTAGAATACTTTTATCACTGAGAGATTCAGGCAGCTGGAAGATTAAATATTGATGCAAGGCAATTCTACCTTGTGACCCAGCTAAAGGCAAAGCTTAAATTTATCCATGCAAATTTATAGTAACCAATGATGAAACTGAGGAAATTCTTAATTGTAAGTGCTCATCAGCTGATAAACTGAGAAGACAGAAAGAGAGAGAGAGAGAGAGAAGGCTGCTTCATCACTTGAGCACTATATAAACAATTCAAAAGCAAGGCCAAGTTTGATGTCAACAGAAATGGAAAATATTCCTCATATATTAAGTCTAGCATTGTAATGCCCAAATGTGCACCTATTTTAAGATCTGGGTTATACACAGAAACTCAACTTAGGTCTTGCGTGACGTCTGTCTGCTACAGCCAGCCTGCGGGCAGCGTCCTCACCCAGGTGCGTGACCCAGGTGCTCAGTAGGCTTCTAGGCTCTTTACTGAGGGTCAAGCATTGGCCCAGTTCCTTGAATGTGCCTTCTGAGGATGAAGTTGGCAAGGAATCCGTCCTCCACAACTGCTCTATGTGCCACAGCTAGCAAGGATGTGGTCATCCTTCTTCCATGTATGCACCACAGAAGGTCCAAGATCTCTTTTCCTGCCTTGTGCTACTCAGTCTGCTCCCTTTTCATAAGATGTCTATGATTGACTGGTTTATCGTGGCGTAAGAGGTTCCTGCCATCTGAATACCAATCTGTGCAAAGCAGTCACACTAGGACATCACAAGACAGCCCTCCTGCGACTGTTCGCAGGAGCAGTCTGAGGAGGCCCTCACACCTTCTGCTGCTGGTGGCACCACAGTTCCACGGCTCTCCCAGACCGGCCCGGGGGAACATGCCAGGGGTACAAGGGGAAGATATGGACCCAGAAATGAAAGAACTATGGAGCAGGAAAGGGGTGTGCATTTGTGTGTGAAATGAACCACACTATGGACACCTCGGTATAGCCAGTGACAAAAACAGGGAGGAAAAGAAAAAAACTATGAGGAAGAAGGTAAACAAACAAAAAGGTATTCCTTTCATTCTTCCTGTCCAGTAGCTGAGTATTTTCAGGCACTGGAAGGCAGTGCCGGCCCTCTAGCTGGAGGCATTTAACCCAAGCCCGCCATTGGCCAGTTGGGAATGTGGAAGGACAACAGTAGCACCTGCCGGAAGCTTGCTGGATGCAGTCCTCACTGTACTCACTCAAGTGCACAGAGACTGTCCGGCAGATTCCTGAGCAGAGACGCTGCAGGGAACAGGCCTCCAGATGCTCATCCTCCATATTGTCCTCAATACAGAGAGATCTGACCAGCTCACTGGGCAAAGTAGGGAGGGGGCTGTAGGAGGAGTTTGCCCAAGGCAATGGTAAACAGCCTAGAACAGGATTGGCTGAGAAGCTGAACGCCTCCAGAGCCCATGGAAAGATTTGAAATGAAAGAAGCACTCGCCTTAGGGCTCTTTTCCTCAAGGATGCCTCAAGGATGACCTTGCTGCAGCTAGCTGCCTGCATTTCCCAACAGATGGTATTGTGGATGGGAAGGACTCTGGGCACAGCATGGGATCGGCTGGCCTAGCAGAGGGTGGCAGGATTATTTCTCTTTGGGTATTCTAGAGGGGAGGGGCTCTGAGGCAGAAGCCTGCCATTCTTCCAAAATTGTGAAGCTTTTGAATAAAGATGCCTTTGCTTTATCACCAAACCTTTGCCTCTGGAATTTTGCCTAGAGGGTGTTGACTGGCAGTGGGGTCCCAACTGCTGTTCTGCAACATCCTCACCCAGAAGCTGACAAGCCCAAGAATGCACCTGTGCTGAAAGTGTCATGATGTGCCTTTTCCCCACTTTTCTTTTTACAAACGCCCATCTACCACTTAAAAAAAAATGCCCTGCACCATTCTGAATCACAGTATAGTATTCATGCCCTGAAGTGTACAATTCTCCAGGGCACCAAATAAAGGGAGGTTTAGAAATATAGTACCAGAGCCCTGGCTGGTGTAGCTCAGTGGATTTGGTGTAGGCCTGGGAAAAAAGGGTTGTCAGTTCGACTCCCAGTCATGGTACATGCCTGGGTTGTGGGCCAGGTCCCCAGTGAGGGGTATATAAGGTGCAACCATACATTAATGTTTCTTTCTTTCTCCTTCCCTTCCCCTCTCTCTAAAAATAAATAAATAAAATCTAATTAAAAAGAAATACAGTGCTGGTGTGGCTGAGTTTGGGAGTGCTGGCCTGTGACACTGGTTCAATTCCCAGTTGAGGCACATGCCTGGGTTGCAGGCCAGGTCCCCAGTAGGGGGCCCATGAAAGGCAACTACACATTGACGTTTCCCTCCCTCTTTTTCTCCCTCTCTTCCCCTCCCTCTAAAAATAAATAAAATCTTATAATAAATAAAATAAAATGCCACTTAAAAAAAAGAAACAATAGTACCAGCATCAATGAAACCTCTTTTAACCAAGGCACTATTAACAACCTATCAGGGCTCTGTGCTTTCCCTGGTCCAGTGAGGGAGAGATCTGACTTTAAAAACAGGGTCTCCCAGCCACCTCTCCCCCGCTGGGGTACTGGGATTTCAGATCACTGCAGAGGTAGTACAGATGCTACATTTTGTTTAACCACTTTTTGCTTCTGCTGTCTCCCATCTCTCAAGTCTGTACATAATGTACCAAAATTGGCAAAGCTCCAAAATTATCTAGCTCTTTACTATCTTACATTTAGAAGTCAAGAATCAAGCAGTTGTCACAGTGACACAACGCACTTATCTGAATCCAAAAATACCATCACACTCCTGACGGTTGACCTGGGTTAAGTCTGGGTAAGGTCTGGCCCTGCAGTTATGTGGCAGGGATTCTGCACCCAGTGAAGGAGCTAAATCTGAAATTTTGAGGGAAAAATTTTAAAGCCCCTGCTAGAATAAAAGCATTTCATGAAAACTATTATATTGGCAAGGGTGTTTTACAGCATGACACTTCAGTTTTGTCAGCCCCTTGTCAGCACTGCAAGGCACACCCGAGAGGTAACGGTGAATGGGTCGAGGCGGGAGTCCCAGGGAAGCCTCTCCCGCACACTGCCTAGAGACTGGGCTGCCAGCATTTCCCAGCGGATGGCGCCTGGCACGCGGAGGACTTCTGGGCACAGCCTAGGATCAGGAAAGGGTTGTCCAAATTTTTCTTTTCAGTAACACTAAGGGAGTCCTGGTAAGGTTGTCAGCTTGTGGATCATAAAAAACTATCTTTAACAATGTACTATCTTGATTTTTGGTGTACAGTTGGAAAAGAGTCAAAGAACTGAATATTTCTAGATAAAAACATAGAACTCCTACTCCCATCTGTCTATTAATATGAGCAAGCTTTTTCAATCCCTCAATCTATTAAATAAGAACATAACGGTTACTGAAAATCCTGTCTCTTTTTACCAATAGGTGACATTCATTCTCAGACCTCTAAACCCAATAGGAAAAAAATCCACTTTTTCAAATCATCACCTGAGGACATTTTTTTTCATTACTTTTAAAAAAAGGAAGTGGGGAGGGAGGGAGGGAGGTGGGGCAGGGAACGTCCGCGTGAGAAACATCTATTGGTTTTCTCCCAAACGCACTCTGCTCCCGACTGGGGATCACACCTGCAACCAAGGTATGTGCCCTGACTGGGAGTCAAACCTGCAACCTTCTGCTGTGCCCCATGATGCTCCACCTAACCGAGTCACACCAGTCAGGGCCCTTGTACCTTTTATGTGGATATCTTCATAAATTCTGTAATGTTTGTTATTTTGATCACTCATACACTAATATTTATAAGAATAACCTAATGCAAAGAAACTTTACTACTAAAGTCTTGTGGTCACAGGGTATAAATTTTAAAGCTTTAAGTTTTATATGTACTTTTGTGATACTAAAGTATAATAGGGTAATTAATTAGTAAGACCTTCAAAGAAAAAAATTACTGTATTTTGCCATGCAATATGCACACCCATGTTTTTGGTCCAAACTTTCAATAAAAAATCTTTCATTTCAATTTTTAATTCAATTATTTATTTATAATTAGAAGCAAAACTGATTATCATATTCCAAGGTATTATTTTGCATACAGGTATCATTATTGTTTTCTAGTTACACTTATAACCCATATGCATAATTAAAAGAATTAAAAACATTTACATGGATACAGAATTAGTACTAGCTATGTATAATGCTCATCCTTATTTTTCCCTCAAAAATTTGGGCAAAAATGTGCACATTATACGTGGCAAAATACATGGTAAGTTAGGATAACATTCCATGGTCAACACAGAATGGGCATATCTGCTAAAGGAGCAAATGAAACTTAAACTTTTCAACTCTTAAAGAACAGTTTGCATTTGTATTCAAACTTCATTGGTATTTGATTCCACTGGAAATCTTTAAAAGAGTGGTAACATTTTCACTTTAATTTCATTTCTTATAATGATGCAGCACTACATTCTGTGACTCTAAGATATTTAGCAAACACAGGCCCGCACTTGCATGGCCCAGGGTGCAGCTGCCTTCTCTAATTTTGCACCTATGTGCCTCTCCTGTCTCTCACCCTGGTGCTGGCCCTCGCTTCCAAAGTAGCCTAACCCCTGGATGAGTCTTGCTAAGAAATCCTAAAGGGAGGGGAGAGATGAGAAGGAAGAAAACAGGGGAAACATAGGGTATGGGATTATGAGATTAGAGTCCAACAAGAAAAAAAGAGTAAGGAAATAAGGAGTAAAGGTTTGGGACTACTAACCAGTATCAGTATTAATTCTGAGCTGGGAATCTGTTTAGTAAAAGCTTCAATCATAGACAGATTAGGATTGAATTCCAGTTATGTAAAGCATTCATTTCATGTAATATAATCCAAGATTTGGTAACACAATCCTGCCCTAAACAGACTGGGAGAAAAAAGGCCAGTGTCCTTAGTTTTGGAAATCTAAGTCTCTATAGTCTTCTTAGAAAAAACAAAGCAAAGTGCATGTATGTGGAAGTGGAGGATGGGGGACAGGCGAGCCTGGCTGGGAAGGTGCTGCAGAGAACTGAGGCTCAGGATGACAAGTACCTGGAGAAAACGCTCTGATTAAGATAAAATTAGGCCTGGCTGGAGTGGCTCAGTGGAATGAGCACTGGTCTGGGAACCAAGGGGTCGCCAGTTCTATTCCTAGTGAGGCCACATGCTTGGGTTGCCTGCCAGGTCCCTAGTAGGGGCTCACGAGAGGCACCACACATTAATGTTTCTCTTTCTCCCTCCCTTTCCCTCTGTCTAAAATAAATAAATAGCACCTTTAAAAATATATAAAATTATACTTAAAACATACCCGGCAAGATAAGCATCTATCATGTGTTCTTAAAAGCCATGTATTTTGAATAATGATACTGTCATCAAACTATGTCATCATAAAGGAGAAGCACTAATTTTAGAAAAAGGTGGGAACTGATTCCAGTTCAATACAGAACTGTGAGGTTTCTTCCTGCAAGACTGCTCCCTGTCCACTCTGATCTGACATGCTCCTCCCATCAACAGAGGTATCATGAAAAGCTATGGGTCAATATCTAGTGTCTTCCACTACGTTTAAGACTTATTATGAAATTAAGACACCAGGAATCTGAAGCTAGAGAAAGAGCTGGCTGAAAGGTATACTGCACTCTTGTAACTAAGATTTACCCACACAGAAAGTATCTGAAGTGGAGTGTTTGGATTGTTGACTCTAATAGGAAGGGCAATGAGGGATTTTTCAAAGTGTCCTCAGTTCGAATTTAAGGGCAATTAAAACAATGAGTACTGGCTTTGCCTCCATGCACATCTATAGCAAAAATTACAACTAGATTACAAAACAGATTTCACCAAGATTCACCAGAAAATCGAGCTGTATGGAAGTCCAGTAAACCAAGGATTTAAAGAAGGCACATTCATCCAGACAGGTAGGAGGGGTGGTGGAACAGGCAGTCCCATATTCACGTGTGGTAGATAAAAATCAGGAGGGATACCTCGTGAGCCAAGGATCCCAGCCCCAGACCCGACCACCCAGTCCAGGGTCTAGTGCCAGGAAGATAAATCCCCATAACTTCTAGCTGCAAAAACCAGTGGAGGTTTGGGTGGCAGAAGAAACTGTGGGATTCTTAAGAGACTTCTCTCAAAGGGCTCACAATGGACTTAGGACTCACTCAGGCACACCCCCTCTGGGATTCAGGACCAGGGCAACACCTGGAAGGGTACCAGTGGCATATAGGGAGAAGAGGAGAAAGTGAAGTGACTAGCTAGAGGTCGAATGCTGGGAAGACAGCTTCCTCTCTGGCAATCTCCAGAGGCCAGGCAGCAGCACTGTCCCCTCCTCGAACCCTCTCCTACATGAGTTGCCCCGCCCTGGCAACTACTTAAGGCTCCACCCCACACCGTTTACAAGGGCCTTTTCCACAACAGGCCACACTACTGAGTCAGGGAGTTAAAGCGGCTCTACCTAATATCCAGAAACAAACACAAAGAGGCTGCCAGATTGAAGAGACAGAGAAATATAGTTCAAATGAAAGAACAGAACAAAACTCCAGAAAAAGAACTAAATGAAATGGAGATAAGCAACCTATCAGATGCAGAGTTCAAAACACTGGTTATCAGGCTGCTCAAAGAACTCACCGGGTCCTGCAACAGCATAAAAAAGAGCCAGGCAGAAATGAAGGCTGTATTACGTGAAATAAAGAAAAATCTACAGGAAACTAGCAATGCAGGGAATGAAGCCAAGAATCAAATCGATGATTTGGAACATAAGAAATGATGAAAGCATTCAAGCAGAAAAACAAGAAGAAAAAAGAATAATAAAAAAAAAAATGAGGATAGACTAAGGAACCTGTGGGACATCTCCAAATGTA
Organism: Phyllostomus discolor; assembly: GCF_004126475.2. NCBI lineage: Eukaryota > Metazoa > Chordata > Mammalia > Chiroptera > Phyllostomidae > Phyllostomus > Phyllostomus discolor. The sequence continues at coordinate 37,084,682 of NC_040911.2, read as the reverse complement.
CCAACATCTGAATCATAGGGGTGCCAGAAGGTGAAGAGAAGAGCAAGAAATTGAAAACTTATTTGAAAAAATAGTGAAAGAAAACTTCCCTAATTTGGTGAAGTAAACAGACATACAAGTCCAGAAAGCACAGAGAATCCCAAACAAGTTGGACCTAAAGAGGACCACAACAAGACACAACATAATTAAAATGCCAAAGGTTAATGATAAAGCGAGAATCTTAAAAGCAGCAAGAGAAAAGCAGAGAGTTACCTACAGAGGAGTTCCCATAAGGCTATCAGCTGATTTCTCAAAAGAAACTTTGCAGGCTAGAAGGTACTGGCAAGAAGTACTCAAAGTAATGAAAAGCAAGGACCTACAACCTAGATTACTCTATCCAGCAAAGTTATCATTTACAATGGAAGGGCAGATAAAGTGCTTCCCAGACAAGGTAAAACTAAAGGAGTTCATCATCACCAAGCCATTATTGTGTGAAATATTAAAGGGAACTATGTAAGAAAACAAAGATGATCAAAACTATGAACATTAAAATGACAACAAATGCACAATGATCAACAACTGAATCTAAAAAAGAAACTAAGTAAACAAGCAGAATGGGTGCAGAATCATAGGAGTGGAGATCATCTAGAGGTTATCAGCTGGGAGGGGCAAGCAGGAGAATGGGGGGGAAAGTGCAGGGATTAGTAAATACAAAATAGACAGGAGATGTAAAGCACAGTGTAAGAAATGGAGAAGCCAAAGAACTTAATATGCATGACCCATGAACATGAACTAAGGAAGGGATTGCTGTGGGAAACGGGGGTACCAGGTGGAGGGGGCAGAGGAGGAAAAATTGGGACAACTGTAATAGCATAATCAATAAAACATATTTAAAAAACTATGAGTGCTATTGTTTTCTAAGTTTGACCTATTTTCTTTTGGGGGATGGAAGGAGGCAGATATTAGAAGAGTCAATATTAAAAATTACTTTTAAAAGTTTACTCTAATTTGAATTCATTTTCAAGATACTCTGTACCTGAAATCTCAGTTGCCAGCACTTACACCTGAGTGTTTCTGCTGCCTATGAGAAGGTATTTTGTGACAGTGTCCAAAGAACCATCCTCCCAAAAGATAGGTAACTTCCTTTCAATCCACAAGAATAAATATTCCTCCAGAACATTAGTCTTTGATAAAACCTCAGCAGAGAATACTTTCCAAAAACATAATTTCCCCTATATCTCTTTCTCTGTGATTTTATTCAGCTAGTTCTGTAGACAGGTTTCAAAATAGTCTGTGGTAACCTTTCAACCCAAACAGCTTTGCTTTTATTAGCTTTATTTTATGATTCAGCATAAACATTTATTTGCACAAATAGACCTGCACCTAAAAATAAAAGTAAAACCATTTTTCTATAAAAAAGAGTACCTTTCAAAATAAAATCAACATAACAATTTCCCGATCATTAAAAGAATGGTAGTCTCCATCTAGACAGATGCTGGTTACTAGTCTGAACAAACTCGTGACACCCCCATTAAACCAGACACTCGGTGAAATGAGAGACGGCAGGAGACAGACTCGCACAAGTGCTTCCCACAATGGCCAACACAACTAAACCACACCTGAGGTTTTCACACACTCTGCTAACCAAGGCACCCTTGAGAGATGTGGTACCAACTCTATAGTAACTGTGGGTTTCATCCCTTAGCAGGTTGCAAAATCAAATTCATGAACCGGAATCACCATTAATTTAATACAATAGAAAATATCATTTGTTATAATAATAAGTATTCTTTTGTGAAACTGGTTTTAATTTGAATGCACATATGCATTTGGATCCTGGATCACAATAGTGAATTTTACTAAGGTTTTGAAAATACTGACTCAGGAATAAAAATAACTATTAATTTTTGTCCTGGAAATTTCAGTTCCAAAGAGACTACCATGTATACTTAACATCATATTTAACAGCATGCACATTTGGTTTGTCGTGATGAACGTTCACACCGTGAACCAGGATTGGGGCCCTAGGTCTTCTCATTCCCAGGTGTGACTGACTGTTGATAACAACACTGACCACTCCAGTAAACCAGGGCTACCCTAGACATTTTACATCAATTACTTTATCAGTCTCGCAATAGACCTATAAGGTACAGATCAGTCTCCTAATTACACACGGGAGGACGTGCCCCTCCGGGAGGTTTGGCAGCTCACTCAGGGTCTCACAGACACGAGGGGCTGCGTCACCCAGCTACAAGGTTTAGGTGAATTACATTCCATGCAGTAGGATCGAAAAATACTTGTTCAGAGTGAGTGTTTCTGGGATTAAGTCCTTGGTAATTACATTTAGGAAGTCTCGCATGACATCACCCCAAACGGAGGACAGGGATGTTAGAAAAATGCCAAAGTGGGCACGTCACCAGTTGGAAGGATTTCTAGGATCACAACGGAAAGGTTTGGAGTGGTTGTACTCCTCAGTGCAGGAAAGCTCTTAGAGTGTCCCGGGTGCACACTAACTGTAAATTTCAAACAGTAACGTGCAGCCAGGCAGATTCTTTAACAGCTCAGGGTGCCTGTGTTTAAATTTTCATCATTCTGGTTGGTCAAGGGTCATGATAGAAGAATTACGAGAACTTGACTCAGAATTCTAGCCCGACTGACTGAAAATGGACTACTATTTCAAAGGGAACCCAGGGATTTACATAATAGTAAACCTGGCCATCTGCTGCCCTGCCCCCACCCCCCATCAGCTCCACCTGCACAGCTCACTAAGCAGAAATGTATTCCAGGGACCTATTAGGTAATATGCCACATTGCAAATTCAAAGTGCAAAAACTTGCTCTGTGCACAGAAATCTAAGTGAAAGTATATTCTACATGGTAGGGAGTCCATTCTCTCTCTGAGCGAATTCCTGGGTAATCGGATAGGGAAATACAAGTGTGATTGTTTTCTTTTCCTGTTACCTTACAATAAGAAGTCCGATTAAAGTCACACTAAATGGCATAAAGAGTGGTTCATGTTCTGGCAGGAAAACCTAATAAGACTTCTCAATTTCTGATTCTCCAAAGTTCTCATAAACATTGCTATGCATCAGAGTTTTATGCTAACACTAAGATTCTCTTCCAGAGGATATACAATGAAACACGTATCTGCTTAATGTTATATATAAAACTGATAGTTAATTTACCATTCCAATACATTTTCTGAGGATGCTCCAGATACTGAAGTCATTTCTGGAAAACATAGGGGAGGGCAAGCTTGTTCTAAAAAAAAAAAGAGAAGAAAAGAAACAAAGATTTAATTTAATGCTACTGACATTGGGAAGAAAAAGGTATTGTCATTAATATGAAAGCCACAGTATGCAAGCACGTTCCTTAAAAATGTGCGTCACAGACAGGGTCAGACAGATCAGTCTGCAGCTGTCCACCTGTTCACTGCCACTGTGACCCCTGGGGAGTTTCACGGCAGATAGTTTGGCCCCGCGTGTTTACTAATGCTATGACCTGAACCCTCCCAGGTCTCCCCAGCAGGTGTCCAGCTGCTTGGGCCACCTCAGAGGCATGCTGTCCTTTCATGTGCTGGCGCGTCTGACCCTGTTGTCTGCTTCAACACACACCTATCATATTCTGATACTTAATAAATTGTTTTACTAAGTAAAAAAAAGTGCTATCACAGAGCCTGGTTTACTGTTTTTAAGAAATGAAACAGGAAAATGCAAACAAACTATAAAAGTAAAAATACAATTTAGATCCTGCATCACATACCACATTAGGACTTTCTGAAAGACACTGATATTGAACAAAATTTAGCAACTCTATAAACAGTGGAAAGCCCCTTTACAAATGAACCTCTATAGAAGGAGCATTTTCAAAGCCTTTGCAGGAGATTGGAGGCAGAGAGAGGACGGTGGTCACCAGAGGCAGAGGGCCTACGGCTTCAATGGGCAGCACCTCTGGGCTCAGGTGCCCGGAATGACCAGCAGGAAGCCAACCACCTTCCACAGACCACAAGGGCAGCACATCACAGGGGAGCAGTGAGAGGTACCGGAGCAGCTTTCTAAAACCCGGTTAAAGTGATGCAGTCTCACTTGTACCTTAGGTTATGGCAGGGAGGCTGGTTCCAGCTGCCATTTGACATATACCCACCTAACTAAAATATTACAGGAAATATTAAACAAAAATCTCTTCTAAAAACTTCTATAAGCTAAATTGATGAATTTGAGTTATATAAGTTAATAAAATTTTAAGGTCTTAAATAAATAATATTTTAAAATCCTCCACAGTAAAATTCTTCTGATTGCTTTTTCTTTTTTAGGAACACACACTGCTCATTTGGCAGATTTGTCATCTAAGCAATCTGCTGGATAAGTGGCCACAGATGGTATTTAAATCACATTTTCCCTAACCCAGGACTATCAATCTCTATGACATGAACAATGGCACCCAGGGATGCAATTCCTGGCATTATCTCCCATTTGCATGTGTAATGTAGTTTTGGAGATGCATATAAACTGAGTTTTTCATCTGTTTATAAAAGTCAGTCAGAAATATAACATATACCTGGGAAGTTGTGAGCTCAAAGAATATTTGCAAAGATTAAGTGAGAAGCATTAATTCCCCCGCAACAAATGCATACATTAAATGTCTTCTGATTAAAGGCAAGAACAGCAGAGGGTCAAGAAAAGCAAGAAATATTACAAAAGCAAGAAAGCAGAAGAGACATCCAAACTTTATTCTTATTCTCAATTTAGAAATCATCACAGAATTGCCAGCCAAGAATACCCTATACTCATATTTATGCCCATAACTCTTTGTGGTGTTTTATGAAAATGCAGTAATTGCTAGTTTGCAAGGAGGCCAGATTATATGCAACATTAAATACGCATTTTAGCACATAACCAGAAAGCAGAAGTGTAAGGGACTGTGAAAGGTGAGGGGCCATTACACAGCCTACGCCGTTTCCTTGTGCAGGACACGCAGGGCCAAGCTCAAACCCTTGTTGTGTGCAATAAACTGGTCAGAAGCAGCCAGAGAAATGCCAGCAGTGGGGACAAGTACAAAATGCAGAAGTCGTGGCACAGTGAATGACCTCAGGGTTGCTGACCGCAATCTAAGTCAACAGCCTGATGAGGCTGCCAAGAAGGCAGGTGCAATCTCAGGCTGCCAACAGAGAGGAGCAGCCAGCACATTCCCGAGGGCAGCCCTACAGTGGTCAGAGCAGAGACAGGATGCAGACCCACATGCCACTTTAAAAAGGAACTTTAACACCTGCACTCAGGGGGGGCTTATCAGAGGCTAGGCAAAATTGTCTGGAAACAGCTCGAGCAACGGCTGAAGGAAATGTGTAGTTGGGAAGAAACTAAAGAAATGAAAGGTCTGGGGAAGAGTGGGCATGAGACAGTGGGCATATTAGAGGATGGAGCCAGGGGTGCTGGAGTAACAGCATCCCCGTAACTGCCCCCCATCACCACCACCACCACCAAGCACCAGCAGCATTACTGTATGTCTTTGTCTGCCTCTTCTTTCTGCACAGCACCGATCACCATGTGACATGCGATGGGGACTCCTGAGGATGCCCCCTAAACAGTATGTAAGCCCTGAGAGCTCACATCTCATCTACTGTATCCCTGTTGCCTAGAACAACGCCTAACACAAAGGAGGAGTTTAAGTATTCACTGAGTGAACTTTGGAATTCCTATGAAAAAAACTGTGATGTTCAGCACACACAATTCTTTCATAAAGATTTTACTTTATTCTGTGCTACACAAGAAATTAAGACTAGGATCACTGGTGGTAGTTACAGGACAATTAACATAAAGATCTGTCCTATAACTAATTCCAAAAATGGGAGATAAGAAATTCTTATCAAGGAAGGGTTTCAAACAGAGGCTGGAGGGTTCCTTTTAGGCACGACCCAGAAAGGCATCCGGCACAGGGTGGGACGCTGGTCTAGATCAGCGAGGGCCAGGGGTCTTGCTGAACATCCCAGAGGGAACAGACAGTCCCCCACAACAAAGACTGATCCAGCCCCCAGAGTTGGTAGTGCCAAAGATGAGAAACCTGCCATAAAAGTACAATGAGAGCTTCATAGATAACCTTAAATTATGTAGTGGCTGCATTGGAAAAAAAAGTAAAAAGGAATAAGGTACATTTTAATAATATACTTAATTTAATCCAATATATCCAAAATATTAGCACATCAACATGTAATCAGCACACAAGTACCGAGACACTTTCTCATACTGTCTTCAAAACCAAGTGTGATTCTACACTTAGAACACGTCTAAATTTAGCTACGTTTTCAAGAGTCAAAGTGAATTCATTGTGTATGTTTAATGAAAAATTCTCTTATACTAGTTCATTTTTATAATTTAAACTTGTATCAGTTAAAATTGAGACTAATATTCAGTTTCTCAGTCACACTAACCATATTTTAAGTGCTCAAAAACCGCAGGTGGCTAGTGACTATTATCAGATATTAGATTTCTGTTATCGTTTCTGACAACAGAAGAATAGAACTGCTCTAAGATTGTGGGGGAAGAGCAAAAATTGCTCAAATATATAAGTCTGAAGTTAGTAAGAATTGAGAAATGCAAATTAAAACCACAACGAGACATCACTTCACACCTGTCAGAATGGCCATCATCAGTAAATCAACAAACAGTGAGTCCTGGAGAGCACGCAGAGGGAGGGAACCCTCGTGCACTGCTGGTGGCGACGCAGACCCGTGCAGCCACTGGGGAGAGTAGCACGGAGCTACCGCAAAAGAAGTTAAAAATGGAATTGCCTTGTGACCCAGCAATTCCACTTCCAGGTATATAAAAAAAAACCCAAAATATTAATTAGAAAGAATATATACCCTTCTATGTTCACTGCTGTGTTATTTATAATAGCCAGGATATGGAAGCAGCCCAAGTGCCTGCCAGTGGATGAGTGGGTAAGAAAGTTATGGTACTTATATATGATGGAATATTACTCAGCCATAAGAGAATGAAATCTTAACCATTTGCAACAGCATGGATAGATCTAGAGGGTGCTATGCTAAGTGAAATAAGTTAGAGAAAGAAAAATATCCTATGGTTTTACTTATATGTGGATGGAATCTAAAAAACAAAATAAATGAACAAACAAAACTGACACAGACTCATGGACAGAGAGAACAGACTGATGGTTGCCAGAGGACAGGGGGCTGGGACTGGGTGAGGAAGGTGAAGAAATTAAGAAGTACTATTTGGTTAGTTACAAAATGGTCACGGGAATGTAAAGTACAGCATTGGGAATAGAGCCAATAACACTGCAATAACCATGTACAGTGCCAGGAAGGTACTGGAAATACTAGAGGGACCACTTTATAAAGGAGACAATTGTCTAACCACTGCTGTACACATGAACCTAACATAATAGAGTGTGAACTGTCATTAAAAATAAAATTAAAAAGAATTAAAAAAAAACACCCTGCCAAATAAAGTCAGAGACAAAACAGTCCACAATCTAACCATCAAGCAAATGTTAAATCTTCTGCAGTATTATTTTAAAAAGGCAAAGGGAACACATTTTTAAAAAATTAGGAAGTAGATGAAAACGTTTAAAAACTATGTATACTGAAAAGGATGTATTTCTATCCTTCTAACTTTACTCCCCGCAGCAGGAGGAAGGAAAATCCCCATGGAATCTGCGGGAGGGAAGGGTCATTCCCAGCAGAAATAAGAACAGGGGAGAGTAGCGACCAGACTTTTCAAGGCTGAAACTAAAGATAAATTATTCCCTTCCCTTGGAGTTTATCTGAGAGTCATTATCCTCAATTCTATGCTTCCTTTTTTTCCCCACACAGAGAAAAAAAACACCCTGTACCAGGGACTGAGAGTGATATGCCCTGGTTCTATTCTCAACCGTACAGATGACACTATGACCATCCACACGACAACACAATAACTGTTTTTTTTTTTAACGAAAGGCCCCATTGCTGTTGCTTCTGTATGTGATGAAGGCTATGCGCGCTATCCCACCTGTACCCCTGCCCTGCAGGGTTGCAGACAGACCCCAAACTGAACCACATTAATCTGTGAAGTGTGCCAAAAAAACGCTGTACCAGAATCCCCCTTATTCTGAACCAAGTTGTGCAAGTTCAGGACATCACTACTGCCCACATCTTGAAGATGTTTTTGGATGGCAGAAACCACAGGTGAGTCTGACCTTGATAGAGCCTGTCTGATTCCTGTGAGCTGTACCAATCCCCTCAGTCCTGGACCCCACTGCAGCCTTCCCACTCCTGCTCAAACATTAGTAGGATAAACACAGGACACTATTTGCTCATGAGACACTTTGAAAGAGAGTTGGAAAAGATTATCCAACAAAGGCAGGCAAAACTAACCTCCAGCTGGAATTAGTTACCAGATGGTTCATGCTTTTCAGGCTTGCTGCTTAATTTCCATGAGGCCACATGAACTGTTCTGGGTCTTTCGTGTGTACAGGCATGTCTTTACTGCAATACCATTACACTTGGGTTGGGGTCTTTCTCACAGAGGATGTCAGAGAACCATGGGACAGGAACCAGGGCACCGGCCCACGCTCTCGACACAGCCTATCTGTATCTGCACAACCTGGGCAGACCCTGAGGGTCAGCTACGCAGCTGTACAATCACCTTATTTGGCAGCTCGATATGTACTGAGAAAAGGAATGCCTGGGACAACTACAGTTTCTCAGAAATGAGGTCTAGGTTTCCTACCTGTACATCAGTTTTAAAGAATTTTTTTTAAGATTTTATTTTTATTTATTTTTAGAGAGGGAGGGGCGAGAGAGAGAGAGAGAGAGAGAGAGAGAGAGAGAGAGAGAGAGAGAGAGAAACATCAATGTGCGGTTGCTGGGGGTCATGGCCTGCAACCCAGGCATATGCCCTGACTGGGAATTGAACCTGCGACACTTTGGTTCGCAGCCAGCGCTCAATCCACTGAGCTATGCCAGCCAGGGCAGTTTTAAAGAATTTTTAAAACCCCTTGTTATTTTTACAAAGTACAAACTATAGATAAAAACATTCATAGTCATTGGTGATACACCATCTGCCCACTGGCTTTGCTTTCCAATTTGTAAGAGCTCTTCATATATGATCAATATTTTATTCACCACCTTCACTGCAGGTAACTTTTCTCAAGTCTAACATTGGTCTTCTGATTCAGTTTGTAGTATCATCTGCCAAACCAAGTCTATCTACCTGGGAAGACAATACAGAATATAAGCAAAATCTGTATGTGAAACTTTAAAGAACAGTTACCTTTCAATATTTTCCCTATGGACAAAACACTCTGATTCCATTATTGGTCACTCCAGAGATAAAAGGTGAATCTCTTAAGTCATAAAGTTTTATAAACTCTCATTCCTAAATTTTTAGAAATTCAAGTTTTATATCAAAATGAGGACAAATACAACAACGAAAATAATCTTCTCAAGCATTTACCATATGGAAGTAAACAATTAAATGAGAAAGAAAAAGACAGGATTCATTTTTCAAATTACAAAATAATATACTATATAACAAGTGAAATAATCCATCTATAAGGGGGGACCTGAGAAAAGCCAGCATTTATTTATTACAAATCATGTTTTTATTTTTACATGCTTAAACCTCAGTCACCTTCAAAGTACTCTCCATTTGGTGCAACACACCTACTGAGACATTTTTTCCACTGCTCAATACAGTTTTGAACTCAATTTTGATGACTTTTAGTGCTTTTGCCATTTTTTTGTTTCACTTCTTCCACATTGGCAGAATGTTTGCCTTTGAGGACTTTTTTCATCCAGCGAACCAAAAAAAAAAGGTGCTGGTCAACACTCAGCGCAGTGTGAGCAGGTGCTGGTAAGTCACCTGACATGAAATGGGCAAATGCATTCATAGAGTCTTCAAAAAAAATTCACTGAAGCTGAATGTAGCTTCTCACAACGGCAGCTGGCACACTGTACAGATGGGCTCCTAGAACACTCACCTAGCGGGGGAAGCCTGTACTACAAGGGGCCTGCCCTCCAGAAGATAATTCCCTTATTTTGGGCCTCCCCTCTCAAGGGGGTTTGCTTGTTTCCCTTTCAGTACTGCTTGAAAGTTGTTTAAGTCAAATCGTAAACTAATTCTCTTAACTGAATGAATAATATTCCATGATAAGAATGCTACATATCAAAATACATTTTGCCATTATCCATGAAAGAAATTGACTGTATTCATTCTTTTGCCAAACCAATCGAGCAAAACATGGTAATACATTACATTCATATTTAAATCGGATGCTTTCATTTTTATGGAATAGAGTACCAGGGGTAAGATTGCTGGGTCAAAAAGTATCTATACTTTACATATCCACAGATGTTGCCAGATTGCTTTCTGAAAAGGTTTTAACAATTCCACATTTCATCAATAATCAATGACAGTACTTTCTATCATATCCCCACCAGCAGCAATTGGTGTCAATGGGTAATCTTATTCATGTTTCGCCAGTGTAATTACTAGAAAGAGGTACCACATTGCTATTTTGTTTTTCCTTGACTAGTGAGTTAGAATACCTTTTGATATGTTTAATGACCATTTGGGTTTACACATCTGTAAATTGTCTATTCATATCATTTATAACCACTAGATGATTTTTGGTCAATTTGTAATAATTTGTTGTATGTAATAGATATTAATCTTTTATCAATCTTTTATTTAGGCTCCAATCTAGTTCTTTAAGAGGTCAAAATACATATGTATATCTCAGGGCACTATCTCTCCATGAAAACAGCTAGAACTCTCACAGGCGTTTGTCCCTGCTTGTGCACTGGGGACCAGGTGTGACCTCAGTGTGAGATCCCTGTGCCCTCTCGCCTCTGTGCCTTTCACAACAGGGCCCGGGATGCTGCCCAGTTCCCTCTTACAAGACAGAGACAGGAACTCTCCCTCCAGCCTCCTTTACAAAGACCCTTGATCACTAATCTGTATGCTTCAGGAAGGACAGGAAAAGTTCAGTTATTTTAAAAGCAACACTTTTCACAAATGCTTGACATCACACTATCACTGAACTTTAAATGAGTTCTACCAACATGAAGTGTTTGAATGCTAATAGCTACTATTTGGTGTTTACTTCACTTTAGAACCTGTGTTTATCACTTAAACTGCAGCACTTCATTTAATTCTTAAAATAATCCTGTAATTAAGCACTCATTAAATAACTAGTCCGTGGTCACAAACTGAATGAGTGGCAGACCAGGATTCTTTCATCCAGATCTGGAGCCTCTGGGTTGCGGAGCTCCGACCGCCATGTTTTGTGAGCTTCTGAGCCTCAGTGTCCCTACTTCGAGAATGACAATATTGTCTCGCATGGTCATGGTGAGGTTCCAGTGAGACAACGCATAGAGAGTGGTGCTTTTAAAACTTTGGGTTCCTATTCTTTGGAGGTCTGTAAACTATATAACCATTAAATTGTTTAATATACATCTATAACAATTATATAACCATTACATATATAACAATACATCTATAACATATAACCATTCTGTTAAGAAATGAAATAAAGTACATCTAGCAAGGGTAGGTCGTGTAAATGAAAATTTTGTTTCAGTAACACACACATACTCTTATATGTGCACGCTACCTGGTAAAATATAAAAATAGACATTTTTATTGGGTTGGCCAAAAAGTCCATTTAGTTTTTCCATAAAATAAAAGATACATTTCTCATTTTCAACAATAACTTAATGATCTGGACATTTTGAGTATGTCGGCTATATCCCACATAGTAAAACATTGATTGTTCTCAATTAATGTCTAGATTTGATTGCTATCAACTTCAAATGGTAAGCCTGAACACGGAGCACCATCCAGCGAGAAACCTCCAGCCTGAAACTTCGCAAAAGTGTTTGATTAGTCACAGCATCTTCTCCATGCACTACACAAATCCTTTTTAGCATTTCAGTTATGTTTTTACCTTTTTTGAAATAATAAAGCATAATGTGCCAAATATATTGCTTATTTTCTTCTATCTTCAATATTAAAATGGCTACACAAAAATTCACCAACTTTGATAAGCTTCTTTTAAATGCATGCTGATATGAGCGTTGTCACCATACAATCTAACAAAATTGTTCTAAATGAAGTTAAAGACAACTAAGCGTTACTAGAGCCACTGTATGGAAAAAAAACACAAACTTTTTGGCCAACCCAACAGTATACAAGACTTTGTCAGTGATACAAGAACATTTAGTTCAGTGCCTGACAGGTAAAAACTCTCAACATCAAGTGGATACTGATGTTGCTATTAATTATTTTAGGGAAAACCATCTCCTTTTTCTGAGTTTTTAAAGATTTAAAAATAGTACTACTTTCTACAGGCATAATTACTATACCATACTAATTATATTTTTAAAAGATGATCCAGAAAAATAGCCATTTACTGAAGAATACTCATACCTATAAAAAGGTCTGCAGAGAAACAGATAAGAATTACTTCTATTACCCTAGAGAAAGGCAGACAATAAAATGTTTCCACACTTGTGCTACTTCGCCTGGTAAGGCTTTGCACAGGCTGATGAGCAGTTAAGCCAGTGGTCTCACTGGAGATCTGATTCCAGCAAAGCCTGAGGTTATTTTTCCAACTTGAGACCCTGGCCCCAGAACCTCTGGTTAGGAGACCAGGGAATCTTAAACAAAGATCCTTCAATAGATTGTGGTTAAGACGCAATGAGGCAATTTGGTAAAGGCTCCAACTTGGTAAAGCCCCTTTCTTTCCTGTGATTTAATAGTTCTTATTATTCTTTGTTTTAATGTCATATGACCTGGGGGAAGTGCTAGAACAATTCTGTCCAAATAACATTTTTCACTTAATTGAAATGATGACAGAGAATAGTAGTAAACCCCAAATTTTATTGTGCTTTACACATTCCACTGACATTATTAAGTAGTACTTAGACTAGCCTGAGGGGACTTCCTTTCAGCAAATACATTCTGAATGCCTCCTCCCTGCAGGCACCTACTAGGAGAATAATCTCAAACTCAAAGATGCTGTCTGTCTGCGATAGGATTTTAAAAGCAACTCCAGTGTCCAGATTTAAAACACTGATGTGCAACGGTAATCCTCTGTTGTCCCTGTCTGCATCCCCTCTGTTATTTCTGCACACAACCACCACTCACTAGGCTGTAACCCCCTGAGGTAGGTTAGGGATCGTGTCTCTTCTCCTCGGCATCCCCGCCCCCCAGAGTGCAGTATTTTGCATATAGCAGGTGCTCAATGTTTTAAAGTATACAGTTTTACCTAACTTCTCTTTAAGTTAGAATAAGCCAAAGGAAGAAAAAGAGTGAAAAAAAAATGGGAGATACGGATAAGCAATTGTGATATGAAGAACACAAAGAATCAAATTTTCAGTCTGTAAGTCACTTCTTAGAAAGAAAATATTTTCAAAACCAAATTCTTTAACACATGCTTGCACTTTACAATTAAATATTTGTTCATGTTAATGAATATCCTGAAGATATAATTTTAAGTACTAAGATATTCATTTGCATACTTGAAAAGTTAAAAACCTAATTTTAACCTCTGATTCAAGATTTTTAAAAATGAACTAAAAATCTAAGAACATAATTTCACAGGGAAGCAGACTTCAGTACATCTATAACTATGGTACTGAAATTTATAAGTGTACATGTGTATTTACATCATGATCTGCACTGGCGTGTGTATATCTACTTGCAGTTATTAGATGCTCATCACCCCACCTTTCAACTGTCAGAAAGAATCCTTCTTCCCCTCTCCGCCAATCTTTCCTTTCAAAAGCCCCAGTTTAAATATAGTCCTAAGGAACATAGCTAGTATTTGAGTCTAATCATCTTTCATTTTGATTGTACTACTGATGTTAATTAAACACCCCAAAGGAACTAGTCTTCCAGGTTAGGAAGACATTAGAAATATCTATAAAATTATATTTACAAAATTTAAAAAATCGTTGTAGTAATAAGAAATCTTATTACATTCTCACAAATTATGTATAATCTTACTTAACACAATCTTTTTTTACATAGTTCATCAGGAATAGAGTTTGTGAGTCTACTCTTTAAAAAGGTTGAAAAAGAAGTGATATGCAGAGAAGCCTAGTAATCTCACCACTAATGGGTAAACATATTTTTAAGATCATGTGAAAAGTATCAAGTTCCATTTTGGGAATCGACCACTCCTCTCGATCCCTTCTTCCCCTGGTTAGGACAGAGAACCAAGAGGAATGCAACATCCCTATTCACCTTCCTTTTCTTTCTTAAGAACACATTAGGCTGCTGTTGCAGATGCACTGAAATTTGTGCACCAACAGATTCTAAGCTCTACTGAACCTGCAGCTGGGATGCAGCAGGTACTCAGTGAATGCTGCTGAGAAGAGCAGATAAGCTTTGCCAGTTGGTTTTCTATTAATTAGGGATTTAGATGGAGTAAATGGGATGCCACAACTCATTTATAATGTAAAATAATTTGTCCATAGTAACAACCAAAAAAGGTTATTTCCTCGCTTTGAGAAATTAAAATTTCAGGTCACTGTCATTAAAAGATCCTGATGAAGTTAACACATCATCAGTGATAGTAGAGAGAGAAAGGTTAAAAACTTGGGGTAAGCAAAGATTGCTTAGGACACAAAAACACCCTAACATAAATTAGAAAATTATAAAGTGGACTTCACCAAAATTAAAAACTTCTGTTCAAAGAAGATATTTAAGACATTTGTTCATTATTAAGGAAATGGAAAAATAAGACACAAACTAAGAAAAAATATACATGATATATATATATTTGATAAAAGACTATATCCAGAATATATAAAGAATGCCTACTCATCAATAACACATACAACCCAATTTAAAATGTGCAAAACTCTCAGATACTTCATGAAGAAAGATACAACAATGGTTAATGAACACTTGAACAAGTGCTTAAAATCATTTAGCAAATATAAGATTAAAACCACAGTGAGATACCATGTAATACCCATGAAACACTAAATGTTGATTAGGATATGGAGCAACTGAAATTCTCACATATTTCTGAGAAATGGTACAATGACTTTGGAAAACAGTACAGTAACATCTTACAAAGCTCTTTAGGACCCCAAAATTCTACTCCTACATGATGAAGAGAATAAAAACATGTCAATAAAAAGACTGGAATCAATCCAAATGTCCTTTAACAGGATTACAGAGAAACTGTGGCACATCCACACAATGGCATACTACTCAACAACAAAAAAGCGTTGAATGCTGATATATACCATAAGAATGAACCTCAAAAATGTCATGTTTAGTGATTCAAGCCATACTCAAAAAGAGTACATGCTGTATGATTCCATCTATAATTCAATTTAAGAACAGATATGACAAATCTACAGTGAGAGTAACCAGAACAGTGGCTTTCTCTAGAGGGTGGGGGTTGACTGGAATACAGTTAGAGGGAACTTTCTGGAGCAATGGAAAGGTTCTACATCTTAATTGGGGTGGTAGTTACATGGGTATATGCATTTGTCAAAACTCATCAATTTGCACATTTAAGATCTATGAATTTCATTATATATAAATTTTACTTTAATAAAGAAAAAACTATTATATCAATTGTCAGCAGAGATCAGCATTTCTCAAACTTTCTAATGTTGAGATCAGTTTTTTAAAATCTTTAAAAAAGATTTTAGTTACTTAGTTTTAGAGAGAGGGGAAGGGAGGAAGAGAAGGAGAGAAACATCAATGTGTGGTTGCCTCTCAAGTGCCCCCTACTGGAGACCTGGCCTGCAACCCAGGCATGTGCCCTGACTGGGAATTGAACCAGTGACCCTTTAGTTCGAAGGCCAGCGGCACTCAATCCACTGAACCACACCAGCCAGGGCTGATGTTAAGATCAATTTAACTCTTCAAAAATACTGTTCAGGACCTCAAAGAGCTGCACAGTAAAAGAAAATTTTACTGTGGGTTATACCTATCACTATTGTATTAGAAAAAATTACATTTTTTACTTATTAATAACAGTAAAACCAATGTTAATAACATTTTTATGAAAAAATAACTATTTTCCAAAACAAAAATAACTTAGGAACGGTGGCATTATTTTACATTTTTGCAGTCTCTTTAATGTCTGGATTACAGAAGAAGCTGGCTTCTCTTAACTGCTTCTGCACTGAATCTGTATTCTCACACATCATGCAGTCTCCAGAAAACTCCAATGTACACTTATTAGTGAATGCTAATGAAAAAGACAAATGTCTTAGTAATGTATGAGAATTGTTTTAACCTTTTGGTTCCCCCTGACAAGGTCCTGGGGATCCCCAACCAACACCAAAGGATCACAGATTCCACTTTACAGAACTACTGGCACAGACAGGCAGCAAAAGGGTGCTCCCCTTCTCTGAGTGTGTCTATAGGGAACTTTGCAATAAGGAAATTAAAAAAAAACAAAACCCAAACATTCATTTAACACATATTGACTGAATTTCAACTGCTACTGTGATTGATTTTAAGGATCACAGGAGACTGGACCAACAAACTAGTCAAAAATGTTCATAGTTGACATACCTCTGTTTCAGAAATGTTATTTTCATTTCTGGATTCTGCTTTAATACTTAAAAAACCTGGCACTTCTTTAGCTAAATGAGTTTAGAGCAATTTGGAATTAGTGAGATTTTTCATATTATCTTAACATTTAAGTCTGAGAGTAAAACAAGTTTCTTCGGCCATGAAACTCAAAATATTTCAGGTTAAGTTGATTCAATCTGATTTTACCACTATGAAAACGATGCCCTCATGCAACCGAGGAAAGTAATGCTTGCCCTACAAGTTGGTAAGATCTATGTCCACAGTGTTAAAATTACTATTTTTCCTCAGTCATGTAATATTAACTAAAATTGTAGTTGTAATACATGTAAAGCATTAAGATCTTCAAAGGTATCTTGCGTATAAAATATTTTGTTTACTATATTAACATCAACACAATTAAAATAACTAAATGTACCTATGCAATTAAATTCCTAAAATCTATCTTCCCCATTTCAACAGAAGCACTCTTGGACAGGTCTTTCAAAGAAACCGTATATGTCATTTACAACTCTTTTCCTGCATGTCTGATATTGTAATGTACCTTCTACCCACTTCCAAGTTTGAATTCAGACATATCTAGGAATCTCAAGTTCTTGCTGAGTTACCTAGAATACCACTCTGAAGCCTAGTATAAACCAGCACTGTAACTTAGGCTGAGTTAGACATGAAGGCGATGGGGTTGGCTGGACAGCAGAGTATTTAATCTGCTCCTAGGTGTCTTCAACTAAAGTAAGTCTACAGACTTGGAGGCAGGTAGCCTAAGATAAGATCTCTAAGACTAGTCATACGCTTTTTTTAGTTACTATCCATCTTATAAAAATCCAATAACCTGGTTTCCTATTTGAAGCTTTCTGTGATAATTTTATGTAGTTATTTCATATTACTATTTGATTTTGCTATGCATTTTTTATCATTTGAGATCAATTTTCATTGATCTTTGATTTTTGATCTTTGAAATTATAAAAAGTCTAGTTACCACTTAATACATCTGGCTCTACACAGGTGATCATACTTGTTTTACAAGAGGTTTCACTTGTTTTGATTTTAGTAAGTTAAAATTGTAATATTCAAAATTTGAAATTCATTGGCATACGGACTTTCTAAAATTTGTAATTCACTGTCTACCTTTAGTAACATCGTACATTAACTTGCCGCTCCTGTCAGTTCATCACCATGACTAGAGTGACAGGAACGCCTACAAGGCCATCACACTGCCAAGCCAAAACGGACTGAGGAGAGCACACCACGAACCAACCCTTCAGTCTGCAGAGAAGCTATCCTTTGGGCAGCCAGACCCCCTCACTGAAGGCCTACTTCATGGTGCTCAACGCAGACGTGAGAAAGGCAGGACACAGAAAGACAGCCCTTAACCTGGGGACATGGTGCATATTCTTTGCTTACTCTTCTTTCTGGAAGAATTACTAAGATTTCATGCAAATGGGTGCTGGAACAGATGTGAAGTAATTGAAATGAAGTGAGGAGAATAGATCATGGTAAGGACTTAATAACAGAGAATGCTGATAAAATGCACGGCGTATGCAGCACAGATTGGAGCCAGCTGTCTTCCTCTGTGTCTCACATGAAGGCTTACCTAAGCCTCTTGCAGTGTGGATGGCTAAGGTGCAGAGAGGCATCAAGATGGTGAGCTCAAATGTTCCACTAATACCTTCCCACGTTCCAGAAGGGATCCAAGACTCTTTTATTGCTAGTGATTTTGTTGGAGTGGGAGAGGAAAGAAGACTTTCCTGACTATGATAGAGGTTTTTTGGACTCTCTATTAAGAAATGTCCCATTTTGGAACTTGAATGTGCTCAGGTGAAACCAGTCATCTGGTGGTAGACAGCGCAAGGTGTTGGCAAGAGGGCATGTGAATGCTTGATGGCAACTCTGAAGGAAAAGTGAGTTCAACAGGCTGCACGTTTCCTGGAACACCATGGACAAGGACGTCAGATAAACAAGAGCTGGGGAACTATGCACGAAATAGTTTACAGTAAGAGAAGACACAAATAGAAGCAGTGATGGACAGAATAAAAGCAGTGTCCTTCCGCAAATACTCTGCCTCTTTCACTGCTTGTTTCTGTAGTTCTAAACTTTTTAGACTCAGTTCCTTTTAAACCACACCTACTTCTTCAGAATGAATGTAACTATTTGTTTGTGATCTGCTTTAGTCAGTCAAACTGCCTGATTTCACTTTTTAAAAGATCTGAGATGTTTTTGACAGCTTACCATCAGAGGGATAGAATTTCTAGGAAGAGTTGAATTTCTGGTCCCTTCCTGCTCAGTGACACTTAATACCTCCAGGGGTGTTATCTGCGTATATGTTAGTTTCCCTTCTGTTTCCTTACTGATTGCCTGCTGAGCACAGTGAAATATCTGCACTGCAAAGAATAGCATTGCCCCTCTTTCCTCTTAGAAAGGTTTCTTCTGCTAAGAAAGATTACAGAGTGTCCCTAAAACACAATCATATCCAAGCAGTGTACCTGGTCTTCTGAGATATTATTGTTCTTTCTGATAAAATAGGTTATATCAATCTTATCCTGAAGGAAACTAGCCACAAAGCTTGGTTTTCACTAATAAGAGAATGCATAACTACTGAGGAGAAACAATTTCCATGAAAACCTTACACCTTTATTATTCCTGCTTCCTCTGGTGTATCCTGCTTTGGTAGAAAGTTGGTGGATAATACAGAGCATAGGAAGAGAAAATTCATATTTCTAGAATTATTTAAGTGGAACATTTTTTCAATCCCAGATCTGTTTAAAACTGGCAGAACCCACAAAGTGTTCATGCATTCTTGTGTGCGCGCCTGTCAATATAGTCAAAGTCCATAAAGGCCCGGAGAACAGGTTCCATGCCCACGTGAGTTTGTAACAGTGCCCAGCACTGAGCTGATGGCAGACGGGTGCCTAACGAATGCTTTGGGACTACAATGTTAATTCTCCAAATTTTCATATAAAATAAACAAACAACTGTATTAATTAAAGGCTGTGACAAACTGTCTTAAATTTCAGCATGAGAAAACTTTTGTGTAGGTATGGAAATCTGTTATTTTTTACTAAATATTTTATTTTTGTCCTATTACAGTTGTCCAAATTTTCCCCCCTTTGCTCCCCTTCACCCAGCTGTCCATGTCCATGGGTCATTCACACATGTTCCTTGACTAGTCCCTTCCCCTTCTTTCCACAATTTTTTTATTCTAAACATCTACTAAAGACGATAAATTTTTTAAAAAATAGAGGCTCTGGAGTCAAAAAACTTGGTTTGAATGCAGGTTCTATCACTTATTGGCTAAGCGATCTTGGGGTGGTCAAACTTTCTGCACTTCAGTTTCTTCATCTGTAAAACTGAGGATATAACAATAGCTGCCATACCTATAACTCAGATATTTTCAGAATCAAAAGCTATGGAGTTTGTGAAAGTACTTTATATACACCAATTTATAATCCAAGTGAAAGTTGTAGCCATTATACTATGCACAAATTATAAATAGCTCTGGATCTAACACTGACAAGTATAGTCCGAAGACTGGAAACCAGACAGACCTGGTTCTAGCCATCTTGCTACTAGATCGTGTTTTTGTGGGATACTGTCCACTTTAGAGATGAAGTTGTTGAAGCATGAACAGATTATATACTGGCCAAAGCTTTATAGCTGCTATACTAAGTCACTGGGCTGAAACCAAACCCAGGAGAGAAGGCACATTAAGCTGATGGTTCTCAGTCATCTTATGATTATGGTACACTTTCACCTACTAGAATTCTTGACAATATTTTTAAGGTATTAAAAAACTCAAACACCATAGTACAAAAGTAAAATAATATTGTGAAGAATCTATGTTTTAAACTATCTACTTAGTTTACCCACAGAAACCTGTTTTGCTGAGGACTGTTAATGGCTCCAAATGTGTCTCTTCAATATTCAAGAAAACACACTATTGCACTTTAGCACTGGTGTGGCACTATGCTCTGTTTCTTTGCCTCACCCAAGTGCTGGCTGAACCCTGGGTTACCACAAATCGAGTTATCTGCTCAGATCAATGTCTCAGCACCCAGCATAACAGCAGGCGGTCCTACTTAGAGCCGCACGTGTTTTCTACACTTGTCAGATGCAGTGACAATGCTTCTGGCTGAAAACCAGGATGTGTAATTCATGGGAGTCATTGCCACGTTAACAAGGAGCCAGCACTGGGAATACTTACTGAGGAAAAATGGAAGCTGACGGTCAGGTCGCAAACCCTGACTCAACATGTGCTGTATCAGCCGGACTTAACAGCAGGCTCCACATCCCACAATTGGCGTCTGCCACATTTTATGTGATAACTGTTTTGAAGAGTTATTTAAAATAAACAAATTTTTTCCTGAAGATTTTCAAGGCACAAGACAAACAAATCTTTAAAGGACCTCTGCGTTTTTAAAAGAATCACTTTCCTAATTTTTCCCTTATAAATCCTTATTATTATATATGATGTTTCAAATTCCTCCTGAGTGAACAAGCTAAGCAAACAATACTGAAGAACTCTGTGTCCCCTGAGACACTTTTCTCCTTTAAACGAAATTCAGATAGGCCCAGCTCCAATGGAAAAGAGACACTTTGATGCATTTGTAAAGAACAAATCCCATGCCATCAGAAGTCAAAGCACCCAATCTATGAATTATTATGATTAAGAAGTGGGCAGAGTAAACAGAACAAGACAGATCATTAAAAGACTAAGTTACATGAAAGATACTTCCTAGGCACTCAAAACCTTGTGTTCATATGTGTGGAGTGGGGAGGGGCCTCTTCAAATAAAGCAAGATGCCAAACAGGAATATACATTTTATTTGGTATTGAACTTTTTTCTTTGACATTCTGAGGGTTATGTGTGTACATAAAACAAACTTGAAATAGAAATTGGATATTTACCTAAGAGATTCAAAAAGCCTAGGGATCCGAGGGAGAAGTAATGAGACCTCTGTATGGGGAAAGTGCTCTCAGGGGACCGCGGAATGAATAACAGAGCTTCCAGCCTCTAGTCACCTCTTGTTTACACACTTCTGACAAAGAAGTTCACAACCGCTCTGTGTGGGCCAGCCACACATTTGTATTCTCAATAAGAAAAAAATCCATGTTTCAATCTAACTGGAATAAAAATCAAGCGCGGGAGACATTAAATTTCACATTTATCAAACAAAAACAATGTTATTCAAAGATCAACACTTTCACTTCAGCTACTACCTCTTTCCCAAACTTCAGTTTCAGAGGACAATATAAACCTCTCAAACCCATCCAAAGCCATTTTCTCATAAATGAAAGAACAGACAATAATTCCCATGGCCCACTTTTGCTTAGGGTTTATCAATTTTTTACTTATATAACAGCACGTAATGTTTAATTAGCTAAAATAACTAATTATTTTATGCAAATAAAATAATTATGCAAAGCACTCTGTGAGTGCTTTGCGTAGATTTTCTCACTTAAATATCATAAAAAGCCAACAAGGCTTTTCTATACCCACTTTACAGATGAAGAAATTACATTTCAAGGAAATTATAACTTAAGGCATGGAAAGTGGAGACACGGGATTCAAACCTGAGTAGCTGTAATAACTCACTATATTTTTTCTCAATGAGCACATACAAAGGTGTGCAAAAAATCAAGAAACAGAAGCAGGGTTTTCTATTTAATAGTGTTGGTTATTAAAGCCTTTTTAGTAACTGTTTCTCACTATGTGGTAAGAATTAGGAATTCTAAGAACTATTTTTCCCCTGGACAAACCTGAAAGGAAATATTTTCCACCCAAGTCACATACAAAAGGCTGGTTTCCCCAGTGATATTATAGGGCACCTGAAAACCGGGGAGTTCAAAATTCTCACAGAAAAGTGGGCATGGAATATGAACAATTCACAGAAAAAGAAATACAAATAGATCTGAAATGCACAGACAGATGCTCAACCTCCCTCCTTTCAGAAGTAGACACTCCACAACAATAGGGGCTTTGTTCAAAGCACCTTGAATGAATCTGGCATAAAAGGGGCTCAAAATATAGGGTGAGAAAAAGGGGGTTTACAGTTGGAAGTATGCAAAACAGAGTTTATAATGATTATGTATTAATTATTGTATTATTTTTCCATACATACAACTGTAAACCTACTTTTGCCCCACCCCACATATTTGTTAAATACATAATCTGATATATAGCTACATATAATTTTTAAAAGTAAGGCTGAGGCACAAGACAGCATAGGAAGAACTCTGAGACTCCACTGCTGTTACTGGCCAGCATCTAGCATCCTGGTTGCCAGGAAACGCCTTTTATCACTTAGGTAGAATGAACAGAAAACCAAGGCAGGGAGGAGGAGGGAGACACATCTCACCCACTAACTCAGCAGTCCTGAGCCTGGTCCAGTAATATTGCCAGGTGTTCCAACATCACAGGAAACACTATGTTAACACTATGTTTCAAGGGCAGTCCTTGAAATTCTGTGTAGCATTTCCACTATCTGGGAAAGAAAGCCTTGAAACTGTGCTTTCATCCCAGAACCTGGAATGTGGATAGGTCCACAGTGCCCAAAGCAGCAGCCCATAAATAACTTCCGGTAACTGCTCCAACTTTAATTAACTGCCTGTCATGTGTCTGCTTTACAAGATGAACAAGTGGAGTTGGAGCAAGATAAGGATTCAGGCTAACAGACACCCCCCCCCCGCCCCCACACACACACCTACATCTGGGTAGTCATGACCCTCCTGGGAAACTAGCACCACTCTTACCCATCAATCAATATGTAACTTTTTTACTCCCATCCCACCAACTATATAAGTACTTAGAACAAAGGACTCTCTCTTGGTTCTCTTGGCTCTCTGGCCACCCTGCCTCAGGCCACCTGGGGGCCTGTCACCCTGGGGACTTGCCACCCAGGCCTTCAGCTGCCCTTACTTTGCCCTGAACCTATGCCTTTCACAGCTCCCACCCTAGCTAGGCCCATTCTCTTCCAGGGGAACGGATCACTAATAAATTCTGAATGCATGCTAATAGATTTGCTGACCTGTAATTCTGTACATGAGTCAGTAAGAAGAACAAGATCTCCCCCCTCAACAAGGCTAAGAAGTGTATGAATGCATTTTCTATCATTTGTGTGAAAAAAACAGTATCATATGTAATAATGATGGTTGCCATTTGGGGATAGGATGGAGAGTGGCTAGCTTAAAAGCTGAGAGTTAAAGTTTGCAAAATAGATACTATTACACTTCTGAATTATCACCAACTAAAAAGTTTAGCATCATCTCTACACTAAACATGCACACATTTTTTAATAGTTGCAGAAAAATAACCAAATTGACTAATATCAAAGAACATGACACCAGAAGAATTAGCATATATTAAGTGAAAAAAACTCAAAAGTTGGGCAGTGCCTTTTATAAGGAAAAAAGGGACTATTATTTCTGCACTGCTTATATTAAAAACAAAATAATTGTAAAAATTATAAAAATGCTTACCTTTAGTGGCTGGAGGCAAACAATGTTGACAGAGCAAGAATGGAAAATAGATTTTTCAACAAATACCTTGTTTTGTACTTTTGTCTTTGAAATCATGTATTTTACATAACTAGAAAATATTAAGTCAAAAGGCAATTCCTCGCACTTGAGTGCAAATGAAACAGATGAACCTACCTGTGCATAACTTTAACAGTCTAACCACACAGAGAGGAATCATTGCAAGTGCCTTTCAAACACAACACTGGCTGTGTGTCCGGATGGAATATAAGGATTACAGAAACTAGAGAAATCTATAACTCTTTTCAACAATTGTATTATCAATAATGTTACTTGTATATTTCTGTGAGTATGTATGTATGATATGAACATAGAGTAAAGCAAATGGGGAAAACCATAAGCATTTTCCCTTTGGAAAAGGTGGGGAGAGGGTTGCATCTGTCTCCAATGAGGAACTGAATGCCACAGCCAGCCCAGTAGCACTGCACATTCTCACCACTCAGACTGTTACATCTAAATATTATTTCCCACTGAAATGAAATGCAACTCTTTAGAGAAATAAGTGGACTCTGTGTCTGTGGCAGGAAATATACCAGGTAAGGCTGAAACATCTCTTTGTATGAGAAGGCAGCTATAAAAGACAACTCCATTCCTGTATGCAAATTATACCTAAAAAATAACAACAAAAAACTGAGGCTGTACCTGAAGAACCCTGAATGCAACACAGACGGCCGGGCCAGACCTCCCTCTGGCTGGAGATGGGAAAAAGTTAACTACAACAGATGAACGACCCACTCTTGTGTGTTCACACGCCGCCTTTGAAGGATGTAAGCAAACAAACATAATTTGAAAAGAGGTAATGGGAAGTTTTCTTACCAAAGAATTGTAGCTATTAAGGAATGACAGAAATGTGATATGACCAGCGGCCCCTAATAAAGTGAGGACGTAGGCACTGATCAACAACAGCTGCTGGAATCATTAGGTTCAAGGCTGCTGGGCAGCTTTATCCTTGGCTGTGTCAGACTGACAGTGCCCAGACCCAGGAATCCACCTCAACATTACGAAATGGAGAAAAACCAGACAGCATTTGCCTTCAATGGATGTACCAGGATGGTATGTGTGCCTATGCAGCATTTTGTGCCAGGCAATTCGATTCAAACCTAAATCTGGTTGGAAAAACAAAAACAAACAAACTATATATATATATATATATATATATATATATATATATATAGTTTGGATATATATATATATATCCATCAATTGAGTATGTGTACACACACACACAGAGCCATCAGTTTATAGGAATTCAGGAGTGAAAAAGCATGTTACATGATACAATGGGAATTCAGCAAGCAATATCCAGACTAAATCATTTTACAGGACAAATGACCAGGTTTCTTCCACAAACAAATGCAAGAATGCAATAGGGAAGAGGAGATGAAATCTGGAGATTAAAGCAGATTTAAGAGACACATAAACCAAATGCACAATGTAGACTGTCTAGATTTTGTTTATTAAATGACATTTTAGATCCAATTCTAAGTGACATTTATGAGACAACCAGAGGATTTTGAATACTAACTAAATATGTGACGACAATTAAGACACTACATTTTAGGTGTGATAATGATATTGTGGTTTTAGAAAATAAGAGTCCCAATGTTTTACAGACACATCCTGAAGTAATTACAGGTGAAAAAAGCATATCTGAGATCGGACACACTACAGCTTTACAGGGCAGCGGGAGAGGAACAAGGTCTGCATGTCCTGCAAGGACGACACGAAGTTGGGTGCCCGATGATGCCGAAGACCCGTGATAGGTATGAAGGGCTCATTATATTATTCTTCCTATTTGTATGCTTGAAAATTCCCATAATAGCTTTAAAAATTGAATTATATGCCTAAAAATACATTCTTCATTTTCCTGGCAAACAACATAAATTCATTAGCTATTTGTTATTTTGTTCTCTCAAGTATAGCTTTACAGATTTCTGATGCCCTAGAGAATTGCTCTCACTTGCCCACAAAAATCACTGGTTGAGGTAGAAGAAATTAGAATGAGTCCTCAGAGTCAGGTGCCAAAGTGTTATCTCACCATCATTTGTACAGAATGCTAACACTGGAGTAATTTTGTGTTTTGCCCAGAGCCCCAAGCCCAAAGAGGTGTCTTAGGGGTCAAGGGCAGGGTCAGGAGCGGGAACTGTGGGCCTTCTGAGCCTCAGCTCCTGCTTTGGAAAAAGCAGCTCCTCTTCTATCTGCTTTTTAAACTAGGACAGGAAGATGTAATTTTATGGAAAGGCGTCTAACACTTTTTCTTAATTCTTGCCAATAAGTTTGGCAAGTCAACCTGGTTTTGTGGAACTAATTATCATGAACCTAGACTCATACTGCCTTTACTCTTCCTAACATACCCCCAAGTAACCCCCCACAGCCTACCAGCTTGAGAGAGCTAGATGAGGGTTTTGCATTTGAACCCTTTTTTTGCTGATGTCTAGACCCCACCTGCCAAGTTGGTGCTCCTTCTTATTAGTGGAGATATCTCCAAATGTGGTTTTGTAGGAGAGATGGATGTCTCATGCAATCAGGGACATTCTGCTGGCATTTTCTCCTCTGCTTTAGCTACTGCCATCCAATTCGACAATCTGTTCCAGGTGCCAATCCCGCTGCCCATGGAGAGAGACATCTACAGTTTCCCAACCACCCTCAGTCGGCCTACTCCGAAGTTGGCGTCACCCTCACCCTACCTCTACTTCCCTCAATGTGCCCAGCACCTTCTTTCTCTTTGGCTCCTCCTTGGGCTTCTCACTGCTTCTCTACCTCTACTGCTGTTCTGTTTCAGGCTCCTGAGACAGCCTGCGTCCAGCCTGTTAAAGAAGTAGGCCCCACAACAGAGTGGTGGGATCTTCTAGTAATAACTGTTTTAGTGACAGCCCTCTACTGTCCAGAGCAAACGAGTACTCTGGGGCAGGGAGTAGGGTGAGAAGGCAGACCCCTCATGTCCTTGGACCCGCTATTCTCTCCAGCCCACAGGCCCGACCATCTGCCTGGGTAATTCTGGGCGGGGCTCTTGCTTTCTCCCATGACTCCTGCGTCTTTTGAAAATCAGAGATGTATCTGGACTCCTGCTTAAGTGATCCTGGTTACAACATGACAATAACGATCTATTCCACATATTTCCTTACAGACAAGGGTGTTTTTCTGCCCAGGGCACCAGAGGACCTCTGGGTGGGGTGACTTGTTACTAACCCTATGCCCTGACCAAATTATGTCTGCAACCAGAAAATCTGTCCCCTATCTGTATGGAGATTGGATGATGAATTGTTATTTACTATTAACAACATTTTCTCAACATAATCTTAGAAAGCTATTGCCTTAGCTTATATTTTTCATCTCTTTGTTTGACTTCAACTTGTCAGTTTGTTCCTTGTATGAATTCCTCACACGCTGAAGACAGCTGTTATCTGGCTACCTAGTAATCCAATTCTAAAGCAGTCGTGCAGAATAAATAAAGGGTAAACTAAGCAATTGTCTAAAGTCCAAATCCATCATTCTACCATTTCAGCAAAATAAACCTTTGAGATTCTTAGCCACATTTACTAAAGGATAGAAGGCTTTTATTCAAGTCAATTCATCTGGCGCATTAATTAACATCGGGTAAAAACGTAGTCTCTGTCATATCTCTGTTGCAAAAAATCCTTCCATATTTCAAAATTGCAAACATCTTTTATATTTTCTTCTAAAAGTCTGTTTTTTCCTTTCACATTTAAGTGTTTGATTCTTCTAGAATTTATATTTGTGTATATGAAATAGGGGTCTCTTTCCTTTTCCTCCCCCATATTAAATGGCCATCCCAGAACCAATTACCTACCAGCCCATCCTCTCCCTCACTGACCTGCTGGGCCAGCTCTGTTCCGTGCCCCAGGCTTCCTTGTCTGTGCGGGCCTGCAGGCCCTTCCCTTGCATTCCGCACGTCCACCTGCCTCCAGGACAGTTCCCTGCACTAAAGACTTGGACTCAATTGTGATACACTGGAAGGGAAAAAGCCTTTTTCTTTCCTCCAGTCTGGTTCTTGAGCATTATCTTGGCTTTTCAAAGCCCTCTGTGCTTAAATATGTATTTCAGAACCCAGTTTTCAATTTCCAAAGAAAAGGACACTGAGGTTTTAATTAAAATTACATTGAGTCTACAGACCAATTTGACAAAAACATCTTTATGACATTGAATTTCCATCTCAGTAAGTTTTATGTTTTTCCATAAGTTTTGCTATAATACATTTTTGCTAAGATCTATTCCTTGGTAAGTGACTTTTTAATAACTCTAAATATCCCACCTATTTTAACTGCGTTTCTGTCTGTTGATGGTGCATAGAAATGTAATTAGCTGATTTTGTATAAAACCAACTTTGCCAAACTTTCTTGCTAATGCTAACAGTTTGTCTGTCAATACCTCATTTTATTTATCTCTAAATCCTGTGGGTGTGTGGTCTCTGGCTACAGCCTCCAGACAATGCTGAGTGGAAAAGATGACAGCGGGAATCCCTGTCTTACTCCTGATATTGTCATAACTGTTTTTAATATCTCATTATCAAGTAATTTGTTGTAACTTTTAACCAGATTAAAGAAGTTCTCTTCTATTTGTGCTTTGCTAAGATATTTATGAATCATAAATGACTGTTTAATCTTATTGAATGTTTTTATCTATTAAGATGATCACATGGTTTTCTCCTTTACTCTATTAGTGCTATTAATACAGTGAATAACATTTCAATACCATTTATAGAATCATAACATGAATCCGACATTTCAGATTCTGACTAACCTGCTCTGTTAGTATCTTTTACACCCTATCCGGTGACATGATGATATAAATATCAAGATCTCTACCAAATATAACAACTTGAGTCAAATGCTAA
Organism: Phyllostomus discolor; assembly: GCF_004126475.2. Taxonomy (NCBI): domain Eukaryota; kingdom Metazoa; phylum Chordata; class Mammalia; order Chiroptera; family Phyllostomidae; genus Phyllostomus; species Phyllostomus discolor. The sequence continues at coordinate 37,055,751 of NC_040911.2, read as the reverse complement.
GAAGGTAGATTAGAGCTCAGAACAAATTTAATAAATGAGGACCAAGAGTGGAGAACTGAGCCTATGGCACACGGCCAAGATGACAAGGGGCCCTGTAAATATAAACCTGGCCACAGCATGCTGTAGGCTAACTGCCCACAAAGCAACTCAATGTATTTTCTGGGGAGGCAAAAAGCACCATTGAAAATGGAGCGCTTATTCTGTATGCTCTCTAGCTCTGCAGTACTTTTGGTTCCAGGTCTTAAATAGAATCCTAACTCTTTCTGTTGATGGATCTCTGGAACTAACTAAAAGCCCACTGACACGTGCAACTCCATAGTAAAGGTCATTGGCTGGGAGAGTACATAGCATATCAGTAATTCAGAGTGAATAAAAACCAAAATGCTTTCCCCAGGCTTAATAATCCTCAGAGACATTGCACAAGTTTCCTAAAATTTCAGTGTGGTAGAAAAACCATTTTTCAAGATTTCAGTTTGTAATCACCAAACTTTTAGATTGAGAAGAGAACTCACAATTTATTGAGCCCAAGTTCTTATTTAAGAGATGACTTAAGCCCAGGCCAGGTGGCTTAGATGGATGGAGCATTGTCTCATACACCAAAAGGTTGCAGGTTCGATCCCCAGTCAGGATTCATACCTGACTAGGTTGTCATACATCCCTGGTCAGGGCATGTATGGCAGGCAACCAATTAATGTTTCTCTCTCTCTCTTCCCCACCCTCCGCCCCGCAATCCCTTCCTCTTTCTCTAGAATCCGTGAACATACCCTCAGGTGAGGATTTAAGAAAGAAAAAAAAAAGGCCCTGGCCAGTGTGGCTCACTTGGCTGGAACATCATCCGGTAACCAAAGGGTTGTGGATTAGATTTCCCACCAGGTGCATACCCAGGCTGTGGGTTTGATCCCCAGCCCAGGCACGGAGAATCACCAGTGCGGGTGCAAACGGAAGGCAACAAATTGATGCTTCTCTCTCTCCCTTCCAATCTCACTAAAAGCAAAGTAAAAATGTCTTTAAGTGAGGATTAAAAAATTTTTTAAGAGAGATGACTTAAACCTACTTAGTTATCAGAAGAATCATTTTGTTGGTAATTATCACATGGGATAAATTAAAAATCCATAACACCTATACTTTTACCACCATAGAAATAAACTCAATTAGTGCAGTGTGCTTGATTTTATATTAAGTTACTATAACATAGTATGGCCTATAGCTTATGTTTCTCACGGTCAGAGGTTTTCAAACTGCACCCCATCCTGCCACCCTATGAAAACTGGGCAAGTGGAGGTTCTTTACAGCAAAGCAAATCACTCCCTTTGAGTAAAAAGGGAATAAACAGAGTTAACAGGTCATTTACACTGAGCGCTTCCCATTGCAGGCACTCTCCTAGGTACTCTGTGTATGCTCACACATTAAATAGAAGCAGCAACATAGTTTGGAACGGCTCATTGTGCTCTATTCGAGGGAAGCCTGTTGTGTGTCTGCTGCACACAGCAGAGAGAGAAGCTCCAGTGCTTCTGTCGGATAGGACGTGCAGTGGATACAGTCGTTCCCACTGAAGCAGGGGCTGGAGAGGCAGAGGAGAAGACCCCCCTATGGGAATCTCATCAATCTTTGAAGGTAGCTGAGATTTTAATAGTTAACACACTAAATTTTTGCTGCACAAATGGTTCCTTGGCTAAAAAAACAGAAGTGGTTGAAAACCCTTGTTCTATTTTATCAGCACATCAGTTAAGCCATGATTTCATACTTCCCAAGTGAACTATAATTTGTAAGCCTTCTCTTTCCCATTTTAAAATATGCATTTCTCTCTTTTAAATTTTACAACCCATATTCTTCCCCTCTCCCTCCCTAAATTTAAATGTGTATATACTGGAGGTAAATGATGATATGAGGTGAGAAGGAAGTGTAAGGTTTCTATGGAAAAGTTAAGTAAATGGCAAATAAGTGATTTTTCAATATTAAAAAAAAAACAAATACATGACAAGGTCAAATAGAAATTTTGTATTATTTAACGATATAAGAGAAAACTTCAAATAAATTTCATGGCTACTTTAGGCTGCTCCCCCAAAAGCAGCACACATCAGCTTTTCTGAAATATCCCCAAATTACTTTAATTCAAATCACTCTTACTATTAATAATTGCCCATTATAATCACAAATAGCTTATAATGCAATTTGAGGAGCAGGCAAGAGGGATTTGATTAACACTGAATACTCCATCTATTTTCCTATTCTTTTTTTTTTTAAGAGTTTATTTACTGTCAGAGAGAAGGGAAGGGAGAGAGCAAGAGAAACACTGACTGGTTGCCTCTCACACGCATACCCCCAACTGGGGACCTGGCCTCCAACCCAGGCATGTGCCCTCATCAGGAATCGAACTGGTGACCTTCCAGTTTGCACGCAGGTGCTTATGCCACTGAGCCACACCAGCCAGGGTCCTATTTTCCTATTCTAAAATTAAACTTCGAAATTATGTGTGGCAGATGCTGTTTATTTGGTTAGAGAAGACAGGCTTTAAAAAAAAAGAAACTTTATAATCACTACCTTTTAAAATAAGTAGTTATGCTTTTCACATATTTGCTCATATGTCCTGAAATGACCTCTTTTCCTTTAAATAACTAAAGAATGTTTTATTACAGTTATAGGTTTACGAAGCTGCATCCTGTTTATCAGTTTAACTTTTCTGACTAGTTCACTATCTAGTTGCATTTCTCTGTGGCTTTACTTATTAACCTGTTCTGATTTCATTTTTTGAATAATTTCATCTTAACTCTCTGTACGATCTGAATACATCTGTGCCATGTGGATCTGATGAACACAGAATATAGGAATATAGTGCAATAAATTTTGTCAAATGCAGAAGAACTACTGTTATGATCACAGCACACATACAAAAGGGCTAGCAGGCAGAGGAATGCCCCTCCAGCCACAGGATAAGACAGCATCTATGCACAGTCCTCTCTCTGGTATTCACAGTTACAGAGCCACTTGTATGCTGCTTTGAACATTCCAAAGTTTCCCACTGTATTTTTACCGTGCATCACGATGTATGTGATGAATAGTTAAAGGCTCTCTCTCTCTTTAGGTCTTTAGACAGGCCTGCCAGGTTTCCCATTAGGTATTTCAAGACCTGCTCAGAACTTAGCCCTGGACCCCCACAGGAGCTGAGTGTAACTGCAAAGGAAATCAGGAAAGACATATTGCTAGCCACATAGTGTGCCACAGTAGATGCCATTAAAAGACAGCCATCAGTAACCATGTTTAGAGGACAGCCTCTCGCTGAACAAAACCCTGGTTTTATCTGGTTTGTTACCTAAAACTTCCTGATCTTGTCAAAATAAGTACAAAGCGAGACATTTTGTTAACAAGGGTCAAATACACATAAATCAGAAGTGATGTGTGTGTGTGTATGTGTGTTGTGTTTTTTTTCCAGTAGAATAACTGAAACCGACTGTGGCCAGAATTATAGTGCAGAAAACAGGTTAAAGTTACATGATCTACAATTATTGAACAAAAAACTATCTTACAGAAATTGTCAGTTAATAACTTCTTACCCCCAAAAGTGCTTTTCGCAATGACAACAGCATACATCCTTTGCTGACAATTTGATCAATATTTTGCCATGTGAATGCCAGCGGGCACATACGCCCCTGTGCCTGCACACTCGTGCTGAAACTGGAGAACTGCAGTGTCTGTTACATCTCATTAATCTGGGACAATCTCTAGGACTAAATCATCAAGGGAATAAAAAGATACTAATGCTATTAGACAGTATAAAATGGATATGTTCAACAAACCCTGGGTCTTAATAAAAGTCTTTGTTAAAGTGTAACTAAATTGAATCAACAGGCAGGCAATATTACCATCCATTCTTAATAAAACCAACGAGAAGATCGAATGACGAGAAACTAAAATAGCATTGGGAGGCAAAGTCATAAAAGATGCATGATGAAGAAAGGAACCCAGCGTCAATTTCAATAAGGAGTTCGGAATACCCTTTCTAAATTGCCAACTGAAAGATTTATGTTCCGCTAAAACCATGTTGCTAAAACCAAGTTTTGTGCATTGTTCCTACAATTACAGATGAACGAAGTACTTAAACTAAATGTTTCTTTGAGGTGACATAGCAACATAAATATCCAACACAGAGGCAGGGGGGAAAAGTGACAAGGTATACTTTTAAGAATTCAAATGGGATTGAAAATAAAAAGTCAGCAACGATTATTGTCAATGGCTCTCTTACCTGTGTTTTTTGATGCCATTGGAGAGAGCATCTCCCCCTCCACAATCTTTTCCTTCGGACATTCTGTGTTTTCTACTCAAATGCTCCCCTTCCTCTTCAAAGGAGTGTGCCGTCACTGCTTCCAATCTACTCAGGGACCGTTCGGACTCGGAATCTGTGGCAGAGCAGGTTCATAGTCAATGACTGAACTTGGCTTCCGTAACAATGCGTATCTCCCTTCATGCACCAGGCTTTGAAACTTAAGCAGCCTACTTTGTCCTTAGACAATCCATCAGCCACCTCCTCAGGGGTTTCAGAGAGCCTACACCCAACGAGGCTGATGCGGATTTAGAAACAGGTATAGGTTTCTACCAACTTATAATTAAACAGATTTTATATATTAAAAGAGACTTCCAAAGAGCGAATTCTTTAAGAAATCATATTCAGTAGCTCCCCCGCCCAGAAATTTCTATTTTATCTTTTCTCGCAAAGCATCTCAAGCATAACTTTTTTAAAAAGCATTCCATTTTTATAATTCATTATACAGAAAAAGCCGGAGGAGCTGTGCTTGTGAGAAGTATAAATGACATCTGATACTACAGACACAAAAGCAAAGGTAATTTTAAAATACTTAAAAAATACTTCTTCTGGTATGATATTACTTAAATCCTTAAGAGCTAAAACCAGAAGTGTCCATATAAGACCTCATTATCTGGCAGGCATGTTTAGGATAAAAATGCCATGCTCCCAGTTGGCTGTGTTCAGCAGTGAGCCGTCTGCCTGTTTGGGAACGGACTGTCAGGCACGCTCACATTCTTCACGTCCTCTGCGCTTCTCCGGGTGCTTCAGTGAACGTGAGGCGGGCCCTCGGGGTTAACAAGAATGCTAATGGCCTTGTGGTTTGAGTTGGGTGAAATGGGATGGAACCTAGGTTTTCTGACTCCATGTTTAATGCTAATATTTCAGCTCAGAGTAGCAGCCACTTAGTCTCGAGGAAACATTAAATGGTTCCTAACTTTTTATTAAAAGGTAAACCCAAGGTTAACGTCCAACTTCCCTGAAGCAGATGACTATACACTCCGCTGGCGTGGGCTCCGGGGAAGCACTCCTAGACACATTTGAGCAAAGTTCCTCAAACAAATTTTCGATCATGTCCTTAACATATCTTAAAGCCAAAATGTTCAGGAAATAAAATTTTTTAGTACTTCTCTTTCCCTTGCACCACATTGTATAATTCAACCGAAGTCACGGAACTTTATTTCTATCACATGGGGTCGATTAGTAACTGCTGGACAAGCACAATTTCAGGTTGGACAGCACTCCGTGACCTCTGAACTCTGGACCTCTGAATGATGTAAGTTAATTACAGGAAGCCTTTCAATGCTGGTAAAGTTATTTTTATTTTATGTAAGTATAACACAAGAATTTAAAATATAGCTTTCTTCTGCCATGTACCCTATAACAAATAGATCTTTTAATAATCAATTTAAAGAAGTATTTTTCATTGTCAATTTTGGCAAGCTGTATGGCCAGTAACAAGGGGACTGTTTACCCATTAGATGAAATAAGCAGTTCTTAAAATTACATTTACAAAAACAATTTAATAAATAGAAAAAAATGCTTTTAACAGAATGCTAGGGTAAAAAACCAGGATATTATTTTACCACTCTAAAACATAAACAGAATAATAATTCCACCTGCCCCAGAGCAGGGCCAGTCTGGCCCGAGAGATGGGTAATTGTACAACGAGAGGCATGAGGTGACAGGGTCTGCCTGAGCCCAGCGCGGCAAAGGGGATGAACCCACTTCCTGGGGTGGGCACACGGGTGTCAGGAAAGGCTACCCAGGAGAGGTTCAACTACAGACAAACCTGTGAAAAATTAAAGTGGTGCCCTGGGGGAGGGAAGGGAAGAGCTGTTCAGAGGGAACTGCAGGGGCAAACCTGAATGAACAGGATGACAGGGGTCTGGGATGGTGGCGGGGTGGGGGGGGGCGGTTCTGTCACTTTGACATCGTCAAATGTGTTTCATATGCAAAAATAAAGAAATGGAAAAGCCAAACAAAATTATCTTGTCTGTATTGGTCAGCATTGTTTAAGATGCACCATCACTTTATAACTTAGATGTCACTGAAGGGCTTCAGAACAGGCCTCCCTGTGACGTGCTGCTGTGGTACCTGGGTTACTTTGAGCTGAAGTCAGTGGAGGCCCTGTGCGCTCGGGGAGAAACGTCTGTCCCTCCCGCAGGTACCTGGAAGAGTCTAAATTGGAGGCCTTGCCCATAGGAAGAGCAGTCACCAGACATAACGTGTTATGGTCTACCTATACAGCAGGGCAAACACCTAGTGACTGAGCACCTGCTCCTCCTCTGACCCTGCTCCCTCTGCAGCCCCAGGTCCCTCGCCGTGTTCCGTGGCTCAGGGTACCACATATATAGACTTCACTTCTCCTTTCCGTCTCTGCACCTCTCATGCATGTGAGGTCTCTGACTCGTAAGTGATAATTCAATCCCCAAACTTCAGGGTTTTCCATTTTGCCCACATATGTAAATATCAAACAGGCCAGATTTTACCTACCATTCAGTGGTACTGTGCAATATATCAATGCCTTAGTGGAAAGCTTAAACTACTGGAGAGAGTATGTTGATGTCTCCTGTTTGGTGGGTACAGCGCTCTCTTACAGCTCTGTAGTATGAGGACACTCCGCTCATGCTTTAAAAACAAACAAGGCAAGGAAAGGAACGGAGTGACTGTGTGATGGGTACAAAGTTTCACTCCGGGATGATGACAAAGCCCTGGGGACTGATGCTGGTGGTGATGGTTGTACAACAGTGTGACGTGCTTACTGCCACTGAACCGTGCACTTAAAAATGGTTAAAATCGTGTGTACATTTCAGCATGATAAAAACAAAAACAAAAAAACCCAAACAAGCAAACAACCACCTGTCCAGACAAAACCAAAGAAAGACTCAGCGCACTGGACACAGGGACCGCGTTCTGTTCCTGTCATCTCTTACCTCAATGCCAATGGTGAAGGAAAACCACATCGACGCAGAATTGGTTGATTTTTATACAGACGTATTATTAAACGCATTATTATTAAAAGAAATGTATTTTAACAATACACACTGCTAGATTTCAGGCAAAATTAGCCTTTCATTTTTTTCTTCTATTTCCCACTGCATTTTCCCCTCCCAAATATGTACGCTTCTATGCAATAAAAGTCTCTCAAAATTTTCAGAATACTTCACCCACCTTTGAAAAACAGGGTAAGAGATTTATGAAATAGCCTTACATTATTTATTTAATTTTTTCTGGGCAATTAGGAAAATTTGTATAGCCCCAAGCAATGACTGGAAATGAAATAGAGTGTGTGTGTGTATTTTATATTTTATTTATTTATTTTTAGAGAGGGAAGGGAGGGGAAAGAAAGAGAAAGAGAGAAAGAGAGAGAGAGAGAGAGAGAGAAAGAGAGAAACATCAATGTGCAGTTGCTGGGGGTCATGGCCTACAACCCAGGCATGTGCCCTGACTGGGAATCCAACCTGCAATGCTTTGGTTCACAGCCTGAGCTCAATCCACTGAGCTACACCAGCCAGGGCTTAAATACTCAGTATATATTTATTTGTGGGTTTCTTTATTTCCATCTAGTTCTGAAGGGGTTTGGGCAGCTTAACTGACAACTATATTTTAAGACAAAGTGTCAGAGTAACATTGAAAAGCCAACTGTCTTTTGCAAGATAAAAGCTCTAGACTAAGGGAGACAGACTCTTTGCCTGATTATTTTCTCAGTTAAAACAGTATTGGCACAAACTGGTAGTTACAAAGTAGTCGTGGGGATGCAAAGTACAGCACAGAGAACATGGTCAGTAACACTGTGGTGACTGTGTGCAGTGCCAGGTGGGCACCAGAAATATCGGGTGCGGGGAGCACTCCAGAAAGTGTGTGACTGCCTAACCACTGTGCTGTGCACCTGAAACTAATACAAAAGGACACTGAATGTAATTTAAAAAATTAAAAATGGTACCATACAAAAAAATAAAACACTAGTATAAATAACAAGTTTGTCTTAATGACAAAAATCTCCAGTCACCCAGATCTTCTTTTGAAGACATTTCACTTGAACACGGTCCCCTCTCTCAGCCGAAGAACATGAATGCCAATGGCTGTGAGGGGTCGGCAGGACTAAACATCAACTCACCAAGTTGTACACATTACACATGTACAGCTTTCTGTACGCCAATCACATCTCAATAAGGCTTTTTTTAAAAACTTTGGAACTAAGAGAATCATTACCTCAATTCTAATTTTTGAGTTTTTCCTCCTTTTAAAAGGCTGAAAGAGGTCATGAAGTTAATGATATCAACATGTCAACAGTTCTCATAAGGTATTCTGATAAACATTTTTTTAAACGTGACCTTTGAAAACTAGCTTGAGAACAAATAGTACAAAGGAGCAACATGTGGAAGAACCATGGATCGTATCCAAACACCACCCCTCCCCCCGCCCTGTTACTGAAGGTAACAGGAAATGGCCAGGCACACACACTCCACTTAATACCTTTACTGTTTACGGCTTCCCACAAACTAGGCATGTTCTAAAAATGTCCAGAGTAACCCAAGGTAACCCAAGCTTAAAATATCAGTGCTAAATTTTTATTTAGTTTTAAGATACTACTGCATAAACTAAAAAACAACATAGTAAATATAAAGAACACAAAGAAGATAAATAAAACCAACCATATTTAAAATACGTTATAAACTAAAAATCAGGATGAGTCCAAAGAGGGCTGCCAAGAAACTGCTACGATAATCTGCTAAGGAAAATGAAAAAAATTTGAAACAGAATCTTGGCAGCAAGCAACAAGAGCCAGAGATATTCTAGACATATCCTCTCTAAATGATGTCCAAGGTCAAAATCAGCCAAATGATACAGTGTTGCTTGTGACAGGGTTTCTTAAAAGTATTGGCCGCCTCCCCCCCCCCCCCCCCCCCCAGTAACTAAATCTACAACTGTTTTCCACACCTTAAAAATCTGCACATGTAATTGAGGATGAAGAATTATGCAAACCACAGCGTGTGGGCTACTGGAAATCTTATGTGTAACTATTATTGACTATTAAATCCACAGAGCTTTCTAATTTGTCTTGTTGATAACCTGAAAATTATTTTCAAGTTCACCTATGCATTCACTCCACAAAGAAAAACACTCTAGAACTAAAGACCAGTTACAGAATAACCCATAGTTACAAAACAAAGTATTTTCATGTGATTCACTTTAATAAAGTAACATTTACCAAATACCAGGCAAAGGGTAGCTGCTGAAACAGTTTGGAAAGATTAATGAGATAATGGCTAGTGCACTCCAAGGATTCAAAGCCCAATCTAGTGCAAGACATACAAATAAACACATGTTTATGCAAAGTGTTTGTGGGAAGAGTGGGAGAAGTCACTCTTAGCGGACCTTGGATAAGACTCCAAGGGAAGATGACATTTGAACAGCAATCAATATGAAAAACAGTTCAAGGCAGGAAGAAAGGACTGAACATGTGAGGTGGGAGAGTAAGCCGCCTGAGGCCTCAAAGAACAAGGTGTCTGCCCAAGAACTGCTGGCATGGCTGGAGAGAAGGGCGGCCAGATGAGAAAGACGTGGTTGCCAGAGAGAAAGCTTTCAAGTGGGTCAGGTAACAACTGGTTAAAGAAGATGTGGTACACATTTACAGTGGACTACTACTCAACTATACAAAAGGAATGAAGTCTTACCCTTTGTGACAACATGGGTGGGCCTAGAGGGTATGATGCTAAGTGAAGTAAGTCAGACAAATACCATGTTTCACTGATATGTGGAATCTAAAGAGCAAAACAAACAAACAAAAAACAGAAACAGACTCAGAGACACAGAGAACAGACTGATCGTTGCCAGAGGGGAGAGCGGTGAGGGAGGCAGGTTAAAAAGGGGAAGGGAGTAAGAAGTTACAAAACAGTCATGGGATATAAGGTAGAATGTACAAAATAGAGTCAATGATATATAATAACTGTGTATATTGCCAGCTGGGTACTAGAATTATCAGGGGAATCACTTCATAAATTATGTAACTGTCTAACCACTATGTTGTACACCTGAAACAAACATAAAATAAAAATCATATGTACAAGGGAGGACCCCTCAAAAACTAAAATTATCTTCTGGAGGATGGACCCCTTGTAGTACAAACTTCCCCTGCTAGGTGGGTGTTCCAGGAACCCATCTGATCAGTGTGCCAGCTGGCACTGTTGTGAAAGGCTGCATCTGCCTTCAGTGACACATTTGCCCAGTTCATGGTGGGTGATTTACAAGCACACCCACCACCAGCAGTTTTTGACCAAAAATGGTATGAATCCTGTGACCCATCCCCCTATTCACCCGATCTTCCCCAAATGATTTTTTTTGGTTGTTGCTTTCCCCAATGAAAGATGTCCTCAAAGGGAAAAGTTTTGATGATGCAGAAGAGGTGAAACAAAAAATGGCAGAAGCACGAAAAAGCATCCAAATCAAGGAGATAAACTGGTTTGAACAGTAGAAGAGAATACATCTCAATAGGTGTATTGCATCAAATGGAGAGTACTTTGAAGGTGACTGAAGTTTAAGCATATAAGAATACACAATTTTTTATAAATAAATTCCAGGTTTATTTCGGGTCCTCCTTCATATATGTAAATAAATTTAAAAATAAAGTGGGTCAGATCACAGAGTCTGGGCTTAACCTGTAGTAATGGGGAGTAGCTGGATATTAGAAAAACATCCAGGGACTAAGAAATGTGTTTTGGATTTTATAGATAACTCTGACACATCAGTGCCATGGCCACTATAACAATTACCACTAACTTGGAGGCTTAAAACAACAAAAAATAAATTTTTCATAATTCTCAAGGCCAGAAATCCAAAAGCAGTTTCAACTGGACCAAAATCAATGTGTTGGCAAGACCACCGTCCTTCTTGGGGCTCTAGGGGGGAACACGATCCGTACCTCATCAGCTCTGGTGGCTGCCAGCACTCCTGCACTTGTGGCCACATCCCTCTAATCTCTGCCTTCATCCTCACACAGTGTCTATCTAATTTCTACCTTTCTCTTACAAGGATACTTGGAAAAGTATGTAGGTCCCACTCTTATCTCAAAATCCTTATGACATCTGCAGAGATCTTAAAAAAGATTATAGGTTCCCAGGATTAGAAGGTGGGCATACCACCTGGGGGCCATTTTCAGCCTCCCACACCTGACAATATGCAACCCAGAAGATGGGCTGGCAGGGACAAAGACTGGAACAGAAACACCTCTTAGAAAGGGACTGTCATGGTCTGCAGGGTCTAAAGGAGGGGCAAATTGAATTAAAGCCCTGGCAGTGAGTAATAGTGGAAGAAAACGGGGTGAGGGGAGACTAGACACCCCGATACTGGGGGTGGGGGTTAAGGAAGAGAATAAAAGGGGACTTCCACTTCCACATGTGTAGTTGTCACAGTGGGTGGATGATGATGACCCCATTACCTGAGACAGAGGACGCAGCAGGGCACTAAACGGGATGACAAGCCTAGTTCCCACTACATAGCGTTTGAGATGCCTTGGGACTTTTCAATAAACAGATGGGAAGCCTAAGAATCTAATTATCCTCCATAACTAACTGGTTCTCAGATTCAGTCAATTTAGCTTTAAAAGTGTGTGTCAAAAATTCATTCACTCAAATATCTGAACTAATATGTGCCAGAATCTACGCTAGTTGCTAGGGGATGCAGAGTTCCGTACGAAATTTGCCTGGTTGAGTGACAAAGCCAACAAGAGCCAAATAATCACACACACACAAGTCCAAAACGTCAACCAGACTTCCAGAAAGAAGCCTCTGACCTTTAGGAAACAGTCAGAGGGATACGTGTTCACTACAGATACAAAGGGAAGAACTGAACTCCGCACTTTCACTTCAACCACCTTTGTCCAAACTCTTGTCATCTCTCACCCAGGACACCAGCGGCTCGAATCAATCCTTACTCCCAAATCACTAATATTCTACTACAATGTGAGCTCCTGAGTAGGGACCATGTCTTATTTTCCTTGAATTCTTAGTTCTCAGGATAATAGAAGCATATTATAAAAGTTCCACAATAACTAAGAAAGTGAATTTTAAAATATTAATCTTTATCACTCTATACATGTCTGTCTATTGTCTCCCTACCACCTATATGCTAAAGTTCAAATTCAAAAGCAGAATCCCCTAATGAGACTCATTACAAGTTGGTCCTGACGACCTTCTTGGCTTCGTCTCATCGCTACCTCTCCACATCCAAACCCCCACCCCTGCTTCAGTCACAGCACGTTTCATGGTGTTTTTGAAAACTGTTTTTCTCTGCCTTTGTATGCGTTGCTGTCTTCCACAAAGAATATTCTCCCCCCAGCTTATCTGCCAGAGAAGACTCTTCAAAAAACGCCTTGTCTTTGTTTATTCTGTAATCCTTTTTGTAACTTTCCAAAGCCGTTAGCTGCCTCACCTCTGAATTTCTGTCATATTTTTTATGTACCAGTTGGTAGTACTTACTCATTAACTTGCCCAACAAATATTTGTTCAGCACCTCTTTCTCGCTCTAGCACTGCCCTCACACAGGAGCTTCCCTCATTTTAACAGTGGGAGATCAACAAACAAATACATTATGTGAAAGGTGCTGTTTTTTTAAAGGCAAGAAAAAAGGATAGAAAATGGCACAGTGAGTGTTCCTCTGAGCAGAAAAATGAAGGAAATGAGAGAGTGAGCACTGTGGATCCATGGGGTAAGGGAGTTCCTGGGACAGGAAATAATGAGAAGCAAAAGCCTGAAGGAGAACGTGTTTGGCAAGTTTAAGAACTCATACTGCGGTCAGAGTGACAGAAGAAAGTGAGTGAGGAGGACACAAGCCAATTTCAGAAAGGTGACAAAGGGCCAGATCATCTAGGTATTTGGCATTTATTCCAGCCAAGAAGAAAAGTCTTTGAAGGGTTCTGTGCAGGGAACTGATAAGAACTGATTCCTATTTCGAAATGATCACACTGAAAGCTGTGTTTAAAATGTTGCTGCAAATAGCCCTGGCCAGGTGGCTCAGGTGGTTGGAGCATTGTCCCACACGCCAAAAGGTTGTGGGTTCAATTCCCAGTCAGGGCACATACTAGGTTGCAGGTTGGATCCCCAGTCAGAGTATGGCAATAGATCAATGCTTCCCTCTTCCATCAATGTTTCTCTCTCTCCCCCTTTCTCTCCCTCTAAAAAACAACAACAAAAAAATCAATGAATATGTCTTGGGATGAGGATCTAAAGAAATGTTGCCTACCAGTTTGAAAGCCAGCTAGAAAGCTACCACAATAATCCAGGTGAGAGATGATGGGGGCTTGGGTGTAAGTGACAGGAAGAGAATTATGGGAAGGGTCCGATTCTGCTGCATTCCTAAGGAAGGTCTGACAGAATTGCTGGCAAACACACAAACAAATAAACAAATAAGTCTGTGATGGGTAATTCAAAAGTTCTCAGCTTTGGACGAATCATCTGGAAAGATGGCTCTTCCATCTATGACAACATGGAAGACAGCAGAAGAGGCAGGACTGTGAGTAGAAATCAAAAGTTCTCTTTTGGACAATTTAAGACATTTAGAAGATCTTATTAGACATTTAAGTGAATATGTGAGGGGACAGTTAGACATGAGTCTGAGATTCAGAGAGAAGACAGGACTGGAGACACAAAACTACGGGTTTGTCAGAATTCAGACAAGGTTTAAAAGCATGGGACAGATGAGGTCACGTAAGGCAAAGTCGGTCAAGCTTTAATGTCCATAGAAATCACCTATGAGTTTGAAAAAAACACAGATTCTTATGCACCAGGTCTGCATTTAGGTTCTAAATGGGGCCTCATCCTTCAAAACGTTGTGCCATGTGTTACAAACAGAAGGTGTTCAGTAACAGTCATATTCTACAGTGCTCAGCTGGCTGTACTTCACACAGCCATCCTCTGCAGGGAAATAAAGGAAACACAAAAGTTAATACGACAAGCTCCCTGCCCTTACGGGATGTGCGGTGTTGTTGGGGAAATGGAGAAACACAAAGAAAGTTATGTAACAAGAAAAAAGGGTAAGAACAAGGCAGTGTGGCTAAAAAGGGGGGGCTGGTGGCAGGGGAGGACTACGTGCTGAAACACAAAAGTGAGTGGAATCGCCAAGTACTAGGCAGGTCCACAGTATAGAAAGGGCACAAAAAAAGACCCAGATAAGAAATATCCAGCATTTTCAAAAACAAAATGTAGAAGGAGTGAAAACACTAGGCTTGGGAAGGTAAAGAACAGCGTGCACAGCACCCAAACAAATGGCCAAGATGCACTCACCGCTCTTTCCAACAGCCCTGACTGACCTCCGTGGCCACACTGTGTCTTCTGTGGGCAAAATGTCAACACAGACGTTACCGCTGTTCTCAACTACTAACAGAGGTATTTACTGGTTTGAACTTTATTTGACATAGCCCATAACCATTCCTGTGTTACTCTTCTCAAGAAAAAGCCAAAGCTGTTAAAGTACCACCTTCCATTTTGAAAGTTTCGATTTGAAAAGACACAAGCACCTGCTCTTGGAACTGCTGAGACACACTGAAACTAGCTTCAATTTCATGACATAAATCTACTGGTTTCACCAATTTACACTATTGGGTTCTATGCATTATTCATGCACATTTTCACCAAAATAGCATTAAGGGGAAAATCCAGCAACAAAGGCTTCCTTGAGCAACTGATCAACATGATTCTTTTAAAAAAAAAAAAAAACAAAATAAAACAAAACAAAACAAAAAACACATTTTGAAGCTTTAAGATTGAAAAGGCAGATATTTTTGTGAATCGTTATGTCAGACCAGTACTAAAGAATAACAGCCATGAAGTTATTTGACTGGTAATAAATGTTTCAAAAATAATTCCTCAGAACAGTGATGTGCAACCGGTATGCCACAAAGACTTTGTAAAACATGCAGCACCTGACTGTTAGGTCAGGGGCACTGACCTCTTTTCCCTTGGATTGTCAAATAAAAAACTGACAACAGCCAACACAACAACAGCCATCCAGCGTGAATGAATCAAAAGTATACGTATTTTTTGTCAGATTAACATAAAATGCATTTATTTTTGGTGTGTTGCAGTATTTTAGCAGTTAGTTTATACGTGCCGTGAGATGAAAAGGGTGAGCACTGCTGCCTGAGAAGACCCTCGGAGATTCACAGCCATTCACCCCGCACCTCTCCCGCTCACTACTGTCTCATTTACCACTCTGTGTGCAGGTCTCACACCTCCAGTCGTATTGTATTGTACGTTCCTGAGACTGAATTTTCTTTTTAATACCCTCATCCCTACTCACTCTTTGTCACCACCCTCCTCGCCCACCTGGCCTCTCAAGTGGTATGGGCAGACTGTATGAAATTGGCAAGTGTCACCGATTGTAACGTGCTCTTTATTAAGCACCGATATATTTTCAGGGAGGACACAAGTATCAATGACATTTGTTTGACAACATGCATAACAAACATTTAGAGAGCAACTGTGATTCTAGGCTAAGTACTTCAGGGATATAAATAGATCTGGTTCCTAGCCGAAAAGGGCCAAGCACAATACAATGAAGGAGCTATGAAAGGGGTGCATGCGGAAGGAAGACAAGAGAATAAATGGTTAATTCTGCCGGAGGTGGCGGTGGGGAGGAGAGACCACCCAGGACAGGAGACAACTGAGAGATACTTGAAAGCTCTGGCAGGAGAAGAGGGGAGCACACTGTAAACCTGAAGGTGAAAGGGAAGAAACATGGTAGGAATATGTAGAAGGAACCTCTTCTTCCTTCCCTAAAGTGTTTCCCTCCACACATTTCCATGCTTCATTTGTGGGCAGAATGGAATCTTTCCACAGCATGTGTTAGTTTCTCACTAAGTCTCTGTGCTTCAATGTGCATGAATTGTTTAGTCTTTTTCTCAGGAAGTGCTCACTGACAGTAGTATCAGAAATGCTACTCGGCATAACCATTTTACCATTCCTTAAACACAAAAATGAGGACAAAATGTGAGCTTCATTAGATTTACCTCCTTTAAATCCTTTTCTACAATGAAATTACACCACATTGAGAAAAAAAAATCTCTTTGCTTTAGGGAATTTTATGCAAACTTCAGCCACTGAGCATACTCAAGTAATAATTTTTAAATAATCAGGAGATCCCATGGAGTTGGAAAATTTTACTACACTGCATGCTTGCATCATGGTTCGCCTCACCACCGTTATTAGATTTCCACCAATCCTGGTTATCTAAAAAACTTAAAGGGATGTGATAAGGGCAAACAGGAAGTCACAGGACTTTAAATCTAATTAAAATTATCCTTTTATTTTAAAGGAAATAACACAAGTCATCAGCAGCTTTTAAAAAGAAGATTAAGCATTCAGTGAAATATACAAATATTTTAAAGTAAGTATCTCTAAAAATCTTTTTTTTTACATTGTTTAAATAGTAAGATAGGTTTAATTATTATTCTGGTTAGGCAATTAAAAATAAGCATTAAATGAAATACAGGTATGATTACTTTTCTCATTCTCCTTGCACTGTGCCCAAACACCCACCATCACAGCCGCACCTGAGGAATGGAGGCAGCCAGTGCGGCGAGAACTCAGTAAATGAGGGAAGGAGAGAACAGACTAGGCTGGACAGGTGCACATGCAAGAACCTTGAAGGCTTGTTGAGGAGTCCGAATGTTATTCCGGGTGCAATGAGAAGACACTGGAGGATTTCAGGCAGAGAAATGCAATGATGTGATTGACACCTGGACGGTACAAACTGACATTTGGATGGTACGTATGGCGTGAACTTCGGGAGGGCAGGGCAGGGCCAGGCGCATGGCTGTGAGTCAGGAGGGTGGACAACAGTGGGTGCAGCGCAGGTGATGACCATGACAGCTGACATCTGTCAACTTCTTAGTGTTCCAGACACTGTTTTCAGTACAGATATTTGTGAATTTATTTCTCACAATAACCCCATCGCTTATTTGCAGATGAAGAAATGAGTGTGGAAAAGTGACACGACTCCCCGCAGGGGAGAAGCGCCAGGAGAGCCACAGTTTACCCACAGCCTTCCAGCCCCAGCACCTACCCTGACGAGACTGCGTGACAGTAACAGAACACGGATGGGGCCAAGGGTGATCTGCAGGTAGAAAGGACAGGCCTCAGTCTGGTGTCACAGCTCTGGCACGGGAGTGTCATAAACAACTCCCAGATTTCTGGTTTTAGGAGATGAAGGAGGTGCCATTTACCAAAATGAGGCAAACCCTAGAAGGAAGAGGATCTGGCAGGAAGATCAAGAATTCATCTTTTTTCTTACCCAGTTGATAAGTGCATAAGAAGAGGTTGGATACATAAATTATGGAATTTTGGTAGCCAGAAACCAGCTCCCCCCTGCAAAGATGTCCATGTCCTACTTTCTGGAACCTGTGAACATGTCACCTTACACAGTAGAAGGGATCTGAAGATATGGCTGAGTTAAGGACCTTGATATGGGAGGTGGGCCCACTGCAGCTCTAGTGTCCTTATGAAAGGGAGGGAAGAACGCCAGGGTCAGAGGGAGCGATCGGAAAACGCCACACTGCTGCCGCTGAAGATGGAGGATGGAGCCTCAAGCCGAGGAATGCCGGTGGTCTCTAGAAGCTAGAGGTGGGGAGGAAACAGATCCTCCCCCAGGTCCTCCAGAAGGAACACAGCCCTGCCAACACCTTTACTTCGGGTTTCTGACTTCCAGGACCGTCAGAGAAGAAATCTGCCTTGTTTTAGGCTCTAACATTTGTAGTGATTTGTTATAGCAGCAGTAGGAAACTATTACAGGAACTTTGTTAGTGTTCAAAATGATGTGGTACAGCCCCGCCTGGGCAGGTTGGTTGCTTAGAGTGCCATCCTGATACATCAAGCTGTGGGTCCAATCCCAGTCAGGGCACATGTAAGAATCAACCAATGAATGCACAAATAAGTGGGACAACAAAATTGTTGTTCCTCTCTCTCTCTCTACGAGTCAATAAATAAAAATGAATAAGACTAAAAAAAGGTGTGGCATTGACAGTGTAGATGGAAGACACAATAACTAAAAAGTTCTCAAGTAGGCACCAGGAGATGGGTACCTGGACAAATGAGGAGGGAATGGCTTTAATTAAGTGGGGGGTGCATTTCTTCTCTGGTAACAGAAAGGAAGGAGGAACTGGGAACGAAGGTAGGTGTGTAGGGACTATAGTGAGAAGTCATTCCCAAATGATCACTTTTATGGTCTCAGTGAATTATGTGGCTAGGTCTTTAATAAGTGAAAGACCTGAACCCACAGCATCGGGCTCTTAATTTTTTTCCATTTAAAATATTTTATTTATTTATTTTTAGAGAGAAAGGAGGGGAGGGAGAAAGAGAGGAGAGAAACACTGATGTGTGCATGTGCCCCAACCAGAGACCAGGCCTGCAACCCAGGTATGTGCTCTGACCAGGAATTGAACCACCAAACCTTTCACTTTGCAGGATGATGCCCAACCAACTGAGCCACACCTATCAGGGCCAGACTCTTCATTTTAATGCAATTCTACATTGTACCAAATGACTCCCAAGATTTGCAGTAATAGCAGGAGTGGCCACAGAAAGGCTGTTATGTTCAGGCAAATATAATAAAACACAGGTGAGTCATTTAGGGCAGAAAAGAGTGAATGTGCGGCTTCTGTCCCTTTGCATCATTTCCTACAGCCACAACAGAATATGCTGATTAACCCAGGTACGTGGACACAGCCTCAGGATCCTTCTCAACACAGGTATCCAGGAAAAAAAAAAATAGCAGGTGGTGTAAGCCAATCTGAATGGGCACTGAAGATAAAATTTATCTGCCAATACTGACATAGGGAGTACAGTTCTTTTTATTTCCCCATTCCAAATGAGACAGTTGTAGAGATGAGTGTTACAATATGACTAAGAAGCAGAAAGATGACAATCGCTGCCAAATGTCTATCAAGAAAAGAATAATTAAGAAACTGGTAAATCAGATGAGTGCCAGAAAATCAAACTGCATGGAACTCCGACAACCAAGGAATTAAAGAAACAGTCAACCAAACCAACCAGATCAGTGTGCCAAGGCAAAGAAATAGGGCGCAAATGAAGAACAGAACAAAACTCTAGAAAGAGAGCTAAGCAATGAGGAGACAGCCAATCTATCTGATGGAGAGTTCAAAGCCCTGGTAATCAAATGCTCACAGAACTGACTGAGGTTGGTCGCAAAATGAAAGAACAAATGAAGGATACCCCAAATGAAATAAAGCAAAATATTTAGGGAACCAATAGTGGCAGGAAAGAAACCAGGACTCACATCAACGATTTCGAACAACTGGAAGAAATAAACATACAACCGGAACAGAATGAAGGAACAAGAATTCAAAAAAATGAAGAGACACTTAGGAACCTCTGGGACAACTTTAAACATTCCAATATCTGAATTATAGCAGTGCCAGAAGGAGAGGAATAAGGGCAAGAAATTGAAAACTTATTTGAACAAATAATGAAGGAAAACTTCCCCAATCTGGCAAAGGAAACAGACTTTCAGGAAGTCCAGGAAACCCAGAGAGTCCCAAAGAAACTGGACTCAAAGAGGAACACACCAAGACACATCATCGTTAAGCTACCCAAGATTAAACATAAAGAGAGAATCTTAAAAGCAGCAAGAGGAAAGGAGACAATTATCTACAAAGGAGTTCCCATAAGGCTATGAGCTGGTTTCTCAAAAGAAACCTTGAGGCAAGAAGGGGTAGGAAAGAAGTATTCCAAGTCATGAAAGGCAAGTACCTACATCCAAGATTGCTCTATCCAGCAAAGCTATCATTAAGAATGGGAGGGCAGATAAAGTGCTTCCCAGATAAGGTCAAGTTAATCATCACCAAGCCCTTATTCTATGAAATGTTAAAGGGACTTATCAAAGAAATTGAAGAAATCCAAAAACTATGAACAGTAAAATGACAACAAACTCACAACTATCAACAAATGAACCTCGAAAGAAAAAAAAGAAAAACAACGAAAACAAAAACTAAGCAAACAACTAGAACAGGAACAGAATCAGAAATGGACATCACATGGAGCGATTTCAGTGGGGAAAGAGAAGGGAGGGATGGGGGGAAGGTACAGGGAAGAAGAAGCATAACTGGGAGGCATTAAATAGATGGGGAGAGGTCAAAAATGGTACAGGAAACAGAGAAGTCAAAGAACTTACATGCACAACCCATGGACATGGACTAAGGGGGGGAATGCTGGAGGGTGGAGAGTGCAGGGCAGAAGGGGACTGAGGGGGGTGAAACTGAGAAAATTGTAAGAGAATAATCAATAAAATATACTTAAAAAAAGAAAGAAAACTGGTAAATCATACCATGGACTTATACACAACTTTGTACAAGAATGAGCTAGAGCTGTGGTACTACTGATGGGACAGATTTCCAAGATATGCAGTTACATGAAAAAGCAGATCCAGAACAATTATGCAGCTAATCCAACTGACAGTATTTTGTTAAACCACTGTGTGACACATGCACATATACACATGTGAATACTTTTAAAAGGTCTGCAAGAGAGTACGTTCAGACCTTCTGAGGAAAAGTGCATAATTACAATAAGGGATGAAGGGAAAATTTCACTGGGTATTATAGATACTTTTATATTGACTTGTTTATAACAAAAGTGTTTTTTAATGAATGTTATTTTTTTTTCTAAAGGACATAAACGATGAACAGCTGAACTGGGTTCTTCAGACCTCCCTGTGTTAATCCTATGATCCCTCCAGGTCTCCTCCTTGTTGGATGCCCCCAGCCGAAGGAACACAGAGGTAGCACTACTGGGCTCGGCAGCGGGTAGCTGTGAACACCGGGAAATGCCGCTCACAGTACACATTTCTGTCACGCATTCCACTGCTTTCAAAACCTACCTTCACTTTCTCGTCCCAAAATGAGCCACTCTTTTCACAATTACATCACCTCACTGACAACACCATAGTTACCATCTTTATTTCAAAATCTAGCTGTTAAAATTTCTTTTCTGCCCTTTGATTAGATCACACTTCTAACAATAATGTTCTTATTTGCTCTGTTTATATTATATAATGAGTCTCTTTTCCATTAGGCTATCAAGGTCATTTTCCTTGTCCTATATTATCACATCATTTTCTTTAATTTCCTTAACCTAATCTTCTTTAGTTCTCGCTTCTATTGGGTAGGCCAAAAAGTTCATTTGTTTTTTTTTCTGTAAGATGGCTCCAGCAGAACTTATTTGTCCTTAATTTCATTCAAAACAATTCTATTAGATTGTGTTATGACAGCTGTAATTCCAGTGTGCATTTAAAAAAAAAAACTTATGAAAATTGGTGAATTTTTGTGCAGCCACTTTAGTATTGAAAATGAAAAAATATGCAACATTTTTGGTACATAATGCTTTATTATTTCAAGATAATAATATCTGGTACAACTGAAATACAAAAAAAGATGTGTGCAGTGCACAGAGAAGGCTCTGCGACTGACCAAATGTATCAAAAGTGGTTTGCGAGGTTTCATGCTGGAAACTTCTCAGTGGACGGTGCTCGATGGCCAGGTAGACCAGGTGAGGTTGATTGTGATCAATTGAGACAGTACTTGCTAACAATCAACATTATACTACGCAGGAGATAGTTGACACACTTAATATCCAATCAATAAAGTTATTGGTGAAATGACAAAGGTGTCTTTTATTTTATGGAAAAAACTAAATGGACTTTTTGGCCAACTCAGTACTGCCTCTCACTATGCATTCTTCAATCTCCTACTACAAATTTGAGCCTTTAGTTCCTTATTCTCCGAGGTCTCTTAATTCCACAGCCAGCTTCTGTGACACCCAGTAAGTGTGTATGTTCGCCCAGGACAGTGGGTCAGGTACTGCATGCTTTAAAAATTCTTGGGGCACACCGGTTGAAAATTGCTGATCCAGAACATAAGCACTTAAATTTCTTCACATAAAGGAGTCGGTTGTTCTCAATCTCATTGATTTCCAACTAATCCCCCTCCATGTTCCTTCCACACACACCCCCACGCTCACCTCAAAAAATTAAATTCCCAAAAGGTTAAAACTACTTAGCAGTATCGTCTCTCACTCTCAACTCTCCATACATTGCCCATCTTCTGAATACCCAGTCCATGTCAGGCACTGTCCTAAACACTATTTAAACATATGAACTCAATCAATCCTGACAATTATCCCCCATTTTAAATATGTGTAAACTGAGAACCAGAGAGGTCAGGGCATGTGCTGAAGGTCACACAGCTGGCTACCATCGGAGGCAGGACTCCCAGCATGCTACACTGCACTGGGCATGTGTATCTGAGGCAATGTTAAGCACTCGTCTGCTCCAGCTGCACGTTGGAGCAGCTCTACTTTGGCACTTAGCATATTGTACTGTTAGCAACTGTTACTTCTCTGTATCTTTTACTCTAAGGATACAGAGTACTCTTTGAGAACAGAAATTGTCTATCTTTCTATCCTTCAACATGTAGTAGTGGCACCTGGAACTAGAAGGTATTTAATGGTCACTGAATAAGAAATACTAAGTTCATGCAGTTGTAATGGCACCCCATCCCCCGCACAGCACACGCCGTCAACAGAGGCAGACTCAGCGGTGACTTTCATTCTAAATTTTTCAGGCTCCTCCTTAAAAACGCGGCATAAAACAGAGGTGGTTTGGAGAGCAGTAGTGATACAGGTCTATCTGTTCAATCCAGGAAACTCAAGGTGACATCCACTCCAAGACGACATTGAGGTGGTGGACTTGAAATCACCAACACAGAAGGCAGGATTCTAGAGTTACCTGACAGCGCATCATAGAACTCCTCCTCACTAAGGACGCTGAGTGGCGGCGAGCCCTTCACTAGAGACTGCTCTAATTCATGGTGCTCCGTGGCGAGAGTCTCCAGCGCTTCTGACAAAATTTTGTTTTTCTCTTGTTCCTGTTCCAATTTAAAGTTCCTCACCTGAAAGAAAACAGACGTACAAAAAAGACTTCAGAAAGGAGACCATGGACTTACTCAGAGGAATGTGAAAATGACTTGCTTTTGATCCAGTTCAATTGCAATGTCAGAAATAAAAACAGTCGTGTTATATACACATGGATGAATGAGCAAAATTACTAAGCTAATTCTGTTCTTCCCGTGGGGCCTTTCTCACAACAGCTCTCGCTAATGAAAATAGATTAAGGACTACCAAATACACCCAGTTCAAAAGATCAGGATCCTAGTATAATTAGCCAATTCAGAAATCATGAAAATTTTTAAAAATAGGGAGTACCTCTCTCAACTTAATCATGAAATTAAGAAGCCAGTTTTTAAACAAAACACTATGTTTTTAACAGTTTTAAAACTGTCAGCAAGTTGAACAAAATACAGAATTAAAACCATTCCAAATATTAAAATGTGTACCACTTCAAAGAGTAAGATACAATCCTCCAGGTTTACTTCCAAAATAGTTGGCGTGTCAAAGGAAGGGAAAAAAGTTGCCTGGTAATGAAAATTTTAACTTTAAAATTCCATATTCTGGTTTTGATTCCCTATTTTATCTCAAATTTAGTACACTAAAAAAAGATAACTTATAAAAATGCAAAGTCTGCTTTCGTTTTCCATCCTTTGAAGATAAAGTTTTCAAGAAGATGGATTCTTCCCATCAGACTGAAGAGCATCTGAGCCTTAGCAGCTAACTAAAGCCTTCTAAGACTTTAACCTAATCTCCACAGAAGATAGTAGGCACTGCATTTGACAGACTCAGAGTTATCAGTACACACTTCTGTGTCAGAACTCTGGAAATCACAACGACCCCACAATCTGTGCCAATTTCCAGAGTCCACCTGGCACTCCACACAGGAGCCAATAAAGATGGGGTTTACTGTTACCCACTGTGTAATCTCCGAAGTCTCCTGATCCTTAGTTTCCTCACCTATAAAATGAGAGGATTCCACTATCATCAAATCATCTCATCGGTGGTCTTCAACTTGGTGGCCTTCAAACTTTTTTTTTTAAACTTTAGTGGCAGAACCTGTTTCTCAAACGTAACCCCACCTACAAAGCAGATGTTTTAGAAAGCAGAACTGGGCTGGGGAACACTAGAGCCCCACCTCCACCTCCCTCGGGTTTCCTCAAAGCCTAAAGCCAGGGGCTGTTCCAACAGTTTGAAGAGCACTGAGTGAGGTGAGCTCTGCAACCACCTTCAGGTTGCAAGATCATTCTCTGGGAGCTGCCTGCCTCTCAGGGCTGCTCTCTGAACTCCTCACTCTCTCTGCTGGGCCTCGCCCTTCACTTCCTGCTGCTCCCTCTCCCAGGCTCCTCCCTTGGACCTCAGAGGAGGCAGGGACAGCCTCTCGTTCTCACTCCAGAGCCCTTCGTGGTTCTGAGTTCCTGAGAGATACACGTCAGGTACAGCACTCTCAGAGTCCTGGACATAACTCAAAATATAGCCTTATTAAAATGCTAAGCTTGTAACAGAAATAAGATTAAATTTTTATTATCTTGGGAATAGCTCCAGTTCTCAGGCACCTTAGTGTTTATCATTTTAGCAATGAGATTATTAGGAAAAATAGCAATGAATGATAATGAGCAGAGAAGAGATATAAAATGTGAAAATTGAATACTTCCATAATCATAATTTTTAAGAAATTACAAAAGACTTGAAAATATTCCTATAATCTAATTTTTATCTCTGCAGCACAAATACTTTTACTATGGCTAGTCAACTTAAAAAAAAAGCTATCCTTCTCCATTTGATGGGTTATACAATTCAAATATCTGTAAACTACATCATCGAGCATAGTGTCCAAAAAGATCCTTTCTTTAAAAGGAATAGAGCAGTCAGCACTGCGGTACTTGCAGATCCCCAGAACCCCAGGGCACAGGGAGTCCAACTACCCTTGGCCACAGAGAGTCCAACTACCCTTGGCCACCTTTTAGTTTTATCTTGTCGACTTTTCAAATATCAAAATGCAAACATGCTGTTAAAATTGTACTTTTCAATATAAGAATCAGCTAAATTATCCCTTCCACTTAACAAATACGGAAGTTTTAATACCTAAATTAGTCTCTAGCAGATTTCAGAAAAGCGGCAAAGGAAATGATCGAGGTCCCAAATGATCACATTCCCTCAACAAAATATTTTTCAAAATCCAATGTATCCTTTAGCCATCTAAAATAGCATCACCATCTCTGCCACCTCGACATCTGCTCTCACTGATTCCTCAGGGAAGGAGTGAAGGGAGTGGGAAGCAGAGCGGGGAGAAGCAGCTCTAACCACTGCTCTAGTTCTTTCCCTGTTTTCACTGTCGGCTAATGTGCGTGCACCTTGCATTCGTTTCAAGCATAACAGGCTCTTCTGCACTAAAGACACTGTACTCTAACACTACCCACAAGGAGGGCAGTTTCTCCCATCCTGTGTCAGATGTGTCCGAGAAAGGACGTGTATATATCACAGGAACTACACGAGTAAAGAGTTCTTCACTGCTTTAGAGAAACACCTAAAAACATTCCTTTTAGTCAATCAGAAAGTTCTCTGGAACAATGTAATTCTAATCTTCTACAATCTAGATATTTCACAAACACCTAGAGGATACCCTCTATTTGAAAATTAGTGTAGAACTCCTGATAAAAGTAATACAGAGTGCAAGTTGTTAAATCTTCATCATGCCTTTGAACTCTTTCCAAATTTGTACTTGCTAGCTCAGAAACTGGGCTGTGGTAGAAACGGGACTTTTTAATGTTGTCCCTCTTCACAATTCTGGGCACGGGGCCTCATTTACATTACGTGCCAACACATACATACTGATGATGCTTTTTTAAATTCTGAAGCTATAATAATTGCCCTAGTTATACAAGGAAGAAAGAACTTCCTTCACAAAATTAGTGGAGTCCAGCACATGTGCATTAGGACATTCCTAAATATGGCTGACATTTTACTTTTCAAATTCACATATAACATTTACACCTTCAGCCCTATGACTTTCCTGCAACAAAAATGGACACATAACCAAGCGAACATAAGAGTCAAAGTTTTATCAGGAAAATTCTAAGGACTGAATCCACACTTAATAATAAACATACACTCTGCTCCATTTACATCTGTATTCACATCCATATACATCCGTAGCTCCTTAAGGCTAATGCAAATTCAAGCCTTTCTGGTCATCTATTCAAGCCACGTCAACAGGAAACTCTCTCATCTTACTCCATTTCATTCGGCAGGTGAAATTCCCAGCATTTCCACAGTGTTCTTCACACTGACAGTGAGAGGATGCCCACAAAGGAATCCAGAGCTATAAAAAGTCACGTGCTGGCCAGCATATACACATTTCATCTACTCTCTCATTCCATAAAGTATTCTGTTATTTACCTATGTCTCATAGAGGTTAAATCAGGCAGAGATAATAATTAAATCTAGCAAGTACACCACTAACTGAGGAGTCAGTGATTAGAATTCCCAGAACACCGTGTCCAATTGCCCAATTATTGGACCAAACAATGGGCCCTACGCTGGTCAGTTCAACAGCATTAGCCTCATTCATTTCTCCTTCGCTGTTGGGTATATGGCTATAATGACAAAGACTGTGTTAACTGAAGACTGAAACACTAGATCTTGAATTTAAAAACATCCCATTTTATCTTACAGATAAGGAATTACACTGACACTTATTTCTGTGGTTATAGGACCAACGATATACTGACTGTGAAGCTCCTTACAAACAGGGAGGTGCTTTTGGTGCCTCCCTGCTATTGGCACACAGCTGATGCAAAGTAAGTCTGGTCACACACAGTGGGGAAGGGGTCTTCCGCTCAGAGAAGACGATGGCATGGTTTTGGCGGCGGAGGAGCGCAGAGCTCTCATGCACAGCCAGGCTGGAATCGCCTGAAGCCAGGCTGAGCCACACACTCACCTCCGGGGTCCAGGAAACTTAAAATGTGATCTCTTGTCTGAGGCAAGATCAAACATGCTCGCAGTATTCAGCAAACACCTGGTTTGTTTTCTAAATTTATAAAGCACCTTTGCACACACTGAATTCTAGGTTTTCATGAACTCGAATGCCCTTCTGGGCCATCCCATCACTGCCTTCTCAAATGCAATGAGCCTCCCTTATGTTCTGGAAGCTTTTTTTTTCTCAGTCCTTCCTACACTAAAAGAGATACTTATTTAAGCATAAATGTGCCTCGGTGACCACAGCAGTTCATTTGTCTGACAGGAGAAAATGGAGCGGTAGGGTGTGCCAGGAGGCTGGGGGTGGGGAGGGACTGCACGGAGCTTGCAGACCACTGTGAGGACCCTGGCTTGGACTCAGAGTGGGATGGGGAGCCGCTGGAGCACTCTGACTGAGGAGAGATAGTATTTGATTTACATTTTAATATGATCTCTTTGGCATCATGATATGTTGAAGAAACCTAAGGGGGAATGAGGAGTAAAATAAATAAGATTCCTTAAGCCCTGACCAGCATGGCTCAGTTGGTTGGAGCATCATCTCACAAACCAAAAGGTCGCTGGTTCAACTCCCAGTCAGAATACATGTGGGTCGCAGGTTCGGTCCTGTTCGGGCACATTCTCAGTGAACCAACTGATGTTTCTCTCTCACACTGATGCTTTTCTCCCTCTTTCTCCTTCCTTCCCCTTCTCTAAGGATAAATAAAAACTTTTAAAAATCGTAAAATCTCTTAAGAGGATATTGCAACAATCCAGATAAGAGACAGGTAATAGCAAAGGAGAAGAGAAGCAGTCAGATTCTGGATATGTTTTGAGGGCAGGCCTAAAT
Source organism: Phyllostomus discolor (assembly GCF_004126475.2). NCBI lineage: Eukaryota > Metazoa > Chordata > Mammalia > Chiroptera > Phyllostomidae > Phyllostomus > Phyllostomus discolor. Next base: position 37,027,697 of record NC_040911.2, on the reverse strand, counting down.
GATTTGCTGACAGGGAGAAAAGAGGAATCAAGGATGGCTCTGGAGTTTTGGCCTGAGCAACTAAAGAGGGAGTCATCATTCATTACCTAACATGGTGAAGACTGCAGGAGGAACAGGGACAACCTGGAACAGCATTTCATAAATTAAGTGTCAGACACTACCCGACATCCAAGTGCAGATGTCAGGCTGGCAAACAGGTCGAGTATCAAGTGTTCAGGGAAGAGGTCCAGGCTGAACATGTACCGCTGGGAGTCAATTGCAAATAGGTTATACTTTAAGCCATAGGACTAGACAGAATCACTAAGGGGAAAGCGAGATAAAAATAGGAAGAAATCCAAGGACTGAGAGTTCCTTCTGCCAGGAGATGAGAAAGAACCAGCAAAGGAAACAAAAAAAAAAAAAAGAAGAGAGAGAGAGAGAGGGCAGAGAGATGGAAGGAAAACCAGGCAGGTGTGCTCTCCGGAAAGGCTAAAGGAAGTATTTCAGGGAATCTCAAGGGGGAGAAAGTGATACATTAAATAATAACGACAGATCAACCAATATGAGAACAAACAAAGACTTCTGGATTTGGTGAGGAGGAGGTCAATGGTGACTCTGACAACAGCAGTTTCAGGGGAGTGTTGAGCCGATGTTAAGGGCAAAGATCTGACTGGAGTGGGTCAAGAAAATAAGAAAAGGAAACTTGGATGAATATTGCCCATTCTTAAAAAGTCTTGTTGAAAAGGAAAAGAGAAAATTGAAGCAACTCCTGGAAGGGGACGTGGGAGCCAATAAAACTTTATTATGGAAGACAACCAAGCCATGTTTCCACACTGAAGGGCAGGACTCCACAGAGAGGAGGAAACCAATAATGTAGGACAGCGGGGAGAGAACTGCTGCAATGACGTGCCTGAGATCTAATCCACAAGTGTACCGTCAGCCTTTGCTGAGGGCACAGAAGGTGCATCCTTAGCTGTAGGGGGAAAAGGAAGTAAGCATGGGCACAGATTCAGATAGGCAGGTTGTGTAGTGAAGTTTTCTTTTAAAAACAAAAACCCAATTATTTATTGATTGTTAGAGAGAGAAGGGGGAAGAAAGAGAGAAACATTGACTTGTTGTTCTACTTATTTATGCATTCATTGGTTGATGATTCTTACATGTGCGCTGACCAGGGATCAAACCCACAATCTTGGTACACTGGGAAGACGCACGAAGCTTTCCTCTAATTGTTCCTTTTGCCTCAGTGCCTATGAGAAATATAGAGAATAGGAAACAGCAAAGAGGTCATCAACCTCTATGCCCCTGCATGTGATGTAATAAGAAGCTTCCAGTCTGTTAATGTTACACACAACATAAAAAGTTTGCCAAGATTAATAAAGAGAGCATTTCCAAGCCCTCCAAAAGCTCATTCACACTAATCTGGTCAGCCCAAAATACGGCTGCTAAGTCAACCCTTACTTGATTGTAACTGGCTCCTGACACCATTAAAAAAGCCCCTTTCTTACTGGCACCACCAACTTCTGCAATCTGGCTCCAGCCAAGAGGAAAGGAAATCCCACTGGGAAACACCGCTGCTCCCCTGGGCCCTCAGACTCCTCTGCCGGCAGACAGATGAGGGCTTCTATCTGACTGCTGATTTATTGGCATGCTCTAAGGAAAGGGACTGCCAGGGAGTTTGTTAAACCGAAATTCTGCTAGTAGCCTGTTAATCACTTCCAAGTTTATCTTCATTCAAATCAAGTCAGAATTTGGGGGATAACTGGATACTCTTGTACCTAGGATAGAGCTCAGTAAATAGGTACTTAAGACATATTTGGTAGGCAAAAGGGGGCTTTGAAAAGAAGGTGACAATGGCCCTGGCTAGTGTGGTTCAGCAGATTGAGCACAGGCCTGCAAACCAAAGGGTCACTGGTTCAATTTCCAGTCAGGGCACATGCCTGGATAATGAGAGGCAACCACACATTTATGTGTCTCTCCCTGTCTTTCTCCTTCCCTTCCCTTCTCTCTAAAAATAAATACATAAAATCTTTTTTTTTAAAAAAAAGAAGGTGATAATGATATTTGGAAGATTCAGTATAAACTCAACATATTTGATGCTTATTTTCGCCAGACTGATTTAAAAAATAACCTAATAAAAATGAATTCAATTGGAAAGTAGCACTATATAAAACAATATAATAAATAAGTTTAGATTTTACACTTCTTTTTTAAAAAGCAGAAAAGAAACATATGTTTTTTGAAACAAAAGTACTATTCACTTCCACAGTATGCTGTAGATTCAGTATGCATTTACTCTATTGCCTTGTTCAGTGGTTCTTTCCTTTAAAATAATTTGGTAAGAGCAAGGTCTCATAAAAATTTTCTTTCAATTGCAAAGTTTAATCACTTGACACTGATTAGAACACTCACATAAGGAGTGTCTACAATAAATTAAATTTCTGTAAATATGTACATTTTACGTTCCAGAAATAGCACTTATAGGATATTCCTAAAAGTACTATGTACTTCAATGTACAGTTTTCAATGTATAAGATTCTAGATTATAGTATATTATATTAAAAGTTTTAAAAGGTAAATTATTGAACAGAATGTTAAACTGCCATGTAATGGTATATATTAAACACACTGCAAACAACTTCCAAGTGTAATGTAATAAATCAGTTTTTGAGACATAAAAATGGCAAAATTCTAGAACTTCCAGTCAAGATGGAGGCATAGGTAAACACGCTTCACCTCCTTGAACAACTACAGCAAAAATTACAACTAGATTACAAAACAAACATCACCCAGATTCATCAGAAATACAAGCTATATGGAAGTCTGACAACAAAGGATTTAAAGAAGTCACATTTCATCCAGACAGGTATTAAGGGTGCAGATGCACAGAGAGGCAGAGTGGCAGAGTGGCAGAGACTCTGCCACTCTGGAACAGGTGATCCCACATTCACGTGTGATAGATGAAAATCAGGAGGGATACCTCAGGAGTGAGGGATCCCAGCCCAGACCAGAGCACTCAGCCCAGGGTTCCAGTGCCAGAAAGATAAGTCTCCATAACTTCTAGCTGATAAAACCAGTGGGGGTTGGGGTGGTGGAAGAAACTGAAAGATTCTCACAAGACTCCATTTAAAGGGTCTGCAATGGTCTTGGGACTTATGCAGACCCACCCCCTGTGGGATTCAGCACCAGGGCAATAGCTGGAAGGGCACCAGTGGCATATGTGGAGAAGGGGAGATAGTGAAGTGACTGGCAACAGGCTGAGTGTAGGAAGACAGCTTCCTCCTGGGCAAACTTCCAGAGGCCAGGCAGAAACACTGTCCCCATCTCCAGGCCCTCCCTGACACAGAGCGACACAGTAGCCATGGGTTGCCCCACCCTGGCAATTACCTAAGGCTCTGCCCCATACAACTTACAGGTGAGTTTTCTACATAGGCCACACTACTGAGTCAGGGAGTCAAAGCAGCTCTACCTAATACACAGAAACAAACACAGGGAGGCTGCCAAATTGAGGAGGCAAAGGAATATGGTCCAAATGAAAGAACAGAGCAAAACTCCAGAAAAAGAACTAAATGAAATGAAGACAAGCAACCTATCAGACACAGAGTTCAAAACACTGGTTAGCAGGCTGCTCAAAGAACTCACTGGGTACTGCAACAGCATAAAAAAGAGCCAGGCAGAAATGAAAGTTACATTAAGTGAAATAAAGAAAAATGTACAGGAAACTAGCAGTGCAGGGAATGAAGCCAAGAATCAAATCAACAATTTGTAGCATAAGGAAGTAAAAAGGCATTCAATCACAAAAAGAAAAAAAGAATTAAAAAAAATGAGGATAGAATAAGGAGCCTCTGGAACATCTTCAAATGTACCAACATCTGAAGGATACGGGTGTCAGAAGGTAAAGAGGAAGAGCAAGAAATTAAAAACTTGACTTGCAGTCAAGATGGAGGCACAGGTAGACACATTGTGCCTCCTCGCACAACCAAAACAAAAATTTAGAAACAAAAAAAACCCAACCAGAACTGACAGAAAATTGAACTGTACGGAAGTCCGACAACCAAGGAGTTAGACACATTCATCCAGTCTGGTAGGAGGGGCAGAGTTGGGAGCAGGGTGGTAGGCAGACCCAGTGAGGCCGCAGGGCGGCTCACTGACCAAACGATCCCACTTTTGACCACAAACAAACCAAGAGAAGCTGGGTAGCAAGACAGACTGCACAACCCAAGGCCCCGGTGCCAGGAAATAAAGCCTCAAAACACCGATTGAAAACACCTGTGGAGGTTGAGGCGGAGGGAGAGACTCCCAGCCTCACAGGAGAGTGCGTTGGAGAGACCCACAGGGTCCTAGAATGTAAACAAGCCCACGCACACGGGAACCAGCACCAGACGGGCCAAATTTGCTTATGGGAAGTGATGGAAGGGACTGAAATCTGAGAGAGAGCGAAGCAAGTGCCATTGTTCCCTCTTGGACCCTGCCCCCACATACGCTACAACCTAGTGATATGGGCTGGCCTGTGCTGGTGAACACCTAAGGCTCTGCCCCTCATACATAACAGGTGAGACAAGACCAAAAAAAAAAAAGTGGCCCAAATGGAATAGATCAAAGCTCCAGAGCAAAAACTTTTAAACAATGAAGAGACAGGCAACCTATCAAATGCACAGTTCAAAGCACTAGTGATCAGGATGCTCACAGAATTGGTTGATTTGGTCGCAAATTAGATGAAAAAATGAAGGCTACGGTAAGTGAAATGAAGGAAAATGCACAGGGAACCAATAGTGATGGGAAGAAAACTGGGACTAAAATCAATGAAGTAGACCAGAAGGAAGAAAGAAACATCCAACCAGAAAAGAATGGAGAAACAAGAATTCAAAAAAAAAATTAAGAGAGGCTTAGGAACCTCCAGAACATCTTTAAATGTTCCAACATCCGAATTAGAGGGGTACCAGAAGGGGAAGAGGAAGAGCAACAAGTGGAAAAGTTATTTGAACAAATAATAAAGGAGAACTTCCCCAATCTGGCAAAGGAAATAGACTTCCAGGAAGTCCAGGAAGCTCAGAGAGGCCCAAAGAAGTTGTACCCAAGGAGGAACACACCAAGACACATCATAATTACATTAACCAAGGTAAAAATGAAGGAGAGAATCCCAGAAGCAGCAAGAGAAAAGGAGACAGTTACCTACAAAGAAGTCCCCATCAGACTGTCAGCTGATTTCTCAAAAGAAACCTTACAGGCAAGAAGGGGCTGGAAAAAAGTATTCAAAGTCATGAAAGGCAAGGATCTACATCCAAGATTACTCTATCCAGCAAAGCTTTCATTTAGAATGAAAGGGCAGATCAAGTGCTTCTCAGATAAGGTCAAGTTAAAGGAGTTAATCATCACCAAGCCCTTATTATATGAAACGTTAAAGGGACTTATCTAAGAAAAAGAAGACAAAAAATATGAACAGTAAAATGACAGCAAACTCTCAGTTAATAACAACCACACCTAAAACAAAAGCAAAAGCAAACTAAGCAAACAACTAGAACAGGAACAGAACCACAGAAATGGAGGGCACATGGAGGGACAGCAACAGGCAAGTGGGAGGAGGAGAGAGGGAGAAAAGGTACAGAGAATAAGTAGCATAGATGGTAGGTAGAAAATAGACAGGGGGAGGGTAAGAACAGTATGGGAAATGTAGAAGCTAAAGAACTTATGACACATGGACATGAACTAAAGGGGGGAATGTGGGTGGGAGGGGGTGTGCAGGGTGGAGGGGAGTGAAGGGGGAAAATGGGACAACTGTAACAGAATAATCAATAAAATAAAGAAATTAAAAACTTATTTGAAAAAATAATGAAAGAAACTTTCCTAATTTGGTCAAGGAAACAGACATAAAAGTTCAAGAAGCACAGAGAGTATCAAACAAGTTGGACCCAAAGAGGACCACACCAAGACACATCATAATGAAAATGCCAAAGGTTAAAGATAAAGAATCTTAAAAGCAGCAAAAGAAAAGCAGTGTTACCTACAAAGAAGTTCCCATAAGACTCTCAGCTGATTTCTCAAAAGAAACTTTGCAGGCTAGAAGGGACTGGCGAGAAGTATTTATTCAAAGTGATGAAACGCAAGGACTTACAACGCACATTACTCTATCCAGGAAAGCTATCATTCAGAATGGAAGGGCAGATAAAGTGCTTCCCAGACAAAAGTACAAGAAAAGGAGTTCATCATCACCAAGCCTTTGTTACATGAAATGTTAAAGGGAACTATCTATAAAAAGAAGATCAAAACAATAAACATTAAAATGACAACAAATTTACAACTATCAACTGAATCTAAAAAACAAACTAACCAAACAAGCAGAACAGGAAGAGAATCACTGTGAGGGGGAAGGGGAGAAGCAGGGAAAGGTGCAGGGATTAAGAAGTACAAACTGGTAGGTACAAAACAGACAGGGGACGTCAAGAATGGAGTAGAAATGGAGAAACCAAAGAACTTACATGCATGACCCGTGGACGTGAACTAAGGGGGGGATTACTGGAGGAAATGGGCATACCAGGCAGAGGGAGGCAAAGAGGGAAAACTGGGACAACTGTAATAGCATAATCAATAAAATATATTTTTTAAAAGGTAAAATTTTAAACTAACCTATTTAATAAAGATTCTGAAATTCTTAAAAGTTGATTTCTCATCACCACTCTTTGACTCTCCACTGCATATTCATTTGCGATCGTACTCTCTCCTGCCGGGAGTGTGCCTGAGATGTGCTCAAAGGTAAGCACTGACCTCATCTTTTCAAATGAATAAATATCAAGGTGCAGAGTAACAGGAGAGGTAGAGGGGGCACAGAAGCAAGGAAAAATAACTCTTTTTTGATAAGCTCTAAGTATTAAGTATTTCAAAGTTTACCAAGAAAAGTAATAATTTATGCAGGACCGTGAGCAAAACTGTCTCTAAAAATCTATTATTCTCAACTTCAGTACGCGAGTTTATTGAGCGCCAAAAAATGGACTTTTCATAAATATTTGCATTAAAAATAGGTCTGTGTACACAGAACTATTTCTGTATCTACTACTATTAATGTATATACATAGCATTTTATAGTTTAAAAGTCACTTTTACATACTTTTAGGTCACTGAGTCCTCCTAACAGCCCAATGAGGAGTTTATATTTGTACAAACTGAATTAGTATCACAAAATTTTTCACTTGCCAAAGTTTAGCAGAGGAAGAACAACTAAAATCAAGATCTTTTAACTCCAAATCCCATAAGCTTTTCAACACAGAGAACTGTCAACACCTACACAGCCCAGGAGCACTGTTGCTGGAAATACATGATCCTGAATCTTAGAAGCAGAGGGTCTCATTTTTTCTGAGGGGACAGGGGGGAGAGTTACCTGGACCACAGTAAAGGTTCATGAAAACCATCCCGTGAGTCCCTGTCAAGGGTTACATCACTGTAAAATGGCAAATTGAGTAGATTAGAAAGTGGCTGAATCCATGCCCTCAAGCACGATGGTTTCTCATTCCACGAATTAGTGGAGTGGTCCTGTTCAAAACCCATCTTACAGCCAAGGCTACCCCATCAGGAAGAATGTACCTGGATCAGGTACTGGGTTTGTTTTGGTTTTAATTAGAAGGCCCAGTTTTAGAGCAGACCTACTGAAGCAGGACTTCTAAGAGTGAACTAGGCCTGGATAACGTGCCAGAGATTGCTCATTTCTCACACGGTCTATTCTTGCCTTCCTTAACAAGAACGCCGGTTTGTTAGCTAGCTACCGTGGCCTCCTAAAAGACTATTTATTGCTCAGTCTCTCTGGCAGCTGTGGCCATATGACTACATTCTGTGCAAGAAGAATAGAAGTACTGTGAGGGATTCATCAGATCTCCTTAAAGGGGAAGGCACACTCCTATATTTGCCCCAACTTCCTTCCCTGCAAACTAGAATTTGATGTTTGAAACAGCCTCTAACATCTGAAACTGCTACCCAAGGACCAAGCTGCCCACCTCCTGTCTTCTTTCAGGTGGAGAAAAAAATCTCTAACTTATTTAAGCTAACGTTATTTGGTCTGGGATTTTTTTTCTTTGTTCAACACTAATACTAACACATGTACTGTCTTTTCAAAGCAGCACATATTATTTTAATATGGTTCCTGGATAAAAATTATTGACTTAGAAGAATTTCAGTGTAGTTAAAAATATTTACTGAACACCTACTACTATTTCAAATAAGTGCTAGAGATAAAAAGTAGAATAAGAGATTGCTTACTCATTGGAGAGATGATAATCTAGCAGGAAAAGGGGACACTCCACATCCCTACCCAACTCATCTATTAAAAACACAAACCCAGCCATTACGTCCTTTTGTAAAGCATTTCAATGGTTCCCTATTGCCTTCAGCTGTAGTCTCAAAGTGGAGTATACCTATGATATGGAAATATCGGAAAGTCTTTTATATTTATTTTTTCAAAAATATTATACACACAGACTGACGATGGTGCCCTCACATGACCCACACATGGCACAGTCAAGTGCAGGATGCACAGTAACTTCTGGCAAGAATGGCAACCACCATTCAGAGACTGACAGAAGCACCAGCTTTCAGAGCACTGTCAGGCAGTGCAGTTTGAGAGCTTGGTCACGGAGATTTACAGACGATTTCATCTAGTTTTAGTTAACTCACGGAATGCACCCATATCATAAAGGCCACTGCACAGGGGCTCCAGGTTGGGGAATACTAATAATGAAGCATGAACAATGGCAAAGGCTTCTACTCTAGTACGAGTTCTTTGTTAGCGGCCCTGGTAGAAACAGATCAGGTGTAATCAGATGACAAAAGGCCAGGTGTCCAGAAAACCCTATGAGATGTGTAACATGTTGGTCACCCGTTATTTATGTGTTGTTATTATGCCTCACAGTATAAGCTAGTGAGACACGAGGCCATGGCGTCTGGCTCAACACTTGAAGTCTAAGCTTCCAGAGGGTAAAGGGGAGTCTGACCTGCAGCCCGCTGGCCACATGCGGCCCGGGGGGGGGCTATGAATACGGCCCAACACAAAATTGTAAATTTACTTATAACATTTTAAGATTTTTTTGTGATTACATGTCACACTGTATTTAATGTGTGGCCCAAGATAACTCTTCTTCTTCTAGTGTAACCTAGAGACACCAAAAGGTTGGACACCCCTGGAATCTTCTGAAATATTTTTTAGTGAGTTTTAGTTACATAGCATTTAGTCCAGAGCTTTACCTTTCAATTTCTTCGCTAACGGTCATAAAATGTTTAGAATTTCTTTAAGGTTTTTTTTTTAAATAGAAAAGACAAAAAACCACAAATCACTTGGAGAAATACTCTCAAACTACAAACAATGTCTGAAATAGTAGTTAGAAAATAGTGTGATGAGCAACCAAGCCAAATTCCTCTGTTAGAAAATACTGCTGGAAGATACACAGACGCACTGCTGAAGACAGGAAAAAAGAACTTAATGTGGGACATTTTTACCACATAAAAAATTAGATACTTTGAATATGTCTCAGCTAAACCATATTTGAGTGATGGACTAAAAGAATGAGGTTTTTTTCTTTTTAATGAAACCCTAAGGAGAAAATGTACCAAAGAAAATAAATTCTCAATAACTAACTTAAAATGTTTTATGGAAAACTGTGTATGTATAAAATGTAATACAATAATGTAGTTGCTTGACCAAAATTGAAGAGATTCTGACAAATTTGATATCGAAATGTGGTTAGAAAAAAAAGGAAAATTATAGGCCAACCTTAATCATCAATTTAGATAAAAATTATAAGCAAAATATTAGCATGCAGAATTATGCATGAAAGAAAACACATCACAACTATGCTGGGTATTTATTCCAGGGATGTGAGGTGAATATTTATCAATATAATCCTACATAATTAAATCAAGAAGTTTCTACATTTCTAATTAATGTAGAAACATTGTAAGATCACTACAATATACACAATCATTGGTAAAAGTAAACCAATAAACTAAGTTTTAAAAAAATTACAATTATGGGGGTGTGTGTGTGTATATGTATATATAAACTTCTTTAACATAAAACAACCTGAAAAAGGTCTACCAAAAAGATTCAGAGCAAACATCTTAATGCTAAAACATTAAAAGCATTCCTCTTTTTTTAAATCCTTACCTGCAGATAAGTTTATTAATTTTAGAGACAGGAGAGGGAGAGGCAGAAGGAGAGGGTAAGTGCCCCAACAGGGAACTGAACCTGTAACGTAGGTATGTGCCCTGACCAGGGATCGAACCCACAAAGCTTTTGGTGTAAGGGACGATGCTCCAGACAACTGAGCAGCCTGGCCAAAGCTAAAAGCATTGCTCTTAAAATAAGGAATACAATAAGAATGCTGTCACAAGTTCTTCACAACACTGTATCTTATGAAGCCCTAGTAACAAGCTTATTCAAGAAAACTAAAGATACAAGAACTGAGAATAAAGAAAAAATGTTGTTTTTAAGATTTGACTGAATAGAAACGGGAAAAGAATCTGGAATTATTTAGATTTATTAAGAAATTTTTGTGAGGTTGCTGGACTTTAGATCAATATACAAAGTCCACATCAACCACAAGGCAAAATGAATCTTTGCCCTGCTAAATTGCCTTGCACCTTTATCAGGAATCAATTTACCATATAGTGTGTGTGGGTTTATTTCTGGACTCGTTAACTGTTCCATGTGTCTATTCTTCATTAATACCATACTCTCTTAATTATTAGACCCTTATAATAAGTGTTGAAATCAGGTACTGTAAGTCTTATCACCTTGTTCAAAATTGTTTTGGCTACTATATGTCCTTTTCATTTCTATGTAAATTTAGAATCAACTAGTCAATTTCTACAGGAAAAAAAAAACCTGGCTAGAATTTTGCTTGGGATCATTTTAATATATAGATCAATTTGGAGAAACCTGACATTGTAACTTGAGCCCTCTGATACAAATTTTTAAAAAAAATCTTTGTTTATTTAGGTCTTTAGTTTCTCTCAGCAACATACAAAAAGAGAATAAAAACAAAAACTAACTCTTAATGGATCATAGACCCAAATATAAGGCTGAAATTAGAACATATCGAGAAAAAAAAACAGGAGAAAATTTCAATAAGCGTGAATCTATCAAAGATTTCTTTAAAACTTCAAGTTGAATTGAGAACATTAATAAAATCAAAACTTTTGATTTTCAAAAGATAATGTTAAAGTGAAAAGCTAGCAGAAGACTGGGAGAAACTATGTGCAAACCATACACCCAATAAAGGACTTGTATTTAAATTAAACAAAGAACTTTTATAACTCAGCAACAGAATGACAAACAACCCAATTTTTAAAATGGGCAAAGGACCTGAACAGACATTTCTCAAAGCATAACAAATGGGAAAAAAGTATATGAAAAGATGCTCAACATATTTAGTCATCAGAGGAATTGTAAGTTATTACAACAATGATACACTACTGTGTACCCACCGGCATAGCTATAAAAAACTGTTAAAAAGGTGTTGGTGAAGATGGAGAGAAAATGGAACTCTTGTGCACTGACAGTGAGACTGTAAAGTGACACAGACGCTGAGGACAACAGATTGGTGACTCTTCAAAAAGTTGAAAAGAATTATCTATTAGCTAGAAAGTTCACTCTTAGGTATATACCCGAAAAAACTGAAACCGGTTCAATTACTTGTACAAAAATGTTCAAAGCAGCACTACTTGCAACAGCCAAAAGGTGGAAACATCTCAAAAACATCCCTAAATGAATAGACAGGATGTGTTGTACCCACACAATGGAGCACTACTGTGCCACAAAAAGGAACGAAGTACTGATACATGCTACAACGTTCCTTAAGATTGAAAACGTTACGCTCAGTGAAAAGAAACCAGACACCCAAAGCTTACACACTGTATGATCATGTTTATATGAAATATATAAAACAGGCAACTCCACAAAGACAAAACAGATTGGTCCTTTTCAGGGGGTGGGGGCAGAGGAAAGAATGGAGAGAGTCTGCTCAGTGGGTATGGGTTCCCTTTTGGGATGATGAAAATGTTTTGGAAGTAGACAGAAGTGACGGTTGCACAACCCTGTGAATTACTAAATGCCACTGAATTGTACACTGAAAAAAGCTTATGCTATGTTATGCAAAATTCTATCCCAATTTTTAAAAATTAATAATGAGCCTCCAAAAGCCCCACAAATATGCACTTCCTATATAACACAGCCATTCTTACTTCTAGGTATTTACCTAAGATAAATGAATATTATGTCCACACACAGTCTTCTACAACATATGTGTAGCTCTATTTTAATAGCCAAAAACTGGAAACAATCCAAAGGTCTATCCATAGGTAAACAGACAGATGTGGTACAGCCAGAAAATGGAATGCTCTTCAGCAATAAAAATAAATGAACTTCTGATACATGCAACAACATGGATGAATCCCAAAATGATTATGCTGAGTTAAAGAAGCCAAGCCTTTACCAAGCCCCCGCAAAAAAACCACAAACTATGAGATTCCATTTATGTAAAACTGTAGAAAATGCTTACCAGTCTTTTGTGATAGAAACCTGATCATTAGTTAGTTGCCTGTGGATAGGGGTATGGAAAATGGGGAAGGTATTCCCAAAGGCCTGAAAAAACTTTCAGAAGTAACAGAAATATTCCTTGTCTTGATGGCTGTGTTGGCTTCACTAGTGCAAACATGCATTAAAACTCATACATTAAAAGTATACATTTAGTGTTTCATACATTAAAACTAAATTACAGTTTAAATATATATAGTTTATTGTATGTCAATTCTACCTCAATAGAGCTCTAAAAATGACAGTATTTAGCAATACTGAGGGCATAGTGAGAAGAATGCTCATACACTGGCAATGAGAGTTAAAATGGCAATACACTTCTTATGCAAATTTCCGAAGGATACGTATGACAAGAACATACTCTGACACAAATGAAAACAATGTGGGGCACTAATAGGAATGTATACTGCATCTGTATGTTTGTCAATATGAATAAACTAAGACACCAAAATCCTGCCAGAGACTGCTGGGTCCTGGTTTTCATATAGTCCCTGTGTCTCATAGAAAACAGCTTTCTGTATCCTCCTACATATCTTCCATCTCTCTCTCAAAATTTTAAAACTGGCAAAATATCTCAAATCTGTCTATTTAGGAATTGATGTTTGCATCATCAAATTTTTGCAACAGCCTTGACCAGTGTGGCTCAGATGTAGGCTGGGTGTCTTCCCACAAAGTGGAAGGTCACGGGTTCAGTTCCTGGTCAGGGCACATGCCTGGGTTTCGGGATTGGTCCCGGTCAGAGCACATACAACAGGCAGCCAATCAATGTTTCTCTCCTTCTCATTCTCCCTCCGTTTCCCTCTAAAAATAAAAAATGTGGATACAAATAAAATCTTTAAAAAAATTTTTGGCAACAAATTTGCAAAACTGTGCACTGCATCGAACAGAACGGATGTTTGCCAGGTACTCTGAGATAGTGCAGGATGCACGGCTCTCTCAGCCATCTAGTACAGGAACCCAATCTGAGATCCCGTTAAGCACCTCCTGTTTCATCATGGTTGCAGAGCTTATACCTAAAAATAGCTCACTCTTATGTAATCACTCACCAAAGATTTATATAGTTTATGAATCCTGGAATTAAATTTCTTTTTTGGTGATATGCCAAAAACAAGAGGTAAACAATAATTTTTAATGGCAGAGAAGTTTAATTATAACCTAACCAAATCTCATTTTCAGATGTTATTCAAGGGCTCTGTAGCTGATGGTTTTGTGGATAAAAATAGCCAGAAAATTTATACATATAGCAGAAGTCACACCCCACCAACTCTAATTTTATAAATAAACTTTGAGGTTTTTTATCTATAATAAAATTCATCTATTTTAGATACACAGTTCAGTGAATTTTAACATATATATATTTAACTAGCATTTAACTACCATGTAACTAGCATCACTATGAAGATACAGAACACTTCCATTGTCACAGATTCTGTGTCCCTTACAGTCCCTCCCCCAGTTCTCCCGACCCCAGGCAGCCACTGCTCGGACTTCTGTAACCACGCATTAGGTTCATCTGTTTGCAAAGGACAAATCAATGGAATTATGTCGGATGTACAGTTTTGTCTGGTTTCTTTCAAAGTATAATGTTTTTCAGACTCAGTCATGTTGCTACAAGGACAGACATGAGCCACTTAACAATGCAGGTAGGTACACCGGGAGCGATGTATGTTAGGCAACTTTGTAGTTGTGCAAACATCAGTGACTTACACAGACCTAGATAGTGTTGCCTGCTGTACACCTAGGCTATGTGGTACACCCTGCTGCTCCTGGGCTGCAAGCCTGTAGAGCATATCACTGTACAAAACAAGATGAGAAATCAAACACAAGAGAAAAGGATGCGGTCCAGAGATGCAGTAAACGAGATGCACAGGGCTGCTGCAGGCATGGGGAAAGCATGGCATACTATTTTACAGTAAATTTTTTATAAGTAGGAGGCGTGTGCTCTAAAATAATGATAAAAAGTACAGGGCTATAAACACATAAGCCAGTAATAGTTGTTTATTATAATTCTCAAGTATTATGTGCTGTATGTACTGTATGTGCTATACTTTTATAGGACTGGCAGATCAGTAAGTCTGTGGACACCAGCATCACCCCAAACATGTGAGGAAAGCATGGCGCTGACGTCATGACAACGTCAGGGGGCGACAACACCGCCAGGCAGCAGGCATTTTCAGCTCCATTGTAATCTAGGGGATCACCATGGTGTCTGAGGTCTGTGGACGTCCGAAACGTCATCCCGCGGCACACAGCTGTATGTGCACTTCCTTCCTTTTCACTGCCGAGAACCCCCCACTGTACAACTGTGCATCAATCCAAGTCAGCCTCTGGAAGTATGTTTCTGTATATACTGAACATTAAGCCCACAAAGACAATAACTTTGCTTTTACGGATTCTGATGTTTTATTGTATTTTGACAAGTGTTTTCACAGTTCTCAAACTGGGGGCGGGGGCAGGACTAAAATATGTGGGCATCATAACTCGGAAGGTTAGAACTCATCTGAAGAAAACATGTTAAACATCTTAAAGCAGTACTTCCCAAGTTTTACAAGTCAAGGCACACACAGAAAATGAATTTGCAGGGCACGCGTGCGAGGCCAAGCTCCCGGTGTAGGGCTCTGGCCATTCTAACGGTTGAAAACATCATTTATCTTAAGCCCACTACTTAGAAAGTTCTGTTAAAATGTACTTGAAGAATAAGTATTCTTGTTTTATAACCTATATGTTTTTTAAAAACATAAATTTTATGAGCAAATAAAATTATATCTAAAATAAAATATTGATTAAGCAAGCAAAGCAATTTGAAAATTCCCACAGTCCTAAAACAGTGAACATGGCTTCTTATTTTTCTCTCTTCAGGGGCACTTAAAATTTATTTTTTTTAAAAGAATAAAAATTAACCAATGACTGTGACTTAGTGCCCACGCACCCTTTCCAAGCCCAGGATGATGCAACTTCTAAGCAGAGAGAGGTCACGCATTCCATCATGCCCTTCATGCAACAAATACTTTCAACCACCTACACCATGCCGGGCATTCCAGGCTGCAGGGAGTCAGCACTGAACAAAACAGACAAAAAAATCCCTGCCCTCAGAGAACCTACAGTCTACTGTGGGAAACGAAACAAGTGAATGAGTGAAATATTTAAAGTGTGAAGTGTTAGGTGGTGGAAAACATGAAAGACCACCCCCTAAAAAAAGCTGAGAAAGGGAGATCTGGGAGATAGGACGGCCAGAAGACTCACTGAGCAGGTACCATTGGATTAAAGGCTACAGAGATGCCCTGGCAGTGTGGCTCTGTTGGCTGGAGCACTGTCCTGTAGGCAGAAATGTTGGGGATTCTATTCCCAGGCAGGACACCTAGGTTGCAGGTTCAATCCCCAGTCAGGGCACATATTGGAAGGCAACAATTTAATGTTTCTTTCTCACACTGGTGTTTCTCCCCCTCCCCTCTCTCTCTGCCCCCTTCCTCTCTCTTTAAAATCAATAAACATTTAAAAAATAAATAAATAAAAATAAATACTGACAGAAGTGAGAAGAGTGCCAGGCAAGTATCTGGGAAAAGAATGTTCCACAAACAGAAACAGGAGCAGTTCTAAGGTAGAAACAGGCTTACAAAACTGTTGAACAACAGGAAGCCACACTCCTCAGAACAAAGCCAGCAGGTGAGAAGGAAGCAATGGAGAGGTCTCAGAGGCAGGGCAGCAGAGCCCATCCGATGGGGCTTCGTAGGTCATTGTAGCAACCGAGGCTCTTTTCCCTGAGTAGTATGCAAAGCCAACTGAGAAGTGTCATGCTCTGAACATGAACTTCATGTGCAACACTAGACTAATTTCTGAATGATAAATTTTTACCAAAAACCAGAGGCATCAGTGAAAAGCAAGAAGAGGAAGAATCTGGAAAGCTTGACATATTATTAACAGTTGAAGGAACTTGGAGGTGTTTGGCCTGAGGGAAAGAATTTACGGGTCACTCTAAATAGCTGAGGAACTGTCACAGAAAGCAAGCATACTTTTTTTGTGATACTGCAGAGCAGACTCAGAACCATGAGAGGAAGGAAGGAAGGAAGGAAGGAAGGAAGGAAGGAAGGAAGGAAGGAAGGGAGGGAGGGAGGGAGGGGAGAAAAAAAAGAGGAAAAGAAGAAGAAAGAAGAAAGAAAGAAGAAGAAGGAGGAGGAGGAGAAGAAGAAAGAAGAAGAGAAGGAAGAAAAGAAGGAGGAGGAGGAGAAAGAGCAGGGAAGAAAGAAGAGAGAAAGCAGGGGGGAGGGAGGAGGAAGGGAAGGAGGGAGGAAGGGAGGGAGGGAAAAGAAAGAAAGAAGAAAAAAAAAGGGAAAAGGAAGAAAGGAAGGCACTTTTAACGTAAGATTTAGCTTTCTCGCATTGATGGTTTTCCTGCAGTGGAATGGGTGGTCACAAGAGACAACTCATGTATCATAGTAGTAGTAACAGTAGCAGGAGGAGCAGGAGTTAATACCTAGGAATGTTTACTATATGCTAGATGTTATGATAAATACTAGGAATACTATCTCATATCATCCTCCCACAATCCTATGAGGTAGTATTATTAATGATGAAGAAACTGAAGCTTATTTGGATGACATGACCCACCTAGGATCATGTAACTAGTGACAGAGCCAGAGCTCAAAAGCCAGGTCGTCTGACTCATGCTCCAAACTCATAACCTATATGTTTCTATTGCCTGCATGTCCACACAGTGCACAACACGATCATCTAGCAGACAGGAAGCCGGAGAGAGCAGTAGATGACCTCTAATATTCCCTTTATTATTTTGTGTATCTATTTCTCCCAAGTTTCCATCATATTGTTAAAATTTTCCTTTGACTTCATTGTTTATAGAAATTTAGTACTCTTAAATATGGCTAAGCATAAAATAATCATTTCATTATAGAGTATGTTAAATTCCCTATTCGTTTTTAATGCTCAGGTTAACCATTCTCCAGTTTTGAGTAATATATTTTACTTTATTAGTTCCCATGCACAGGTGTGACTTCTCTCAAGTATATTAATTTCCTTGTCTCATATTTTTTATCTGTGGTAATTCAAACACATCTCCATTTTCCTATGCTAATTGCAGACAAGAAAAAGTTATTTTCTGTTATCCAACTATCTTTCAAAAATACTACAGTAAATCAACATTTGATATCTAAAGTCCAGGAAGAGAGTAAATACAAAAGTAAATTACAGGTATACAGAGTTGAACTAAGACTTCGGCCCATGGAAACCTCAAGGTTCATGCCTGCTCTGTGCAGCGTCTCCGCCCTTTGGAGGGAAAAGAGGGGACTGAGGAGAGCTGGGGCTTTGCACCCCTCACCGCACTTCCCGCAACTGTTGAGGGGTGGGGAAAACAACAGAAAACCACTGCTCTGCACGGCAATGACGGGCCAATGTAAAAACAGGCAGTCTGGCAACCATGGGGCAACATTTGGATCATAAAGGTGATTAACTCTACTTACAAAACATTTTTCTCCATGCCCACTCCCATCAGGATGGCTACTGTTAAAACAAACAAACAAACAAACAAAACCCAGAAAATGGCAAGTGTAGGCCAGAATGTACAGAAATTGGAACACTCGTACACTGTTGGTAGAAATGTTAAAAAAAAAAAAAAAAAAGTGGTGTAGCCACTGTAGAAAATAGTAAGGTGAATCCTCAAAAAATTAAAAGTAGAATTACCATCTGATTCGGCAATTCCACGTGAGCAGGTAGCCCAAAGAACTGAAAGCAGAGACACAGAGAGACATTTGTCCACTCACCTTCATAGCAGCATTAGCCACAACAGCAAAAGGTGAAATCAACCCAAGTGCACCACTGATGAATGAATGGATACACAAAATTCTGTGTATATACACAATGAAATATACTATTCAGCCTTAAAGAGGAAAGAAATTCTGGCACATTCTACATCACGGGTGAACCATGAAGGCATTATGCTGAGACACGAGAGTCACAGAAAAATTATATTGTGTGACTCCACTTATATGAGGTTCCTAATGTTCTAAAATTCAGACAGAAAGTAGAACAGGGGTTGCCAGAGGCCAAGGGAGGTAGGAATGGGGAGCTGTTGTTCAGGGGGACAGAGTTTTGGTCCAGGAAGATGAAAGAGCTCTGGAGGTGGATGGTGGTGACGGCAGCACAACAATGCGAGTGGACTTAGTGCCACTGAACTGTACACTTATAAATCAGGACGGTAAGTTTTATGCTATGTGTAATTTATGAAAAATAAATTTTTTTTTCTCCAGATACTCGTCTAAAATATATGACATTAACATGAAAAAAAAAGGCTCCCATTGTAACATTTGCCACATATTTTAACTTGGGTCCTTCAAATTATTTATTTATAATGTCAATTAATATCAAAATGCATATACTCTTGACATAAAATAAAACCACAGTATAAGGTACAAACCTATTCCTAACCTTTACTTAGTACTTACTACTCGCAGAAAATTCCCCAAGCAGCATTATCATGCCCGAATGGACTCCGGGGCACAACCACATTCAACAGCTCACAGGAGAAGGCTGTGACCTAGCGATGTTCCAGCTGGGAAAACGGCTCTGAAAACACAGAACAATTCCTGGAGGTACTATGGTAGGACCTGTAAGTGATACAGCCTACACTGATACTGTGGATGAGCCATAAAATCTGGCTTTGAATTCTCTTAAGGCCAAAACAGAGTGAGAAATATAATTATGCCCTTTTAATTGTCCACAAGGAAAAAAAATATATCAGTTCTTTAGGGAAAACAAATTCCCTCTTTACCCTTTGCTCTAATTCCTCCATGTAGTATGTAAGGGAATAAGAGTATTTTACATCAAAATAATCAGTGATGTCATTAAAGCCAACTTTCCTGATGCCCCTCAATAAAAAATTGGGGGTATAATTCAAATTTACAACTGAGAGCCACTTTTCAAAAAAATCAAGAAAATATAGCCCAGGATGTAGCATTCTGATAGTTTCATTTTAGGATTAAAATGAAAAGATACAGAGAAATGGATCAATTCTGTATCATCCAACAATGTGACCTCTACCAAGCAAAATGTTCCACAAAAATAGAGAGCATTTCCTGTTGAGAACCTGGAATACAGGTATTCTGTGCAAAAGGTGAAGACGCCAATATTCTCGGCCATCTGCTTAGGTAAGCTGCAGATGGTCGGTGCTTAATAAATGGGAGCTAAATTAAAAACAAATAAATTAATAAAGTTTGTATCCTTTTGTCAAACTGAGAAATTAGCTTATATGGGCCACATCAGCTTTGAGATTAGACGGTTTATCTTCTGGAAAGGATCCCCTTTCCCAGCCAAGCCAGGTGTGGTTCAGCTGGGCTGCTCTCCAGCACTCGGGTGGAAGGCAGATGCTGGATTTAGCTCTAGGTGTAGCCCCCTCCTTGCAACACAAACTTGAAGACGTAGCGGACCCTCTATCCTGGCCCTTCTCTCCCCCTGCAACAGCTCAATCATGTCCATCATTCCAAGCTGGGATTTACGAAGGTGGCCTAGACTGGGTGGCAGGGGGAGCTTTTCTTCTTATTTGTCTTAAGTACTAGCATCCACCTAAGTCCTCGAATAAAAAAAATAAAAATGACCAAACTAGGTCCTCTACAATCGAAGATTAGTGCTATGATCTTGGGATTTAAATGACTAATCCATTAACACAAAGCAAAATTAAAAAGAGTAAAGAAAATACACAAAATTAAATCATTTCTATCACAAGGAAGAAATTTTACTGAGAATAAACCCACAAGGGTACTTTTTAATTCAGCTGTTTAGAATCCGGAACAGCGACAACAAAATCTCTCACAGAAACATCACTAAAGCGAAGGCTGGTCTCTCACGATGGCTCAAAAAGGGACAATGTCCTGAACGCAGCAAGTAACAGGTGAAGGGACAGATGTCACTGCAGGCTAGTGTCTAGCCACCGATGTAACAGCGTGGCCAGGCAGTCCTCCCGCCCCGGAGGCTGTGAGCTGGCTCCGTCCAGCAGAGCACAGACGCCTCCCCTGAGCCTCTCAACCCCTGAGCAGCACCCCTGGTGTCCTGTCATTCCTGTCACCACCTACTGCTTTCCCATCAGGGCCTGTTTGATCCAGCACCTGGGCCACAAACCCTTTCACTCCACTTCTCTGTCTCTGAATTGAGCACAAAATCCTTTCAAGATACTTCTCTGAAAAGAAAGCACAGGAAACCTCCCTATATAAACCACAGGCTTGTCCTTATCTCATTTGAGACCTGCAGCAACTCGTGAAGTAGTGAGAAGGGGGTTATGCTAATCACACTGTCTCACAGGAGGAATGTGGGACCCTGGGGCTGAGTTGCCCAGAGTCAGGCAGCAAGAAAAGGTCACTAATACCGGAACCCAGACCTCCTGACTCCAAATAACAGCGGGATCCTGTTCTGCCACCTATGCCTTCTACTGAAGCGTTCCCCACAGTCTCCCTGCCTTTGTCACCAGTTGGATTAACAAAGGTCCTGTCGTAAGTAATGGTGAACCTTTGAGCATCTGAAGAAAATTAGGTACAGCTCACCCACTTTTTCCTCTTTGGTGCTGGAGCCAAGGTTCTGAGAAGGCAAGAACAAGACAGAATGGGTTGAGCAGATAATGGAAAAATCCTCCAAGTATTTGGGGGGAGCAGAAAACTGGGGAGATAGAAGAAAAAAGTGGGGAAGGAGGCAAGGGAGTGATAACCATCCTTCTGCTACCACCTAAGTACCAGGAGATAGAAAAGAAGCAGTAAGGGGTGAGGGGAAAAGAAGACTGCGACCAGCAAGGTGGGAAAAAGGAGATAAAGAGGCCGAACAATGAAAACAAGAAAGAGCTGGGTAAGAGAAAGAAATATATAAGTAGTCAAAACCTTCCCAAAGTTCTACTTGCTTTAAATACTACAAGGACAGTACTCTATACTACATATGGTAGCAGCCCTCGGTCTGGAAAGATGAAGTCCAGGAAGCACATTATTAAAGTCTATGAGATAAAGTAATGGATAAAACTAGCAATGATTTTTTCCCTAAATTACAAAAAACTAGAACTAAGACATATATAATTTGACACCTGGAAAAGAACAAATTTTGAACAAATTATTCTGGTTTGAGAGACAAAGAATAAGAAATGTACAGATCCTAGGGGAAAACATATAAAAAAAAGTGATAAAGAAAACAATAAAATGAATTTAAAAGAAAAAGATAGGATAAAGACAGTTCTTTAAAAATCATCAAATAAAGCCTTAATCAGGCTGATTTTTAAAAGAGAAAAATTTATCTGGAAACATCCAAATAAATATTAGGAAAAAATGGATGAAGGTTAGGATAAGGAATACATAATTGCAGACCCAGCATAAGTTAAAAAAGACAGTTTCTAAAAATACTATGAACATCTTTACAATACATTTCAAAACCTATAAACTCCTAGAAATATATACCTTGTCAAAGCTGACACCAAAAAAATGGAAAACTAAAATAGTCCTATAATTATTAAATACATAAAATTAGCAATTTTTTAAAATCTAACAAGAAGATGGTTTTATAAGAAAGTTCAACTGAAGTTTCAAGGAACAGACCATTTCAATTTTATACAAGCTCTTCCAGAGAAGAGCAAGAAAGGGAATACTCCCAAATGGCTTTTATGAGGCCAGTGTAACCTTAGTACTAAATTCTGAAGAGGGCAGAACAACAACAACAACAAAAATCAAGCCAATCTCATTCATGAACAGATGCTAAAGTCCAAAAGAAACAAAATCGAGGAAAATGTTACAAATAAGTCATCATGACCAAATTAGGGTTACTGCGGGTACATAAGGATGGCTTATCATGAGAATGAGTCTAAACATGCAATTTGCCACCTTAATTTTTAAAAAAGTTACAACTCTCTTAATAGGAGAAATAACATTTGATAAAATTCAATACCCCTTCATGATTAAAAAAAATTTCAATATAAAAACAAAAGAAAACTTTATCTGATAAATAGTATTTACTAAATATCATTTGTAACAGTGAATTGCTAGAAGTTAGAAGCGTGCCTTTCTTGAAAATCAAGGATGAACATGGATTCCCACCTCAGCTTTTAGTCAGAGTTGTTCTAAAAGTCCTAGTTTGGTGACTCTGCTTTCATTAAGAACAAGAAAAATAAAGAAGAGGTAGAAGGGCTGAAAGGAACAAAACTGTAATTATTCGCAGATCGTGACTGTCTACAGAAACATCATTCTAGCTTCATCATTTCTACTCTCTCACTTCCCATTTACTTCCCTCTTACTGCAACCTGGCATCCTCCTACATCATGTGACTACAACTTCCCTTGAGGCCCCCAGTGACCACTCGGCTACCAAATCCAACAAACACGGTTCAGCTGTTTCTCAACATCTGGACCACTGTCTCCCCTGGTCTCTCCTCTCCTACCCTCCTCCTGCCTCTCTGGCTGCTGCTTCTCGGTGCTCTCCACTGGCTCCCTTTCTCCCACTTGTCTCTTAATGCCAGTATTCAATCCTTTCATTTCAAACTCCTTCAAGCTATACTTCTCATAGTGATGTTATTTACTCCTTCGGCCTCCATCACCATGTTTATTCAGGTGACTCCCAACACTGATGATGCCTAAATTTTATTAGACAAATGAGGACAATCTTCCTTGGATGCCACCACGTCCAAAGAGCGCTCATTCTCCCCTCCTCCCTTCATTACCTGCTTCAGTCACCTTCTATCCAGTGACTTACGCCCTAATCTGGGAGTCATCAATGACTACCGTCTTCCTCCCTCATTCCTCACATTCAATCTATTACCAGCTCTTTCTTATGTCATTTATTTTTGAAGTCTTACTCCTCTCTGTTACCTTCCTTTCCTTTCCAGTCACCAACTTGGTTCAGATTCTGATGATTTCTCTCTTGAATTCCTGTACCTGGTCACCCTGCTTTCTAGGTCTGTCCTCTAATCCTTCTCATAAGGAGCAAATATGATTAAATCTCTCAGTCCAAATTAAGATTCAAACTCGTTAGGCTTATTGTGCAAAGTCTTTCAAGAAGACTCTGCTTCTATTCATCTAGCCTTGATATTTTGCTCCCTCTGTTCTAGCCTTAATGAACCATTTGCTAGACTTCGTCCTCTTCCATTCCCTCTGGGTCTGTTGTGACTTCTCTAAGAAACCTTTTCGTCCACCGGCTCCTATAGGGAACTCCAAGTTCTACAGAGACAGACTGGCATGGTAGTATCCGACAAGGTAAACATTATGTGAATACTTACTGGATTAAGGAAAAAATATACTCAATTACAAAAACTATACTATATAAAATACTACATAAAGTAATAGATGTCCAGTCTATGGCAGACCCCCATAAACATGTATAGAATTTATATCCTTAACACTCTGAAGTTAAAACGAAAGAAAACTTGTATCTTCCTATAACTCATTCACAATTCATCAGATAGCCAACGTCAGGCACTGCACTCTCTAACAGGAATACGGCAGGGAACACGACAAACACAATCACACGCAGACTGCAGTCTGGTACCACTGCGAGATATAAAAACTTAGCAGGATAGATCTTGGGTTACGTCAAACATGATAAGCCTTATACACACATGCACGCTTCATGTTACTAATTAAAATCTTATTTTTGTTCACAACTCCACAAAAGTTATCGAAATGAAAACTACCTTCATGTTACACAATCTTTATTTATGTTTAACTTATGTCTTAACTGCTTCAAAAATTAATTTGCAGCAGTATATTTCAACATTACATATAAAGCAAGCTAAAAATTTAGGGACATATGTTGAATAGTGTAGATCAGGTGAAAATTCTAAATTTCTAATTTTTAAAGGAATCCAAGTTTTCTTATAATCCTATATCTGAGTGGCAGAAATACTAATAAATTTACAAAAGCTTTTTAAAAGACTATAAGTAGTAAATGTCATAAACTGTACATAGAGCTTAGAGTATACAGCATGGCACAATCATGTTATCAATTATTTTGTGTACAACATTTAAAATGTATTTGAACTATATTTATACACTACCCTGAATATTACTATATGCATTTGCTTTTATATGGAAAATCTAATAAGCTTTTTAATCCCCCCCCCACATTCTACAAACTGCACAACTGAAGATGGAGAGATTACGTAGGTCACTCTCTCCATCAATAAAATTCCCTAAAATGAACCTTCTAAGGGGATACTAGAGTCCATATTCAAAGCAATACAAATTCCTTTAAGATCCCAGAGTCTAGTAAAAGTAGCACTGGGACAAAGGCCAAAACAGCTCTCATGTCCTCATGATCAGATCAAACATCCACTCAGTTAAAATGTATTAACTTGCCAAAGTCGTCAGCTTCGGGGCTGAAATCAAACATTATTTGGACCAGAGATCAACTTTGCTATGTTTTCAGACTGAAAAGAAAATTTACATTGAGATTCCCATATTCTAGCCTACACATTACTCCACCAACATACATTTCAAGCATTTTTCTCTTCTGAAAAAGATTCCTGTTAAGCAATGGTATGTCTTCAAAATGAAATGCTTTCATTCTGACTTTGAACCTAATTCAGTTAAAAAAACTTGTAATAGCTTTAATAACCCCAAAGCAGTACTAAGTTCTTCCCCGGCACCGTCCCTCCTCCCACCCTCTCCCCAAATCCAGAAAAACACCAGCACAACAGAAAACACAAAACAACTAGCCACATGGTCCCAACGCTAGGGATCGTGATTCTCCTCTGGTTTAGGCTACAAAGAATGCCTGTGAGTAATCAAAAATTCCTAATCAAAACAAAGTTGAAAGCCACCTCCCCATACCCCAACCTCGGTAAAACTGCCCTTTCTGTTGACACTCAGGCATTTTCTTCGTTTTTCTCGGCATTTCAGTGGCTTCTGTACAGTGAATGCTAAGTTCATCTCAATGTCAGCAAGGGCAGAGACACGCAAAAAATCACTAACTTGGAAGGTTATTTAGGACAATAATGTCTTTCACTGTGTTACTCCTCCCACTCTAGCCCCACTTGACCTACTATCAATGCTAAGCTGAAAAAAAAAAATATATATATATATATATATATTAGTCCACGGGCTTTTCCCCCAGGGGCTTTTCCTGAGGGAACCGCAAACGTAGAACCTGCAGGAGACCCCTTGCTTGGCAGGGTCGCCGAGCTTCCCACACCCCTCCCCTCTCGCCAGCGGCTGTACTTCTCTCGGAGCACACAACCCAACTATTCTTGGATCTACTCACATCCTTCGATCTCGTCTGGCCGCCCTTCCCCCTCCCCTCACCAGTGTCCCCTGTGGTCCGTAGGCTGACCCCAGCAAAGCCCCCGAGAGGCACGCACGCGCACCCACCCACCTGGGTTGGATCTGGAGATCCCGGCTCGCACTCCACCCTGAGCTCCTCGGCCAGCTCCAGCACAAATGCGCTCGGCCTGTTCCTCCACCTCCCTTCCAGCGGAGCCAGGAGGTGCAACCCAGGGTGGCACCGCAAGGTCTCCCTAAGTCACCTTCCTGCAGCGTGGCCCGCCCCAAGTCCAGCGAGGTCGAGCAGAGGCGCGGCCCGCCTGCCCTGGGCCCTGGACTCCCTGGGCGCCAGAGGTCCGTGCTATGCCACTGGGCCGCAGACCCGCCCTCCCGGGGCTCGCTGGGGACTGGCGAGCAGGCGGCGCAGGGACGGCCTGCGGCGGGAGGCAGCTGCCGCTGTCGTCCTCCAGTCCCTCCTCCCTGGCCCTGCCCCCCTGCGTCTCCTGGAGGCACAGGTAAGGGACCTGACAGGGGGCGGTGAGAGCCTGCACTGTGCCCCTGCGAGCAAGCTGACTGCTCCCAGGGAATTTTCGGGGAAGTCAGTCAGGAAACTGTTACTCTTGCCCGGCGTGCATCCCGCGGCGGCTCCTGCGAGGTCCTAGAGTGGGCTGTGTGCTCAAGCCCTCTGCCGGAGACGCCGGCCCTGACAACTTTTAAATGGCCATCCTGCTCCTGGGGAAAAGCAGAGAAATCCCGTGTCTTCTGGAGTCTTCCACCTCGAACATAACTGGCACATAGTCTTACACTGAAGAGTTAATGTTTCCAATCTCAAAACAAAGACTGAGTGATCTTCACATTTTGAAAAATATATTTTCTGGCTACCATTTGAACAGTGAGGAAAAGCAGCAGTATTAACCCCACTGAATGTGAAAGCTACATATAGGAAATGCATGGTTTCTGATTCCAGCCAGGCTTGAAGTGTAGACAAAGGCCCAAAGGACAGGACAGAAAACTCCGCCACATAAATACTATACTTCAGTGGAACGTTCAAGCTAGTGAAAATCCTGGTTAACTATGAGGCTGGGGTGCGGACTTTTTGTTCCAACAGTAGTTTTAAACCTTTCTGATATGTATAAATTCTGTCCTCAAACTTTACGGACCAGAGTACTATTGAACAAAATTATTTCTTTTGACAAGCTCCTAGGGTAAATTCACCATTCTAACACAGTAGCTGTAATTGCACTCCAGATGTGAAGGGTCTAGATACGATGCCGTATTTAGAAAATCTGGAATTAGTGTTAAGTGAGGCTTCATGGTGTCTTTGAAAAGCCAGTTTGCTTTCTTTTCTTTTTTTTTAATATAATTTTTACTTTTTTTTTTTAGATTTTATTTATTTATGTTTAGAGAGGGAAGGGAGGGGAAAGAGAGAGAGAGAAACATCAATGTGTGGTTGCTGGGGGCCGTGGCCTGCAACCCAGGCATGTGCCCTGATTGGGAATCAAACCTGCAACACTTTGGTTTGCAGTCCATGCTCAATCCACTGAGCTACGCCAGCCAGGGCTGCTTTCTTTTCTTTTTAAAATACTAAATAGTATATTTCAAAAAGTCTTATTAAAAGGAGCCCTTGCTACAGAAATTCCCTAGACCTTGAGAATTACAGAACAAATTCAGTTTATAAAGTAGTACTAGGCAGCAAAAGCAAAACAATGAATAACAAGGCTAATTTGTTTTAGAAGGTAATTTACAGAACACCTAAAATGTGCCAAGCACTGTGTTAAGGAACTAGACATAACTCATTTGTATTCTGGAAATAGAATTTCAGATTTGGAAATAGAATTCCCGAATGATTAATTTCTTCAAGGTCAAGAAAGCAGAGTTGACTGGGCTGACTCAAAACATTCTATTCTTTCCTTTGTACATTCATTATTCAACCATCCAGATACTTATTAACTGTCCACTACATGCCAAGGACTATGCTAGACACACATGCAACAAAAATAACTAAGACACATGTGCTTACTCAAGGATCACCAGCTCAGTGAATCTACAGATAAGTAACTACATAATGATGTACTCTGATCGTGCTACAACAGCAAGGAACTTGTGGAACAGGAGGGACATCTAACCCAATTTGAAGGGTGGAACCTGGGATTAGGAAACGGTGGCAGTCATCCAGCAGAGCCATCCTGTGAACTTCACCTAACACAGTGGCAATGGGGAAATTGTGTGGGGGTGGGGGAAAGGGAATAAAGGGAGAGAGAGCACTCCTGAGGTACAGGACATAAAAATGACAGGGCTTGATTAAAGGTGAGGATGAGAAAGAAGCATAAACCAAAGGTCATTCACATGTTTCTGGCTTGAGTTTCCCAACAGGTGGTAATTCCTTGAGTTCTTTGATTTTAGATACATTGATTTTGAAATACCTTTGATGTAACCATATGTAAATGTTCAAAAGGAAGCTGGCCATACTGGTTCATTGCTCAGGAGAGATTTAAGGTGGAGATGTAGGAGTCATCATTGATTTCTGGTGGGTGAGGTCATCTAGGAAGAATGCTGAGAAGGCCACCTACAGAAACCTAAGGAATACTACCATTGAGGGCTCAGGCTGAAGAAACAATGCTTTAGAAGAAAACTGAGGAGGAGCTGCTATAAACAGAAAAGAAGCCCTAACAGGTAGGCACAGGTAGAAATCACAGAGAAGAATTCTACCAAGCAAGCAGGGGTCAAGTGCCAGATCCTTCCAAGGACAAGCAAGATAATTTAAGGGTGTCCTCTGATTCGCAATAAGGAGATATTGGCAAGAATGATTTCAGTGGACTGGTTGAAGAATAAAGAAGTAAAAACAGAAAGTATCACATTTTCAAAAATGGAACTGGACAGGGTTATAGAGAAATAAAAGCTGTAAGGAAGTAGCAAATTCAAAATCAACACCAACGTTGATTTTGAAGCAGAATGGCAGAAAAAGATACCTCCAATAAAAGAAAAAAATAGAGGTACAGATTGGGGTGAGGCCACGTACAATCACTGCCTAATATTTAGCAAAGAATTCGGCTCAGAGTAGAAGGGTAGGAAGAAATTGCAGGCGTGAGAGACAGGTGAAGGCCTCCAAGCAGCAACATTAGGAAATGAAAGAGAGATTAGGGACACAAAGCGGCGAAAGGACTCTGAGCAGCACAGGAAGCACAAGGAGTATCACTGCCCACAACGTCAGGGAGTTACAAGTCCACCAGAGGACGTGATTTCCCTCTGCAGACGTCAGCATCTGGTCCAGAGCAGCAGTCCCTTTCGGTTGGCTCCAATTTTGAGTCTGAATCTTTCTACTACATCACAAACTTACCATCACTAGCACTCTAATCACACATCTGGGTTACAGCTCTTTAGCAGTTGGGAGATTTAACACAGAAGTATACATATTTTATAAGTGAACTTACACTAACCTGAAGTAAACAAGTTCCTACCTTGGAAAAACAGGTTTGACTAAATAGCAAGGGGAGCGTGACAACTCACACAGCATGAAGGGCACCAATGATGGCTTCTGTGTGACCTTTTAACCATTTTGACCTCCCTTCTGGTGAGGAAAGCTACAGAAACAAAGTAATTCATGAAACCAGTTTCTAGCCTTTTGAATGGAACTCTCATACAAGGTTAAAGAAAAACCACAGCATTTATATTCTATTATATTCTGTTTCCCAAGTATATCACCCTAAAATATCTAGTAAGTTTCCCTTTAGTACATCAATCATAAACTTTATGGCATATTTTACTGCTGCTCTTTTTTTTTTTCAACACAAGGAGTATTGTTTACAAGTAAAACATGTCTACATAATGCCTCATTTATGTAGTGGTCATATGGAAACCTCAAGTATCTTGGTCATATCAGAGCATTCCCAGATAAGCAAAGAACACCCACATGCCACAGAAACAGAAAGCCCCAGTCCAGGCACTGAGGCCTGTGCCTACTGTAAACGCTGAAGTCTCTCACATGGAGCCATATTATCTCACTGTGGACATAATTTTCCCAAGTTTTGTGATCTGGTTTTTGTTTTAATAAACAGAAGAATTAAAGAGTAAATCAGAAGGGATCAGTATTCCATGGCTAGAGGCAGGCACACAATCTAAAAATGAAGAGAGAATTTTTTAAAAACCCATAAGGAGCCATAGAGAAAACAGTCAATAATATCATCATTTTGTATGGTGACAGGTGGCTCATTGTGATAATCAGACCATAAGGTATATAAATGCTGAATCAGTATGTTGTGTACCTGAAACTAATACATGTTAACTATACCTCAATAAAAACAGATTTAAAAAGAAATCACAACAGTAGTTATGAGATATTTTGAACTCAATAATAATAAAAAATTGGCATATCAAAAAAAAACTACATAAGGAACGAGAAAGAATTCAAAAAGTATCAGCAGGACTGGACCATTTAGTCAAAAAAACACTGAGTCCTGTAAACATTATCCTCTCAAGTCACTTCTAAGTTTTAAAAATTTAGCCTAAGAAGTAAATGTGAAACATTTAGAATAACTCATCACCAAGGAAAGGTTAGAATAAAAGCAGTTCTCTGTCCTGGGGATTGTGATCCTATGCATCTAATAGGTCCTGACTTCATGACAGGCTCTGCACAAGGGGTTTTGCCAGTGTGATCTCGCTTCCTCTTCAAAGCACTCCTTTCTGGTTGGTCATCGCTTTAAAAAGGAGACTGTATTTGAAAACTGAAGTAAAGAGAGATTAAATGGCAGAGCCAAGAACTAGACCCAGGTCTACAGGAGTTTAAACATTTTGACTGCCCTTCTAATAAAGTTTCCAGGTAATAAAAATGTATTTATGATGCTAGATAATAAGGCATTATAGTACATAATTATTCCACTGTGGTCTCAAGCTATTAAATTCCTTGGCTGTGATTCTTAGTCATTTGAAAGAGTAACTTTAAAGATGCCATTTGTCTTTCAAATATTTTTAAGGCCTTCTCATTGTCTATATTCATATTTCTCAGAAGAAAATCTATGAATTTCACTGAGGGTCTCACAGAGTTGATATTTCATAGAATTACTAAAAAGGAATCTTGGAAATACTTTCAAAGTTTGAAGCAATAAATGGCATTTACAGAATGATTACTGCTTGCCATGCAATATGCTAATATACTCTTATACATATAGGTGAATAATGTAATAATATGTATGTCATTTATCTATATACATTTGGTCCCCTCACCAACTCTGGGGCATTTACATAGTTTCTATTTACAGAAACGTTCCCGAGACTGCACAACCGGTAGGGGAAAAGTGGCAGGTGAAAGAGGCCTAATAGACTTTCGGACCAGAGCTCTTCACGGCCTTCTGTATGGTCTCCTATACTTGAAAGATGCAGATGTCAAGGTTCAAAGACCTGAAGTAGTCCCTCAGCACATTTATTCCATAAATAGTCAGATTTTCTTTAGATCCCACCACCTCCTCCCCAAAAGAGAGATCCAGTGTTAAAGACACAAAAGCTCCAACATACCATCAGAAGGAGGGGGCGCGGGTGTTGGTCAGCACCCTACAATGGGAGCTGCTGACTTTCACTCAGGGAGGGCTGTGTGCAAGAACTATGCTGGCATTTTACTTATATTCTCTTATTTAATCCTCATGACAAATTTAAAAGGCTAATGAGGTTAATTAGTCTAAACTTCAGGTTAATACTCTTATACATCTAGATTTTCCCAGAGAGGTGATTACCCAGGCTACTTTTTTAAACAACTAGTTTTAAAATCAGCATAGGCTGGCTTCTCCAGAAATTAAATGATTTCTAATCCACTGTTCACCTTAAAACTATACATCTTGAAAACAAAAAGACAGTTATCAGTACATCCATCAGGTGCCACGTACAGGATGTGGATGAACTTTGGTTTCACAATGTACTAACTAGTGCCTGAATCCCACGGCATCACGGTTTGTGCACTTTGAAGATGTACTACAGTGCTGTCATACTACTAGGTTATTCAGATGACTAATCATTCCTCATCCAAATGAGCTAGAATATAAAATCTGCAAATCATTAACACAAACGCTGAGAAGGGGTGTCTTCAAACAATATTAGAAGCATCAACCACTTAAAATTTTTAAACAATTATTTCCTGAACTAATAGAATTCTATTGACTTTCTGTATGTTTAAGTGAGTTCTGATCATTTACATAGATTTTTCTTATTCTTCAAATAAAATACATAAAATCTGTGGCTAACAAACATAGCATTTAAAAATTGTGTATGAATTCACAAAACTTTTACATGAATTCTAATCATGATAAAACTTTAGATCTTTACATATAAGAGAAACATAATACCACCATATTCATCTATTCTGTTTTACCAAAACCTAATCTCTAACCAAATAGTACAAATAATGGTAATGAGAATAAGAAATTTGATGTGAATCTAAAACTTGAAGATTATATATATATATGTAGAAATTAACAAAATAGAAAAGAAAGTCTACTGCTACGGACCTTGCATAAAAATGGGAGAAAAACATAAAACAAGAAAAAATCTAGTTCAGATAACCAAATCACATCACTATAACTTTCCAGTACTTAGGAAAAGAATTACTAATGAATAAGCATTATCACTCTTACTCATATTTGGAAAAATAAATGGTAAATCTTTGAATGGGAGAAGTAAAAAAAAGCACAAAAAATACTTAACCCATTGAGTTTAGTTCACATAAATAAGTATAGCAGCACTCTATTTTCTAAATAAAAGTATTACATAGTTTTCATATAAAGACCTTGGGTTTCTAGAATATTTTTATAACCTTCTTATTGAAACATTTCATTATAAGTACAACTTTAAAACGTACTTGTTAAATATGGCTATCTAAAAGAATTAGATAGTTATTTCAGAATCATCCTGCTTAATAAAGAATAAATAAGTTCTGGGAGCATTTGGGATCTCGTTCCTCCGCATATGTCATCAATTTGGCTCAAATAAACTATTATAAAAATTCAAATAAATAAATAAATTTTATATTTTGGTGAAGAATGAAGCTTTTATTTCCTTTGTTACTACTGTTTTCTCCTACCTTTGGACATTTTGAAAGCAATAAGTCATTGGATGAGCATATGTGACACCAAACAATTGTTAGAAAATTCAATTCTGCACTACCTACCCCTTCTTGTTTAGTGAAGAGATTAAGGCAATCGCTCAAAGCAACACAAGTTTCTCTAGAAGCTTCAGAGACAACTTCAACTTTCTGAAGAAATGATGGAAGCGTGTCTAGAAATTAAAAAGAATGATAAATCAAATGAGTGGGATATTAAGTAATCAGAATAAACTACGACCACAAACATACTTTTGTAGCTACAAACTTCACGTTTTCTTCCAGCCACCTTAAACGAAGCTTACAGTATGTTCCTGGGGCATCCTAAGTACCTACTACATGCAAAGCACATACACTGGTACAAAAAAAGAAAGGATGAAGCCTTGTCCTAGAAAGGTCTGTACCCTACAAGGAGAAAAGCCAAGACTAAAAACAAGTGTGCAGAACAACAATAATAAAATGTTTGAGAGTTGCAGCTAACAAGAAGGACTGATAGCACTAGCTGTGAAACATCAGTATTTCCTTTCATGATATTCCACACCAAATAAGTAATTTTATTCAAAAGTAAACTGCTAAAAAGAGACAAAAATAATTCTATAGTTGACATGATTTGATGGCTAACATATCTGAAGGTGGCATGAATTCAACTTCCTCTTGTTCTTATTTGGATAAATGTTCGACATAAATAGGCCTTTTCATTCTCAAAAATGTGTCCCTGTAGAGTTTCAGTATTGCTTAGTATATGATTAAGTTGGGAACAAAGAAATAATAACACAGAGGGGCCCTCCATATTCACAGGTTCCATATCCGAAAATTCAACCAACTGCAGAGAGAAAATATTCAGGAAAGAAATGTTACATGGTTGCTGGCAAGTACTTCGTAGTTAAGCCTATGTCCACAGAATTTTTTTCTCCTTATTCCCTAAACAATACCATATAACAACCGTTTACATAGTACTTACATTGTAGTAGGTATGTAAATAATCTCAAGAATAAAGTAAACAGATGGATGAGTGTAGGTTATATGAGATGTTACCCCATTTTATATGAGGGACAAGAGCCTCTGCAGATTTTGGTATCCAAGGTGGTCCTGGAACCAGGCCTCCAAAGATACAGAAAGGCTGCTATATCACTTTCTTCCCAGGTGCCCTAAAGAAAATCTTAATCCATTTACCCAATTAAAGAAAGAAAAGAAGAAGTTGGTAAGATAAAGCTGCAAAATACATGCACATCACTGAAAAAAAAAAAAACAACAAAAAGCAAATAAAATGTCATATCCTACCCAGATTAATGCAAGGGGAATGTACTTAGTTAAAATAGTTTTGGAATTTGTGCTAACTATACATTAAGATCCTTTAAATGGTTCTTTTCCATCACATAAAAGCATAATATTAAGAAATCTTTTCATCAAAACATAACTTAAAAGGAGAAAGACAATTAAATCAGTAGCATCCTTTGTATTTCAAATAGCCTTACGTAAAACACTGTTCTGAAAACATGGTAAACATGGTCAATGAACAAAAGCAATCACGTTGATCCAAATGCCAGCAATTCACAATTAATTAGGCCATGAAACAATAGGTCCCATCAAGAAACAAAAATTTTCAAAAAAAAAAAATAGAGTAAATGAAATCTACAAGAATAACAAATCATTTTTGGCCATATTTTCCAGGTGATACAATTGTGAATAGCATTCTTTTTCTTTTTCTTTTCCAAATTTTCTATATAACTTATTTTGGTAAAGGAAAGTCCTTGTCTTGAAAAAACTATTCCTCAAAACTCCTAAGGCTGAAGTGGGCCACAGAAGGAGAGGTCAGAGTGAATGAGGAAATAAACAACCCTTTGTAATATCTGGATATAAAGGCCAAATGACATTTTATTGTACTTTTCATCTTACGGAATATAGTTTCCTAGTACTGGCTATTTGTAATAGCACTCAATTGAAAACTACTATATTCTATAATAAATTTGACTTTACATACTTTGTTTTTCATTCTGAATCTGTAATACAAAATGTGAAGATTTCTTCTGTACTTAGTTGCTAAATAGCAAATGAGAATACCATATGCTTGATGCCATATGACTTAAATAGTACTTTAACAGATGCCTCTCACGGAGCTGTGGACCGAGTACTGAGAGGAGTCGCACAAGAAGAAACAGGCACAGCCTCTGCCTTCAGTAAATGTTCTGGGAAATCTAGTAATTTTCCATTTTCATGGTACAAATGATAGGAAATTAGAAGCATGGGTGTTATTTCTTTTATTAAATACCATCACATGCTTAGTCATCTCCAATTCTGTCTATATTTTAGATATTTCACAGTTTAGATACACATTGATTAACATGTGACAGACATTAAATGTCAAAATAAATTTTGAGAAATCAAAGTTTTTAAACAAAAGTGATTCTGCAAGCTTTCAAAAGATATTTCAAGAAATACATACTAAGGTACATGTTTATAAGAATCCATTATTGAGACAGTGTCAAATTCTTCTGTCCAAACAGAATCAAAGCTACCTAAGTTCTCTGAGAATTGCGTGTTTAAACAAGATTCTGTAACTGACACTAACTGGTGCAGCGGCGTGGTGTAGGACCTGACAGACGTCTCGGTGAGTGCACGGGGTGGTGTAGGACCTGAGAGACGTCGCAGTGAGTGCACGGGGTGGTGTAGGACCTGACAGATGTCGCAGTGAGTGCATGGGGTGGTGTAGGACCTGAGAGACATCGCGGTGAGTGCATGGGGCAAGGCGGGTTGCACTGGCGTGCCTCTTACTCAATGATGTCTGCACGTGGCTATACAAAAAGAAATAAAACTGCCAAGCTTCTAGAAAAGTTACCAACTGGAATCACTGCAGATGCTCACATGCTTTAGTCAATTAATAGAAACTAAACTGTAATGAATAAATGCAAAATGACCAGTGTGCTACCGTATTTGGCCTACTATAAAAATGGGACACTTAATTTTAAGGAAAAATGTTCCTTTTTATACTACAATTATTTTTGAACTCAGGAAAGATGCTAGAAGATCATATGTGAAAAGCTCATCTTTAGAGACATATAAAAAGCTCACAATCTGTTGTTTTCATGATATATTATACAATTTTTATTTGGGTAAGTTTCCTTAATACTTGGGTAAGTATTAAGGAAATACTTGTGTCTTATGTTAACAAACTAAGCCCTAATACAGATGGCTTCCACTGTTCTTCTAATACAGAAAAAGTCCACACTCAGCCTAACGTGTAAGGCACTCCATAAACACAATCAGTTTCAGGCAGGCTGTTTTTCTGGAAATACTTGTTTTCCTAAAAATATTCTCATATTTTACTGCCTCTAAACCTTTGTTCAAGATGTTTTCTCTTCCCTGGATATTGGAAATAATAATTATTCATTTTAAGAAGTTTCCCCACTGACCCACAGCTTTCCAGCTCCACCCTGGAACATTCCACAAAGGGGAAGGGAGGAACATAAAACTGGAGGCAGTGTGGGCAGACAATAAGTTGTTGCTGTAACTTACAGGAAAAATGGCGGTGGCCTATGCAGACTTGTAAGGGGTAGAGAGAAGGGAACAACATACAGGGACACATCAGTGACCGAAAGGTACAGTAGAAAGAAAGTTTAGGTGACTCCAAGGTTTGGGCTTCGGGAATCGTCTGAATCAGCACTGCACTCTTTATGATGAACACCAGAAAGAACATCAGGAAAAGAAAAGAGAAGAAAAGACATTGACAGGAAAAAGAGAGGATTTCTTTGTTTTGAGTTGTAAACTTCTGTTCTACATCAATTCCACCCCATCTTTGAACTTCTGAATAGGAGGAGACCATGAGGGTTTGAACAACACCAACTACAGAAGCCAAGCTAATGTGATCGTGCTAAAAAAAAAGTCTACTTTTCACTGTTTACCTAGGTTAAATCTGTAAACTTCTCTAGTTTATAGGCCACATGTTTAGGGTTAAATATACAATTTTTTATTTATTCTAGACTATTGGTTAAGAGGAGACTCTGAAGCCAGGCTGTCTGGAATCAAACCCTCCCTTGAGTTTTTACTAGTTGTGTGACCTTAGGCAATTTACCTAACTCTCTATGCCTCGGTCAGTGTATCTGTAAAATGGACACAATAGTTACATGCACTGCATAGTGGAGTTAGATATGAGTTACATATTATATATATACACACAATATAGTATATTAAATGAGTTAATTATATATAAAGTACACAGAACAATGCGCAAAAGGCTATGTGTGTTTGCTACTATTCTATGTAATACAATTTGCGAATTACTGACATGTTTTGTCTTAGAAGGAGAATGGGACAGTTGTGGTATCTGGCAGACTAAGCTTACAGAGAATCATCCCTCCAAACCCAGACCATAAAGATGCTGAATAAAATAATACACAGCATTTGAAAGGAGAAAGCCCCGGATATGCTAGAAACAAAAAGAAAAGTCTGATAAAACAAGCATGTGCCAGTGATGCAGGGGTGTGAAGGCTGAAGACGGAGGTGGACGCCCACTGGAACACAGACCCCGGAGAGGCAGGGCTCTGCTCTCACAGAGCACAGGGGCCAGACCTCAGGCAGGGCTCGACCCCTAGTGTATGAGGGAATGAAAAAGCTGCCTTGTGCTCAGGGACGCAGTGGAAAACAGCACTTTCTGCCTATTGCTCGGGGTGGGAATTGTGAGAAATGGAAATTCCTAGCTTGTGCCCCACCTAAGTATGGAATCAAACTTGAAAACGATTAGCCCAGAACCAGAAAAACCTGCCTAGCCCTAGCAGAAAGGGACACAAAACTACCAGGAAGGGACACTTCCATAATCCAGGGGGCAGAAAAAACAAGCCCCCCTGGAGATGAGCTCTCAGTGAAAAGTTACATAATCCATTGTGAGGCGAACAATCCATCCCCAGGGACAGCAGACAAAACAACAGAATTACTTCACTACTACTTGAGATATACAAAAACATTAAAAAAAGGCTTTAAATATATGTTTCAATAATTATGGATAAAATCATACATATTATATGAAAAAAAATATGTCCCTACAGGAAACGTAAAAACTTCAGAAACTACCACCCAGAATTTCTAGAATTATAAAATACAGTCACAAAAATCAGACAAATGATTAAACAGAAAAATAGATCCAATTGAGGAAAAAAACCTAAAACTAGAAAATAGATCGAAGAAATTACTTAGTATTTAACACAGGAAAAAAAATAGAAACGAGAAAGTAAGAGGTAGGAGGTCAAAGAGCGAGGTTCAACAGGTGTCCAGGAGAAGTTCTGGCAGCAGAGAGCAGAAAGAATGAGGAAGCCAAGTCTGAAGAAACAGATAATGGGGAAGATATTTCCTAGACTAAAGGAGATAAGGATTGAGTCTTTAACTTAAAAACAGAGTCTCCAGCAGCATATATGCATAACAACAAAAATCAAACCTAGAGACAGAATAAAACTGC
Source organism: Phyllostomus discolor (assembly GCF_004126475.2). Taxonomy (NCBI): domain Eukaryota; kingdom Metazoa; phylum Chordata; class Mammalia; order Chiroptera; family Phyllostomidae; genus Phyllostomus; species Phyllostomus discolor. Next base: position 36,989,401 of record NC_040911.2, on the reverse strand, counting down.
AGAACGCCAAAGACAAAGTGAAGATCTTTGAAGCAACAAAACATTAAAAAAAAAAAAAAAAAAAAGACAAGGCTGTCTACCACAGAATCATTACTAGAATATCAGGAGCCAGAGGAGCTGGAGTCATATCTTCAAAATGGTAATGGATAACTATAACCCAGTGAGAGTGAAACAGAGATTTAGATAAGGCAGAGATTCTACCACTCACAGTGCCTCAAAGCCTTAAAGATTTTCCTCAGTTAGAAAAGAGCGGAACCCAGAGGAAAAGAGGAGGATATAAAACCAGTGGCGTAACTGTGAACCCTAGTGGTGAGGAATGCAAAACATACCAGCAGGTGGCTTCTTCCCTATTTTGTTTCTCTCCATCCTTATACTTACTAACTTGACAGAACAAACTTAGTACTGACTTATCCCTGAGTTGAGGAGAAATGTTGTAAATTTATAAGCTAGATAAGTAGGTCATTCATTTCATTCACTCAAAACATACATACATATATATATTTATATTTATATACATGCATACAAACACACACACATATATTCAGTGTCCATATGTGCCATGCACTGTTAAGGTGCCAGCTCTATTAATCAGCGAATAAAACAAAAATTTCCTGCTCTCATGGAGTTTCTTTCCTAATAGGAGAGGCAGACAATCAACTGCACATACATATATAAGAAGTTTAATAAGTGACAAAGAGAAAAATAAAGCAAGGAAGGGGGGATAGCAAGTGTTGAGGGGAACTGAAAGCTTAGACAGAATGAGGTATCAGTAAGGGTCCTGGTGGGGAGGAACTGGCAAGTTCCAAGGGGACCTGAAAAAAGTGTTTAAAAGACATTATGCACAAAGGGGAGGATGGCAAGTGAACTAACAGAGACTGGCATGCAGGACAGTTACCATCCTGCATAAAGGGGCAAATGAAGGAGACAGTGTGGCTAAGCCTGTGGGAGCTGGCGTCATTAGAATGAGCCATGGGCCAGGTGGAGGGACCCAGCAGCACTGTCAGACAACAGCCCAGCTGGAGGCAACAGGGAGGTTCCCTGACTTACTGCTCCTTCCCACCCCAACCAATCCCCGGACAGGAACTCCCATTTGCTGAATGCCCTCAGGAACCGGAGGGCAAGGAAACCCCAGGAATGAAGTCTGTAGTGATCCAAGGCTCCAGAGCAGCAAGCAGGGCAGGAAATGGACATGCAAGAGCAAACAGAACAGGTGGGAAGAGAAGTCAGAGGGCTCTGTTTGGGGAAGGACCTGGGGAGCTAAGGAAGTGAGTCACCTAGACAAAAGCCTTTCATCCCAGGGGACCAGCACAGCTCAGGCCTGAGGTGGGAGTCTGCCCGGATTCACTGAGAGACAAGTAGGTGGCCGTTGAGGCTGGAGGAGCCAGCAGAGGAGACTAGGACAGGAGGACCTGACTGAGGGAGAGGGACTGGCAGGGTTTGCGGGTCATCAGAATGACTCTGTCTTTCCTTCTAAGTGAGCCAGCCTGTAAGCTAATGGATGTTTTAAACAAAGGCCATCACCCACTGACGTTTTAGAAGGCTGCCTGGGGAGAACATGTAGGGGTGAGGGCAGTATCTGAGGGCCGGTTTAGGAGGTAGTTTTAATAGTCCATGTGGGAGATGATGGTGGCTACAGTGAAAGTGGTAAGAAGGGTGTTTACTTGAAGTCTAGGATTTTTATGAGTTTCCAGTAGATTGAAGTGCTTTTTCTTTAAGGTTTTTTTTTAAATAACTGAAAAAGTTCTCATTTCTTTAAACAGGAATATGCAATAAAGTATATTGATTATATACATTTAGTAACATGCAATAAAGTATATGGATTAAAGATGGCATGTGAAGTAAAATATCTTTTCTGAAAAGTAAATGCAATATGTAGTAATAGACTCAAAATGTTAATACACTTTCACCACAAATCCCATTCCCAAAAACCCTAATGAAGTGATGTGATCCCATTTAATGCACAATTTGACACTATTTATAACAGTCAAAACTGGTGGCTATCTAACGGTGGATTTAGGGTTGTATGGAAGAACAGAGACTACCTAGCCTTCAGGAAGTCTTCCACAAGTTTTATTAGTTTAGATGATTTTAACTGATTTTGCAACCAGGCTCTTGGTAAAGACAGAATACTAGAGATTTCGATACTGCACTCTTTGGACCTTGGATAATGTATTGCTAGACAGATGAATTCTGGTACTCGTCCAGAGAGAAATTAGGTTTAAGAGCCACTCGTGAAAATGAAAGTAGTATTTCAGTTGAGGACATGGTACTTGGTCAAAACGGTTTGTTACATGGGTCATGGAAGAGAATAATTACAAATAAAGCTTAAAAACTAGGTCGTGACTGGGCTATAAAAATCCTTAATTGCCAGGATAAAGAGTTTGCATTTTATTCTATCATTCCAAGGACCCATAAAAAATTGTTTCAACAGAAAATGCATGATCAAAAAAGCACCTTTCTAAAATTAACCTGGCAAGCAATAATGCAGTATTTCACAGATGCTGAGTTGGAAGAGTTCCTGAATGTCTTTTGATTCCATTCCCTTTAGGGATGAAAGGCAGGGAGTGTAAAGGGCAGGCTGCCACAGTAACCAGGGTCGGAGGTGATAAGAGCTGACCTCTAATGGGTGAAGTCTGAATGTGAAAGAAGGTAACTGCATCTTAAAGTTCAAACAATTTTGTACTAAAATATAAGACACTTTCAACCACAAGATCTGGACTCATTCCACAAACATTTTAGTGTTTCATCTTGAGACATCATTGGCAAACTACGTAGGCAGTCTGGAGCAGGATGCATCTCTATCGGCTTCCTTTAATAAAACACATGGTGCAAGATTATTCTGTACAATCCCTTGGCACTCAGAGCGACTCTGTTCCTTCCACTCTCCGATTCCATTCATGAAATCACCTTAACCCTATTTACTTACTATTTATATAGGATGTAGCTTTCTTTATCTACATCAACCTTCCAAAAATCATGTTTATAATGCCAGTATATAAATCAACTGAGTTTTATTGTAGGTATATGAAATAGGGTTGCCAGACAGTCGAACATCTCCAAGTTCCTAGATGGCATTGTCCAAAATAAAACACCTCTTTTGTGGTCCTAAACATTACGCATATCTCTAAGAGCACAAGTAATGCACGTCATCATTATGAGTGGCCTGATTTATAGATAATCTGAACCAAGAGATGTGACTCTGGGCTTAAAAAAACTTAATTTGATTGTAGTTATAATTTTTTTCTTTGGTGCAAGTTAAGAAATTTGATATGGTTCATCTTACTCTGGTTCTGTATCTTTTAAATGTTGATATAACTCTTCTTTGATGATTCTTGGGAAAGATTATGGTGTTTTACAACCTCACTAATGGTCTTAGTTGCATAAATCTGTGCATGTACTAGAAACCACTGTATGCTATACTTCACATAGGTGAATTTTAGGCTATGGGAATTATTCTAATAAAGCTGCTATTATTTAAAAAGCCCACTGAGGATAAACAGTGCTAACTAACACAATAGTCCAGCCTACAATTAATAATCAAAATGACCCAACTGCTGTCCTTCCCAAAGCTACCATTACCGACATAAATGTCTGTTAAACTGAAGCAAAGGGATGCCCAAAGTACACCTGGACAGATACAGACTACTTATGCTCAGTTCCTTTCACATTAACATTTCTTCACATTCATTCTCTGGGCACAGATAAACTGAACCTAGGAGTTCACTGATTAACTAATTCATGATTTAAATTGATAGTTAATAGCCCTGGCTAGCGTGGCTCAGTGGATTGAGTGCCAGCCTGTGAACCACCGAGTCCCCAGTTTGATTAACCAGTCAAGACACATGCCTGGGTTGTGGGCCAGGTTCCCAGTAGGGGGCGCTCAAGAGGCTACCATGTACTGAGGTTTCCCTCCCTCTCTTTCTCCTCCCTTCCCCTCTCTAAAAATAAAATCTTAAAAAAAAATCTCTTTTCAAAAATAAAATTTATCAATTTAATAATTATTTTAGTAGTTATTTATAAAGACATCATAGTCGAAGAAACAACTTTTTAATTTATAAAGTAATAATTTTTTCACTACTTATTTTTTGTACTGCATTTTATATTGGGTATTTTGATTTTTGAATTAGTTATAGTCAACTCATAATAATTCATAACTAATGGAAAGTAAAGACACAAAAAGTTGAACAGTAGATTAATCATTAGCTACACAAGTTCACATATATATTCACTGAATCACAAAAAGTCAATACCTGGAAACAACTAACTCCCTCATTTATAGATGAGGAAACTGAGGCTCTGAAGCTAAACTGTTCAAAGTAACAGCTACTAAGAGGCAGAACAAAGGTTCAAATCCAAAACAGTTCGACTCCAGATTCCAGGGCTCTATGATTTATAAGCAGAATTCTTATTACACAACCAACATGAATTTACAGCCTCAAAATATTAACTTAGTTTTTAAAATTTATTTTTAATATATTTTATTGATTATGCTATTACAGTTGTCCCATTTTCCCCCTTCACTCCCCTCCACCCTGCACATCCTCTCCCACCCACATTCCCCCCGCCTTTAGTTCATGTCCATGGGTCATATATATAAGTTCTATGGCTTCTACATTTCCTATACCATTCTTACCCTCCCGTTTCTATTTTCTACCTACCATCTATGCTACTTATTCTCTGTACCTTTTCCCCCTCTCTCTCCCTCACTCCCTTGTTGATAACCCTTCATGTGACCTCCATTTCTGTGGTTCTATTCCTGTTCTAGTTGTTTGCTTAGTTTGCTTTTGTTTTTCTTTTAGATGTGGCTGTTAATGATTGTGAGTTTGCTCTCATTTTACTGTTCATATTTTTATCTTCTTTTTCTTGGTAAGTACCTTTAACATTTCATATAATAAGGGCTTGGTAATGATGAACTCCTTTAACTTGATCTTATCTGAGAAGCACTTTATCTGCCCTTCTATTCTAATTGATTAGAGTAATGATAATTACTCTATTTGCTGGATAGAGTTATCTTGGATGTAGGTCCTTGCCTTTCATGACTTTGAATACTTCTTTCCAGCCCCTTCTTGCCTGTAAGATCTCTTTTAAGAAATCAGCTGACAGTCTGATGGGAACTCCTTTGTAGGTGACTGTCTCTTTTTCTCTTGCTGCTTCTAGGATTCTCTCCTTCATTTTAATCTTGGGTAATGTAATTATGATGTGTCTTGGTGTGTTCCTCCTTGGGTCCAACTTCTTTGGGCCTCTCTGAACTTTCCGGACTTCCTGGAAGTCTATTTCCTTTGCCAGATTGGGGAAGTTCTCCTTTATTATTTGCTCAAATAACTTTTCCATTTGCTCTTCCTCTTTTCCTTCTGGTACCCCTTATAATTTGGATGTTGGAAAGTTTAAAGATATCCTGAAAGTTCCTAAGCCTCTCCTCATTTTTCCAAATTCTTGTTTCTTCATTCTTTTCTGGTTGGATGTTTCTTTCTTCCCTCTGGTCCACACCATTGATTTTAGTCCCAGTTTCCTTCACATCAATATTGGTTCCCTGTGCATTTTCCTTCATTTCACTTAACGTAGCCTTCATTTGTTCATCTAATTTGCAACCAAATTCAACCAATTCTGTGAGCATCCTGACCACCAGCACTTTGAACTGTGCATCTGATAGGTCGGCTATCTCTTCATCGCTCAGTTGTAATTTTTCTGGAGCTTTGATCTGTTCTCTCTTTTGGGCCATTTGGTTTGTCTTGACAAACCTGTTACATAGCAAGGGGCAGATCTTTAGGTGTTCACCAGGGAGAGGTAACCCACGTCTCTGGGTTGTAATGCTGGATGTGGGGAAGGGCTCCGAGAAGGAACAATGGTGCTTGCTCCGCTCTCTGATGGATTTGTCACTTTCCCCACTTCTCACAAGCAAACTGGGCCTTTCTGGTGCTGATTCCCATGTGAGTGGATTTGTGTACGTTTTAGGAGCCTGTGGGTCTCTCCAGTGAATTCTCCTGTGAGGCTGGGAGTCTCTCCCGGCACCTCAACCCCCACAGGTGTTTTCAATCGATGTTTTGAGGTTTTATTTCCCTGTGCTGGAGCACTAGGCTGAGAGTTCTGTCTCGCTCCCCAGTTGTTTCTCCCAGTTTATCTGTGCATGAATGTGGAACTGCCCAGTCCACAGTCCGCCACCATGCTGGATCCGCCTGCTGCTGCCTTGCTGGCCAGCTGCAGCCTTGAGCACCCCACTCCACAATCCACCACCTCACTGGGTCTGCCAGCCACCACCTTGCCACAAGTCCTCTCTGCCCAGCCACCCTTCCTACTGGTCTGGATGAATGTTTCTTCTTTAACTCGTTGGTTGTCAGACTTCCATGCAGTTCAATTTCATGTCAGTTCTGGTTGTTTTTTTGTTTTTAAATTGTTGTTGTCCTTCTTTTGGTTGTGTGAGGAGGCACAGTGTGTCTACCTACGCCTCCATCCTGGCCAGAAGTTCTTAACTTTGATTTTGTTTGTCTTGTTCTTAATAGAATAAAATCATTTTAATATATAAAGCAAGCCCCCTCCATAAGTAGAATTTTTAAATAGCCCTTTTAAAATTTCATGATAGTTTTATCAAATGGAGTGCTAAATTCAAACCAAAACTATCTAAAATGTAGAGTTAACAAAACTACAGAAGTCAACATCTATAATAACAGGTTGCAGGGTTTTTGGTAGCGTTTGTCTTTTTTTTTTTTTTTTTTTTTTTTTTTACCTTTAGCCATGTCACACTCCTTAATCATTTTGAGAAAGCTGGAAATTTCCCTATCTAGTCTCTGTTGGCATGTTTGTGCTTTCTGAAAAAGAAAACAAAAAGAAAACAAAGTTAAAACAAGCCAATAAAATACTTGTATATTACAGATACTTTTTTTTTAAAGATTTTATTTATTTATTTTTAGAGAGGGAAGGGAGGGAGATAGAGAGAGAGAGAGAAACATCAATGTGCAGTTGCTGGGGGTCATGGCCTGCAACCCAGGCATGTACCCTGACTGGGAATCAAACCTGTGACACTTTGGTTCACAGGCCGTGCTCAATCCACTGAGCTATGCCAGCCAGGGCATATTACAGACACTTTAATGTTTCTATCAAAACTTTAGTTCATAGGTGGATACATTATAAAAGCTAAGACATATTTCTAACAGAGAAAATGGTAAAAGAGAGTTTCCTTAAAAACTGAATATTTGGGGTTGATCAAAAAGTCCATTTAGTTTTTTCTGTAAAGTACAAGATATTTTTCACTTTCATCAATAACTTTATTGATTTGGATATTTTGAGTATGTAGGCTATTTCCCACATGGTATAACGTTAATTGTTGGTGATTAATGTGTTGATTTGACTGCTATCAACTTCAACTGGTCTCCCTGCCTGTGGAGCATCGTCCAGCCAGAAATCTCCAGTACAAAACTTCACAAACTATTTTTGACACATTTAATCAGTCATAGCACCTTCTCCACACACTGCACAAATTTTTTGCATTTCAGTTGTATTTTTACCTTTCTTGAAATAAAACAGCATCATATGTTGGAAATGTTGCATATGTTCTCCCATGTTCAATATTAAAATGGCTGCACAAAAAAACGCACCAATTATGTTTTTTTAATGCACATTGATATGACAACTGTCACAATACAATCTAACAAAATTGCTTTGAATGAAGTTAAAGACAACTAAGTGCTACTAGAGCCATAGTACAGGAAAAATATAATGGACTTTTTGGCCAACCCAATAACATTTAGTTAATCACATACAGATTAATAAAAATAAGTATTTCTAAATTCTAAATACATTCAACATCAGTTGTACAGATACCATGCAACTGCCTTAATTATTCCTCATAACTCAATAAACCATATATATCTGAGGAGTTAGATTTCTTTGATTAACACTTTTAAAGGACTTGATTAAATTCATTGAGAAATTACAAAATATATTTCTTAATGTATTTTAAAAACTATTAAAAAATCTAGATGCTACTAACATGTAGAAATCCCAAGCTGATTTTCATTCAGCAATCTAAGTGCACACAGCCACCACATAATCAGGCAAATAAGGACATTTTCTTAGTAAGAAAAAGCTTATAAAAATAATGTGAAGTCAATTACAGAAAGCATCCTTCTTTGTAATTTGAAATTTCTCCATTTTTAGATCCCTAAAAGCAAAGCACTTTTATGATGTAAGCTGTATCTCATTTTAGTATATATTTGGAAGTCCAAAATAGAAGTCAGATAAATCCATTTATTATATTAACAATGTAACTTTAAGAGTTAATTTTATTTATAATTTCCCTTTAAACAGTGGAGGAATAAGCAAGAAAATTGTCATTGCAAAGTTGATTGGTTAGGGCAATAAGAAGTATTTATTCTGAGAACCTTGACCTTATTAGTATGAGAATCATACTCTTATAGGTAGAATACTATATTTAGCTTTATGAATCTTCCCACTTTGTATTCCTATTCTCGATGAGCCAACCACTAAACATTTTTGGTCCCCCCAATCAGACCTATGTGCCCAGGTGACAGAGGTAAGTGCCCTTTTCTCCTTTTTCACCTCTTTATAAAATTTTTAGTGCTTTTGAAGTTCAGCTTAGCCACAGCAGAACTAGTCATGGTACCTCATTAGTGACAAGCAATGTTCTCTTGAAAGTCTACATTACTCTGTTTTTGAGAGCTCTAACAATATAAAAATACATTTTTGGGGGTGTGTGGAGAGACAGAATACCTACACTAAGCCATCTAAAACCCCTCAGAAAGTAAAATGGCATGCTGGATAATTTTTTCAAACAGCATGAATACAGGTTAAAGGCAGGAAAAAAGTCCATCTGGGGGCACTGAAAACATGCACTGCAACCAAATGTAAGACTCATAACTTATTAATACAGAATTGTCATTTTCTCTCTATACATATTTAATACTCCTGCCCACGGGTCAAGTCAACACTATTGTTTTCCTTTTTGTGGTGAGAGCTAGATACAGAAAAGAAAGAACTGGATTCATTTGCAGACTGCAAATCTCTAATAAACATGATAGCTCCTGAGTTTATAATTAAAGGTAAGATACACTCTCCACAGCATCATCCTCAAATACCTGAATCACATTCACCTTCCTTCAACTATCTAACTAACAGTTACCAAATCAAGTTTACTTGATTAATGATTTACTAGGTCTAAAAGGTACATAATAGGTCAGCTGGAGAAGTTCACTTTCCAGACACTATTTTAGTTAGGTACGAAAGTTTCTTCTGTTATAAACAATTGGTAGCACTTAATTGGTATTAAAAAGAACAGAAGGATGTACAATAAAACATAACACATTCCAATTTGCTATAATGTCCTTTTAGCTATTGGTTATATCATGAAAACCTAAAAGTCTATTTATGATGGTTAATGCTTCTGAACTCTGCAGAGCCCAGCACAGGGTCTCATTGTTTACTTCTATGCCATTAACCTTATGGGAAATAAGGAAATTCTTTTAGGTTTTAATTTTTATTTATTCTACATAAATGATATCCCACTATGAGCAATGTTCTAATAGTCAAAGTGTGGCAATGTTTTGAAACCATGTTTTCTGTGCACAGAACACAAGAACAGGGTCACACCTAGGGGTCCCCAGGGGAGTAGCTGAGCCACACTCACAAGTCAGATCTCCTGCTCCTACCTCTGCCCACCCAGATGTCAGCTTTTGGTTTTATCTGATTTAAGTTGATGATAAACTACTTTATGACCCCTGTCCTACAGGACAACTTAAAAATGTGTACCGAAGAGGTGGTCATCTAAGGAGGAATGGGCAAAGTAGGACAGAGGTAATTAATTCCAGGCTATCTGCTACAGACAATCCACACGTGGCAAAGAAAGAACAGAAGCAGACTGCCTTCTACTCAGCAATCGAAAGCAACAAACTGCTGATGCACAGTGAGTGAAAGAACACAGGCACCGAAGAGCACATACAGCATGATTCCATTTACTTGAAAGTCAAGCACAGGCATTGTCACCTTCGCCTGTAACAACAGAAAGACCCTCAGTGGCGGAGGGCATCATCTGGAAAGGGGCACAAGGGAAGTCTCTGAGGTGATGAAAATGTTCTACGTCTTGACAGCAGTGGTTGTCACACAGGGCATACACATTTGTCAAAACACAACAAACTGAAGACATAAATTGCATTTAGTTGATTGTATAAAAATCATACCTTGATATATTAAACTTTTAACAAAATAGATTGTAGAACCATGCTAACTTTGCTCTTTGTAGAAAATTGCCACTGTTGCAAGTACTGGTACCCCATACCCATCTCTGAGTCTTCCTAACTCCAGCCAAATCCACCTCAAAGATAACCCCATGCTACATCTTCCCTCAATCCAAGTCAATCCATAACACATTTATTCTTCTTGGTTCCTGGTGATGAGTATGGTCCTGCTCTGTAATCTCCTTCAAGTTTTATTTTGGAATAGATATCTACATAAAGTAAAAAATATATCTATATAAAGAAAGGCGACTTCCGGCAAGATGGAGGAATAGGTGGACGCACCGTACCTCCTCGTACAACCAAGACTAGAAAACCAATAATTTACAACAATAATTTACTATCAGAATAACACCCAGATCCCGCAGAGGATTTATCTGAATGGAAGTTGGGCAGCCAAGAAGTTGAAGTAGACGCATTCATCCGGACTGGTAGGAGAAGACCAGCCGGGCGGGCGTGGGGCTGGCTCGGGTCGGCGGCGCGCGGAGGTTGGGGGAAGGTTTGGCGCGAAATCGGCGCAAAAGCCATCCGGGGGTGCAAGAAGGCAGCGGTGATCCCTGAGTACGCAAGCTGTGGCTGGCAGACCCAGAGGGGCAGCGATTGTGGACCACGGCAGAACTCGAGGCCCAAAAGCCCAGACAAGGGTCTGAGTCCAGGGGAACGGAACTACCGCCATTGTTTTCTCCCGCCCCGCTCCCGCCCCCGCCCCGCCCCCACATATAACGTCATAATCTAGCAACTGGGGCGTACAGCCCCGGTGAACACCTAAGGCTCCGCCCCCCACCGTAACAAGAGCAACCAGACGGGAAAAAAAAAGGAGAGACAGGGGGAAAAAAAAAATGTTTTCAACAGAGCAGATCAGTCCCCCGGGACTCATCCTTTTGAGCGACCAAGAATTAGCCAATCTATCAGATGCGCAGTTCAAAACACTGGTGATCAGAAAGCTCACAGAACTGGTTGATTTTGGACGAAATTTAGATGAAAGAATGCAGATTACCATAAAATAGATGCAGGAAGACACGCGGAGGAGAGCCAATAGTGAAAGGAAGGAATATGAGTCTCAAAACAATACAGTGGACCAGAAGGAAGATAGAATCAACCAAGCAGGAAAGCATGATGAAATAAGAATTCAAAAAATTGAGGAAAAGATTAAGAGCATCCAAGACACCTTTAAACGTTCCAATATCCGAATTATAGGGGTACCAGAATCAGAAGGGGAAAAGCAACAGATTGAGCACATATTTGAACAAATAATAAAGGAGAACTTCCCCAATCTGGCAAAGGGAACAGTCTTCCAAGAAATCCAAGAAGCTCAGAGAGCCCCAAAGAAGTTGGACCCAAGGAGAAACACACCAAGGCACATCATAATTACATTAGCCAAGGTAAAAACGAACGAGAGAATCCTAGAAGCAGCAAGAAGTAAGGGGACAGTAACCTACAAAGGAGTTCCCATCAGACTGTCAGCTGATTTCTCCAAAGAGACCTTACAGGCAAGAAGGGGCTGGAAAGAAATATTCCAAGTCATGAAAGACAAGGACCTACATCCCAGATTGCTCTATCCAGCAAAGCTCTCATTTAGAATGGAAGGGCAGATAAACTGCTTCTCAGATAAGGTCAAGTTAAAGGAGTTCATCATCACCAAGCCCTTATTTTATGAAATGCTAAAGGGACTTATCTAAGAAAAGAAGATAAAGAAAAGACATGTATAGTAAAAGGATAGCAAACTCACAAATATTAACAGCCACACCTAAAGCAAAACCAAAGCAACTAAGTAAACAATTAGAACAGGAACAGAACCACAGAAATGGAGGGCACATGGAGGGTTAGCAGCAGGAGGGTGTGAGGAGGAGAGAGGGGGAAAAGGTATAGAGAATAAGTAGCATAGAATGTAGGTTGAAAATAGATAGGGGGAGGGCAAGAATAGTACGGGAAATGTAGAAACTAAAGAACTCATAAGTATGACACATGGACATGAACTAAAGGGGGAAATGTGGGTGGGAGGGGGATACAGGGTGGAGGGGAGAGAAGTGGGGAAATGGGACAACTGTAATAGCATAATCAATAAAATATATTAAAAAAAAAAGGATCACCCCCCAAAAAAAAAAAAGAAAGGCAACTCCTCCTCACATATCTACCAGCCCTCGAGTCCTGTTTTCCCCTCCTCCAGCTTCAAAGCAAAAACTGCTAATAAGTCCTCATCTTTCCAGGGTGGATCTAAGCCTACAAAAATCTGTGTGTGTGCACCCGTACTTTTCTTGTCCCAGGTAACGGCACATTAGATAAAGCATTTCATACCTTGTCCTTTTCACTTAACAGTAAGTCTAAATAAATCAATATATATACATCTGCCTCACTGTTGTATGGGTGTGCCAGTCTTCATTTATTGGCCCTGTGTCGATACATACTCTTCTTCCTGCACATTCATTGTAATGAATCACTTATTCTTACATCAGGAAAGTTTGATACTATTTTCTCATTCGTTTAAAATTTAGCAGCACTGCTCATTCTTACAGCGAGGGGTTCAGAGCCTTCAGAATAAAGATATCTTCAACAAATAAAACCCCACTCTGCTGGAACCACCCCAAATCTGAGAGCATAGCCCAGCTGTGTTCCACAGAAATGTCTAGGATGGCGGAAACATTCTGTACCTGCAGTGACCAAGGTGACAGCCACGTGTGACTACTGAGCACTTCGATGTGGCTAGTGAAAACGAGGAGCTGAGTTTTTAATTTGACTCTAATTTATTTAAATATAAACAGCCACACATGTCTAGTAGCTATTGTACAGTTCTATACCTATATTTTGTTTGAATTTCTCCTCCAATTTTTATTCCTGAAATATTTTTAAGTTGCTATGAGGCCAATATTTCTATGACTTGTCTTAATTCTTCTCTCGCTAGCGGCCTAACCTCAAGGCAATGACAGACAGACAGCCAAGAGAAATGTTTTCAGTTTCTGGAGGCCCTCCCTTTGGGTAGAAGTCAACTGAGACCAAACACATCGTATAGCACAGTCAGGTTTTTCAGTGTGAATGTATTTCTCCCCTAATTTCTTATAGATCTTCTTACTAGTCCAAAAGTATGTTGAGGTTAGTTTATGTTGACTCAGATGCTTTTAGAGTATTGCAGTCCTAGAGTTCCTAACTTCCTTTAGACAGCCTATTGACATTAAGATCTGTTTCACAAACTGGTCCCAGAATTTCCTTGCAACTTAAGAACCTAAATTAGATCAAGGAGCCAGTCTCCCACAGGCTACAGTCCAACAGACTTTAAAGCTCATTGCAGATTTCCCTATTTTGGACCAACCTTCAGAGGCTGAGACAGAATCAAGATTCACAGAACCAGCATTTAAATTCTGTTGGCCAGAGATATGCCTAGAACCTGAAAACCCCTAAATGCTGGCTAAAAGTCTTATTGACTTCAAGTGCTATAAAGTCTAGAAAGTAAACACTTCACGATTTTAAAGTTAACACAGAAACACAATATTCAAAATGAGTAAGATAAAAGGTATAGTTGAGGCTGAGAACATGAATATTTGAAAACTATGCCAAAAAAGAAACATTACTCCAAGAAAGCTTTTAATGATATGCAAATTAGTATACTTTATCAGTAGCTTCTACTAAATTAGTATGCTTTATCACTAGCTTCTACTAAAAAAGTCTTAAAATTACCATAATCCTGGAAAGATATTGGTATGCTTCGTAAGTACAGGTTCTATCTTTTACCATATATTAAGGATGGATGAATGGGGAAGGGTGTCTTTTAACTTAGGGAATACTGACAAAAAGTTAAAATATGCTGGGGGGGGTGGGGATGGAAGTAAAAGACAGAAAACTGTACTGAAACAACAATTAAAATTTAAAAAAGTTAAAATATGTAGCAAAGTTCTTTTACTTGTTAAACATGATTTTGGCTACAGATATTTAAGCCTTCTTTATTTACCCAAACAATTCCAATGTCATTTAGACACTCTGGTAGATGTAATTTTACAAAGTTCACTGAAATGAAAATTATGTTTATGGTTGTCACATTAGGCTTTGAAACAGCAGTGGTCCTTCTGAAGCCACTATCAAGAAATTCTAGGGAATGTCTTCAAAACGACATGAAAGAGCTCAAATTCTTTAATGTTCCATCATAAATTAAGACTAGGGATCAAAAGACTAAAAGTCTCTTAAATTTGTAGGCCCTTAAGGAAACTCCTTAGTATTATCCAACAATTTCATTAAAGTTTTTGATTTAAAAACACTCAAATCTTACAAGTCCTATTTCATTTCATTAGAAAGGATTATATTTAGGCAAATTCATATGCTCTGACACAAGTATCTGGATTGAAACTCATCATCCTTTCTTAGTTTTAATTCTTCCAACCCAATTCCCACTTAAATGGTACAGCCAAAAAATTTATGCCAAGAAACAATACCTATTTCATTTCAATTACAATATATCTGCTGCTATTTCTGTATGGATTAGACACTGATGTCACTCCAGATGAGGGCCTCTCCATTCATGACTGATGCTTTACCTTACCTGTAATCAACGAAGTTTACAGATTACAAGTGGTTTTAAATAAAACTATTGACTAGGAAATGTATCACTATGGTTGCGTTACTTAAACTCTGAAATATGCAGTGAAGTCATAAAGGGCAGCAAGTTGAGTTATAGATGCTCCCCCTACTGGCAGCAGTTTTCAAATAGAATAACAATCCAAGTACAGTGAGGTACAAATTTGAACAAAAACATATTGGCACATGCCCACATCTTTAGAGCACATAAAGACATTTGATAAGCATTACTATAACAGACATTATAAATAGTAACAGAATATTACTGGACAATGAGCAATATTATTTCCATAATCAGAACTCAATTTCAAAATCTCACATTAAAAAAAATTTCAAAATTCATGCTAAAACTTGAATGACAGAGTTAGCTATAAAGGTCAGGTTAAGTTTCCCTATTTACCTCTAAGGATTCCTTCAAGTCCACAGCAGAAACTCCATCTTCCTCTTCATCATCAGTCAACTGGTCCTGGGAACAGTAGTGGGTGCTGTAAGCAGAATGCTCTTCTATTGCTTCTAGCCAGTCCTGAAATACCCAAAGATTTGAAGTAAAGTGAAATGTATTTTTACTCAAAAGAGGTAATATAACAATGATCTAGAAAGCACAAAGTTTACATAGAGAAAAAAATACCATGGTCTAAAAACATGAAATAATGATAAACACATCTCTTACCAATGACATGTCTAGATTAAAAAAAAATTTCCCAGTACTTTAAAAAGGTATCACTTATAAGTTTATATATTCACTGATATTAATACTCAAACACATTATGAAAACTCAGTAATGGGGTGCCCTGGCTGGGTTGCTCAGTTCACTGGAACATTGTCCTATACACCAAAGACTGAGGATTCGATTGCTGGTCAGGACACAAACCTAGGTTGCGGGTTCAATCCCCGGTTGGGGTGCATATGGAAGGCAACCAATCGGTGTTTCTCCCTCACATCGATGTTTCTCTCTCTCTCCCTTCTGCTCTAAAATCAATAAACACATCCTTGGGTGAAGATTAAAATAATTAACTGATTTTTAGAAAACTAAGTAGTGGGTGGAGAATTTTTCATGTAAAATTCTAGGTTATAAAAATTGTTGAATAAATTGTTGTAGAATAATGTATCCAGGAACAATTTTACTGACTTGCAATCAAATTATAAGCACAGGAAACTCAGATGACTTTAAGAGAGCAACAACTGCCTTCATGACTTAACTTTTACTACATTTTTTTTAAAAAAATCACTGATTTCACAAAAAGTTATTTGCCCTAAAAATACCTGTCTTACTTATCCTTCATTTCTTACAGTATTTACTCAGGTTCATGTCTTACCATTTTATGAAATGTTGGGAAAATAATGACCTGAACTGTTTAGGGTTCTTGCAAGGCCAGAGTTAACCACTGTGGAAGACAGTCTTTCAACCCCTTACATAACTTAGAAGAAATGAGAGAGGTCTACAAATACTGCTTTGCTCTAAAAGAATGTGGACTCTCCATTAAATAACTGCACTGTGAATTTCTGTCATGTGAATCCTCATTTTCTTGCTTCCTGCTATTGCTCAATTTATCAGGAAGCAGACTGAGTCTGCATACACTGTTATAAATCAGAACAGCTGGACTGGAGTCCAGGCTTTGTCATTTACAAGCTGTGTGACATAGAGAACTTGGGAGACTGCAACAATTTTATTGTTCTCAGTTTCCTCAGCTACCATTTAAGAGCAAGATAAATGGCCCATTTAGGGGCCATTTAGTTAGGCTTTTTTCCCAAAACCAGTAAAGATTCCCTTACATTGATAGAAGCAAAATAGAAGATACACACACACACACACACACACACACACACACACGAACAGAAAATATCTGCAGGCACATGTTGCTAAATAACTAATTCGTAAGCCAAATTTCAAAAAGTTTCATATAATCACCCCTATTAAAAAGGTACAATCAACAAGATTTTGGATGTTAATATACAACATACATTCTGTATGCTTCTAAATGTTCTTTAAGCTTTACAAAAGATAAATGAATCCATAAAATTACCTCTCTTGACTGCTGAAGGCTATTCTTAGGAACCTTGAATCCGTGAAGAGTGTCATCGAAGCATTTAATAAAGAAGAGGCAGCTATCGGTGGATTTCACCTTGGATATAAAGAAGTGAGTAAGGCCACTGCACTCATGCACACAAAATATAACCTTAAATTATTTATATACAAAATTAAGTGTATTAATATGATGTAATTATATCCAAAAGAGTAACATTTAAAATACCACCTGTTCATTACTTCTTTTTAACAAGGAGTTCTTTAACTGAGTGCAAAAGAATGAGGAGTAGATAAGATTGATAAAGATGGGAAAAAGAAAAAGAAACAATTATTTCTTTTTGAAGTATAAATTTGGAAAGTGAGGGGATTCAGGAATGGAAAAAATAAGATTTCTGCTTCAAGATCCTACCAGAGAACTCCCTCACCCCTTTGCAGAAAACTATGAAGACCTAGATGTCAATCAAATAGCAACTACTTGAAGGAACTGGAGAGTGAACAAAAGCTGACAGACTGATGGGAGGGGGGAGGGGAGAGTGCACATTTTCTTGAAAGAAAGGAAACAAGGAGCTTTACAAATAAGTTCCCACCCTCAAGTTTTTTGACCTGGGACTAAGTACAGTCCAAACGGTGACACATGTGGTATCAGCAAGGACACATGTGGGAAAACCCACGGTTCTTATGTTTGGGGGAATTAAAAATGGAAAGCTGGGGAGTCACAAATACTATAGAAAGTAGGGGAATCCCCAAAGGAAAGAGACAGGAGGGGTCCCCAAACTCTGTCTATTCACATCTCTGATGCACAGAAAAAATTCAAAGCAGTCATTTAAATACAGACTATATAAGTGCAGACTACAGCTGCTGTCCAGGAAACAGTTTACAATCCAAACCCAGCCAAGAAAATGACCTGCTAGAACAAAGGATATTAACACTTAATGGGGAAAAACAACAGAATCCAGAACCTCCAGAACTTAACATTCATAGTATTATAGATACAATCCAAAATTACCTGACATTGATAAGAACATGGAACACATTCCCAAATGAAATCTAATTAAAAGGCAAAGACTGTCAGAGTGCTTACTAAGGACTCAAATATGTATTATTTACAGAAGACAAAATAAAAAGTGCCGGACAGGTTGAAAGGATGTAAGTAGAAAAGTGACACTATGCCAACAGTAGGTGTAACGAAGCCTGAGTGGTTGGTTACATTAATATCAGGCAAAATGGTGCTCAAAACAATCTGTATCACAGGAAACAAAGAGAAGTACCACATAATGATAAATGGGTTGGTTAACCATATGGAAGTATGTGATCAATGACAGAGCAAGAAATAAACAATTTCACAAGCATGGTTGGAGATTTTAACACCCCTCACTCAGCAGTCATAGAAAATCTGAAGCCCTGGCTCGCATAGCTCAGTGGATTGAGCATGGGCTGCGAACCAAAGTTTCGCAGGTTCGATTCCCAGCAAGGGTACATGCCTGGGTTGCAGGCCATAACCCCCAACAACCGTACATTGATAGTTCTCTCTCTCTCTCTCTCTATCTCCCTCCCTTCCCTCTCTAAAAATAAATAAATAAAAATCTTTAAAAAAAAACTAGCCTGACTATATTTAAAAAAAAAAAAGAAAAAAAAAGGAAATCTGAACACTATCAACCATGACAACCAAATATTTATAGGAAAATACAATCAACAATAGCAAAACATACATTATTTTCAAGTGCATTTACTAGGACAGTCCACAAGTAGAGCCAACAAGCAAGTGTCAATTCATTTGACAAGAAAGAAATCATATAGGGTATGTTCAATGATCAAAATGAAATTAAATTATAAATCAAAAACAAGATAGTCAGGAAAACTCATTTTTTTGGAAATTAAACAATACACATCTAAATATCCATTGGTTGAAAGAAGATATCACCACAGAAATTAGAAAATATTTTGAACTAAATGATAATAAAAATACAACCTACCAAAATTAGCAGGACGAAACTAAAAAGCCACAAAGGGGGGAGTAGGGCTTTAAATGGCCGAGATTAGAGCTGCGGTACATGCATGGCTGATGGGAATGTAAAATGGTGCAGCTGTCACGGAAAACAGTGTGAGAGTTCTTCAACAAATTTAAACAGAACTACCATGTAATCCAGAAATTCCACTTCTAGGTATATATCCAGAAAAACTGAAAGCAAGAGCTTGAGGAAGAGATATTTGCACACCCAGGTTAACTGTGGCATTGTGCACAACAGCTGAAAGCTGGAAGCAATCCAAATGTCCATTGATGTATGAATGGATAAAGAAAATGTGGTAGACACATCCGATGGAATGTTATTCAACAGAAAAAGAAATCCTGTCACATGCTACAACGTGGATGACTCTTGAGGATATTGTGCTAAGGGAAATAAGCTGTTGTAAAAGAACAAATCCTGCCTGCTTCCACTTCTCTGACGCACCTAAAGTAGCAGAACTCACAGAAACAGAAAGTGGAATGAACGGCATTACCCAGGGCTGGGGGTACGAGAAACAGGGAGCTGTCTAATGGGCACAGAGTCTCCGCTGGGCAACATAAAAAAGTTCCAGAGACGTGTTGCACAACAGAGTGCATAAAAGCTACTGAACTTTACACTTAATAGTTAAGATGGTAAATTTTATCTCCTAAGTGTTACCATCATTGAAGCTTTTTTAAAAGGAAAGAAATTCTGACACATGCTACAACATGGATGAATCTTGAGGACATTATGCTAATGAAACAAGGCAGTTGAAAAAGAACAAACACTGTATTGATTTCACTCATATGAGGCACCTGGAGTGGTCAAACGCACAGAGACAGAAGGGGGAACGGTGGCTGCCACAGGCTGGGGGGGGGGGGAGGGGAGGGTGCGGCGCTGTGGTTTAACGGGCACAGTGTTTTGTCCAGGAAGATGAAGAGAGTTCTGGAGAGGGATGGTGGTGATGGCTACAAAATAATCTGAATATACTTAATGCCACTGAGTCATACATTTAAAAATTAAGATAGTAAATTTTATGTGATGTATGTTTTATATTTTATTTAACAAATAAAAATTTAATAGTTGTAAACATTTATATCAGAAAAAAGATATCAAATCAATGGCCTAAGACTCTACCTAAAGAAACCAGAAAGTGAACAGTCACTAAATGAAGGCCCATTAGCTTGTATTGCTATGGATTGATATTAGTAAATGTAGGGTTTAAGTAGACATTTATATAAGAAACAAAAGTTATAAAACAAGGTAAAGCATAACACAGCAGAAGCTAATCAGTTCCAGAAAAGTCAAAGACTGAGAAATTTTAAAAGAGCAGGGGAAGCAACTTGTTTGTTTTTGGCTGAAGATAGACAAGAATAAGATAAAGAACCCAAATGAGGAAGAACCCTGGTGTTGACAAGAACAATCAAGAGCAGGAACTTTTGGGCAGGAACAGAAGAAAACGGCCAGGACTGCATCAGAAGAAGAAACAAAACGATGAGAGGGGTAAGACTGGAAAGAGGTTCCCTGGCCTTGGTCCAATGTGGGAGAAGGAAGGGTATGAGGAAAAGTGAAGGGACAGCTTGTGTCACTGGGCTGTCCTGCTGCAGAATACGACTAAGGCTGTGAACACCGCTGGACGGAGAGCATTCTCCCCAGAAACGGCAGGTTCAGCTCTAAGAGTGGACGGGCCGCTGTGGCGCGTTGACCACCCTGATGCCGGGCGGGGGGAGACAGGCTGTGTCTAGGCTCCTGTCTTGGGCTCATCGCCAAAGAGGGAAAGCTTGCTTTGTGTCTGGCTTGGTAGAAGTAAAACAGCCAGAAGTAAATACGGAAAATCTAAGAATCCTGATTTTGATATATGCTTTAAATTTTAACACCAGAAAATCTTCCCTTGTCCTGATTTACCTACATACAAATACATATATATACACACACATGTACACACATATGTAAGACTACACAAACACACGGTGGAGCAAAAGTAGGTTTATAGTTGTGAGTACATAAAAGGTTATTCTTTTATTATTATTAACTAAGATATTATTTTCCATAGGAACTGTAAACCTACTTTTGCCCTACCCTGTACAAACACATCTATTTCTTATAAATGTTTTTGAATCCTCTCTCATCCCACAACATGTGAGGGTACACAAAAGTTGATTTGGTTTAAAATGAAGAGCACCCCCAATGCTTGTTCTCAAGTACTTTCTACCCGAAAATTTAACAAGGTGTCTTACACAAATGGTTCAGGAAATCACTTGCAGAATTGATTTCACAGTTTGAACAAAAGATGCGTGTGCCATCCTACCGTGCATATTGCTTGAGTTAGGTGTTTGCACCCCTGGCGATAAATCTTACGGACTGCGTCAGGCCTTCAAAATAAATATTAAATGATCAAGGTGAAAGGAAAAGAGATAAGTGAAAATTTTTAATCTTTCAAAATCGACATGCTGAAATTTAATAAGTAAAATGATCATAATACTTACTGTTTCCTATACCACGAAAGGACTCCATGTTCTAACACCACCCAGAATAATCTCCAGCCAAAAAATCTTGAACTCTAGAGAAAAATGGCAAAGATTTTCTAAGCTGACACATCTAGATGCAAGTACTTGACTGAAAAAAAGGAAGCTATGAAAGTTCTGAGTCTCCCAACTGAACAGCACTACTGAACATGAGCACACGATCGGACACAAACTTAGGGACTGTGTGCCGTGACGAGCACGCCACCGCTGCAGGGTGGCAGGACAGCAGAAATGCCGAACATCGCTCACAGGCTGGCAATGCTGCTCAGGGACATTTACAAGAAAACTATCAGGGGCTTCGAAGACAATTTCCTCAAAGTCCTGCTGAACTTCCAAAAAAACCAAAAAGATTATCCTAAATTTATTTTATGCAATAAAAGGATACATGTACCCAAACATACAGAGGGAATGTTTGCAAGTGCAGAAGAAATTACATGCTCTAACACAGTTAATTATAGAAAATAACTGAACTCTAAGATGCAGGCAAATTTTTAGAACCAGAAAGACTTCGCATGTGTGCTCTGTGACAATTCAAATACTAAATTCTTCCCGAGTCCTGAAAAATAATACTGTAATCCTATGATTAAGTAAGAAAAATGCGTCTTCCCCCACTCCGTTCCACACAAACTTGCCCACCCAAGAGGTGGAGGGCCATGAACGCACAGGACAGTGACCGCTCCAGAGGGACGCCCACGGAAGCCCAGCAGTGCAACCATGCCACCTGATCAAAACCCAAGAATGACTGAGTCACATGTACTTTTGAAATAATTGTAAAAAACTTATCAAAAACAGAACACCTGAGAATTCTTCTTCTCTCTAGCCTTACGGGTTAAAAAGACATCCCAGCCTACCTTCCAGAGAGGGCCTTCAAATCGCTTCAGTGCTTTGTAGAGGACCTATTGCAAAACATATTTTCATTAAAAATACATCTATATAGTTTAAGCATTCAAAAAATTTTACAAGTGGATTGAGCGCGGACTGCGAACCAAAGTGTCTCAGGTTTGATTCCCAGTCAGGGCACATGCCTGGGTTGCAGGCCACGGCCCCCAGCAACCGCACATTGATGTTTCTCTCTCTCTCTTTCTCCCTCCCTTCCCTCTCTAAAAATAAATAAATAAAATCCTTTTAAAAATTTTACAAAAAATTATTGTATAAATGTAATCCATTACTACATACCTTATTACCAACAAGAATGTGCTTCACTTCAGCCCCCTGGGCAAGGTCAAGGGGTTTCTGATCTGCATAAAATACAAAGATGAAAGCCTATCAAGAGCTTAACTGAACTATAAATTGATGCTGCAATTGCAGCACATAACATTCTTTCATTATTCCATCACCTCCACCTTTCTCTTCTCCCCCAAAATTACCTACCTGAAGCTGCCATCTCAATTCTTTATGGACTCCTTTTCATAGCTAATACTAAGCCCGCAAATCAGATTAACCTTGGAACACTCTGTACACGTTGTGATCACTCGAGCTCTCTTGCCTTAAGTCACTGTATTAGTTTTCCTATGGCTGCTATCACAAATCACCACAATCTTAGTAGCTTAAAACAGCACCTACTACCCTCTTACAGTTCAGGAGGTCAGAAGTCCAAAATTATTTCACTGAACTAAAATCAAGGTGTTGGCAAGGCTGCATGCCTTCTGGAGGCTCCAGGGGAGAATCGTTTCCTTTCCTTTTCCAGCTTCTAAAGGCCACCTACACACACCCCTTGACCTGTGGTCCCTCCTTCTGCAAAGTGCATCACTCCAGCCTCCTAGATGTTCTGATCCTCCTCCCTCCTCCCTATGAAAACCCAAGTGACTACACTGGGCACACCTGGATAATTCCGAATTCTCCCGTTGTCTCAGGTTACTTAACTAATGACATCTGGGTGGGGCAATTATTCAGCCTGCGGTAGCCACTGTAAAGCAGCAAAGACGAGGGACAGAGCAAGGGTGTGACATCTGCAACTGAGGACCAAAGGAAACCATGATAATGGAGAATGAAACCAGCAGGAGGTTATGGTTTCCTCACACATGCAAGCACTCTATGTTTTCCCAAACAACAACAAAAAAGAACAGAATTTGTTTGTCAGAGTTAATTACTGGGTTCTGAAGTGAGCAGGACACTACTTGAAGAATGCACACCGAAAAAAATAATCTTTTAACCTGAGATAGCTTGTAATTGCTACAGAAGCAAAGGTTACAGGTAAAAATTCACAACAAAAACTAGCCCTTCCAAAATAGTGTATCAGACTGAAACACTGTTTATGCAGTAAGATGACATATGCTACAAATAACCTTTTTTAAAAACCTGTATTATTATTTTATTATTAAGGAACCCACTCCTCTATCATGAAACCCAGGCTGGGTTCACAGCAACGTTTTCTGGAGGTAACTACACCCCCGGCTTTCTGGTTATAACCATGGCCTTCTCTCTGCATCAGCTAAAGACCAGACTCAAGAGGTCTCAGCCCCTGCCCTTGTATCCCTGGAAGATGCCAAGACCATCTACGTAGGAGGCTTTTTCAGAGGGGAAAACGACTCTGTCTTCCCAGAAGATAACCATCTCCTTCACTTTATGAGGCAGAGAGCAGTCCCAACCACGAGTGGGCCTCAATGGACAAAAACCTTTTAATAAATACCAAACACCTCATATGTGTTGGGCAAAATTTTTGTATCAATATTTCTGAATAACAGTCTATTATGTACCAATTAATATTGTAGGCACTGGGTATTTAGCAGTGAACATGGCAGAAAAAAATAGGGGGGATGGAAAAAGGGAAAAATAGATAATAAATTGATAGAAAGGATATGTAGCAGATAATAAACTATGTTATGCCAATTTTTTTAAGTGAATGATAAGACACAGAGTGACTGGGAAATCAGCTTAGATTGGAGATTTGGAGGAGTGGGGACTAATCAGGGAAGGCCTCTGAGGAAAGGATGTTTAAATTGGAAGGGAGATTCAAGCCTTGCGAAAATAAAGGGGAAAGACATTCCAGCAGAAGGAACAGCTAATGCAAAGGCCCTGGGGTCGAAACTATTTAGTGGTCATGAGATACAGTCAGAGAGGTAGACAGAGCCACATAATGAGGGCTTTGTAGGCCAGACCTTTGTGAGCCAGTATGAGGAGTCTGAGTTTTATTTTAGATGCATGTAAAGCCACTGAGGGGTTTTAAGCAGGAGAGTGACCTGGTCTGACTCACGTTCAAAACACTATCAAAGTATTAAAAGGAAAAAACTTGTAAAGATAATCGAGGAAATTTGAATTTTCACTATTTGATGACACTTAGAAATTAGAATATTACTAATAGGATAATGCTATTACAGTTATGTTTTACATATCTCTATCAAGATGGAAGTCACATACCACACAATCCCCCCATTTAAAGTGTATAATTCGATGCTTTTTAGTACATTCATAGAGTTGTGCCACTATCACATGGTCCTGTTTTTTTAAAGGAGCCCTTATGTTTTATAAATATAAAATATGTACAGCCAAAATAGCATCTTTTATCTATACATATCAATCATTATTGATAATTCCTGAAAGATGGTGATGTGTACATCAATTAATTATACTATTCCATTTTTTAAGCTTTGATAATTGCTGTAATAATTTTTTTAGAACTATCACTGTGACTGCTGTGTGGAAAATGGCTTATAAATGTGGGCAAGAGAAAAGCAAAGACAACAGTCCCAAAGCAGTAAGAGTCGAGGTGGAGCGGACTGGGGGTCTGGACTAGAGAGTTAGTGGTCAAATGCAGGCAGTGGGAAAAAGGCAGAAGTTCATGAGTTTAAGGTTTACTTTAAAGGCAGAGTTATAGAACTGCTGATGGGGAAAACTGGGGCTGACTGTATATTCTTTAGTGGGGAAAAAACTTTTTGTAATGTTAGCTGAGAAAGTGCTAGCACATACGAAGATGTCTTTAAAAAAGGCCTGCCAACTCTGTTATTTTCATTCTGTCTACAGGGCATTTGAAAAATTATTCCTTCAGGCAGAGAGGAGGACAGTGTGATTTCTTTCATAGAATTCTGCCCTGACACCAAAAATAAATTCTGAACTCCTGCCAACGAGCTGAATTCCCAGTACAGAGCCTTCATTTCTGCATCCAATGTCAAAAGTGCCTGGCACACAGTGAGAAGTCCAGAAAATGTCTCTGAACTGAATGAAACAGCCTCCCTACCTGGACGGGCACCACGCCAGTCACTTCACAGCTGCACTAGGTCTCCTATCAGCCTCAATAAAATAAAGTGAAACACAGGAATGATCCAACGGTTAGATTCTGCATGCCAGACTTTTCCCTTAATGGGAAGACTAAGTAAAAATGTCAACACTCTCCAAATTAATTTACATAGAATGCAATTTTAATTAAATGCCAAAGCACTTTTACTAAGAACCCATGAAAGCTGTTTTAACTGCCATCTGGAAGAATAAACTGATAAAAAATGCCCAAGAAAATCCTCAAAGAAGAGTGGTAAGGGAAAACTTTATCTGATATTAAAACATTACAAAAATAATCATAAAAGTGCAATACTGGCACAGGAAGAAACAGATGAGACAATGAATGAATGGGAAACATGAAAAGAAAGTAAATTCTTCAAATATATGAGGAAGGCATAACAAAAGCATAGGAAAAGACTGTACAACAAAGGGTAATATAAAGATAAGTGATTAGCAAATGTGCCACACCCTTACGCACTCTCGCATTGTTTTTCCTGCTCAAAACCCTCCAGCCACAGCCACAGAGCTGGGCCTCTGGCCACTTTTCTGAGGTTACCTCCACCTCTGCTGACCTGCCCTGCTCTAGGCACCGGCACCTTTCTTCTTCTTCAAATATGCCAAGTGCTGTCCTATCCCAGAGCTTTCACACTTGCTTACTCTTTGATTTCAATGCTCGTCTGCCAGATGCCCACTGGGATCACTCCCTTCCCCGATTCAGCTCTCTGCTCAGTCACCTCAGGGAGGCCTTCCCAAACCCCCTTTCCAAAACCACGGCCATCACTCTCTAGCCCCTTGGTCCCATTTTCTCTTTCTGCACCTTATTGCCTGGCACTACCTGTGTTTTGTCTGTGTGATGAAAGATAAACTAGAAATATTGACCAAACCTCCACCTAGGTGTAGAAGGGTTAGAAGAAACAAAAAAAAGGATCAACAAATTTGATTAAAAATTTAAAACATCCTTGTCTTTAAAAAAAAAAGACTAAGCAACTTCCAGCCAAGATGGAGGCATAGGTAGACACACTGTGCCTCCTCGCACAACCAAGATAGGGACAAGAATTTAGAAACAGAATAACAACCAGAACTGACAGAAAATTGAACTGTATGGGAGTTGGACAACCAAAGAGTTAAAATAGACACGTTCATCCAGACCAGTAGGAGGAGCGGCGTGGGGCAGCCGGGCGGAGAGGGGTTGCAGCACAAAGAGCAGTGGCACCGGGCGCCTAAGGCCTCTTGGGCACATAAGACTGCAGCTGGCAGACCCCAGGCCTGGGGTGGCAACCAGCAGACTCAGCAAGGCAGCAATTGTGAAGTGAGGCACTGCATGCAACCCGGGGTCCCAGCACCAGGAAATAGAGCCTCAGGAAACTGACTGAAAACACCTGTGGGGGTTGAGGCACAGAGAGACTCACAGTCTCACAGGAGAGGTTGCTGGAGAGACCCACAGAGTCCTAGAACGTGCACAAGCCCACACACATGGGAATTAACACCAGAAAGGCCCAGTTTGCTCCAGGGAAGTGACGGAAGGAACTGAAATCTGGCAGAAAGCGGAGCAAGCACCATTGTTCCCTCTCGGATCCCTTCCCACATAGAGCATCACAACCCAACAACTTGGTTGTCCCGCCCTGGTGAACACCTAAGGCTCCACCCCCTCATACATAACAGGCAAGGCAAGACAAAAAAAAAATGGTGCAAACGAAAGAACAGATCAAAGCTCCACAGCAAATACAACTAGGCGACCAAGAGATAGCCAACCTATCAGATGCACAGTTCAAAGCACTGGTGATCAGGATGCTCACAGAACTGGTTGAATTTGGTCACAAATTAGATGAACAAATGAAGGCTATGCTAAGTGAAATGAAGGAAAATGCATAGGGAACCAATAGTGATAGGAAGGAAACTAGGACTAAAATCAATGGAATGGACCAGAAGGAAAAAAGAAACAATCAAACAGAAAAGAATGATGAAACAAGAATTCAAAAAAAATGAAGAGAGGCTCAGGAACCTCCAGGACATCTTTAAACTTTCCAACATCCAAATTACAGGGGTACCAGAAGGGGAAAAGGAAGAGCAAGACATGGAAAAGTTATCTGGACAAATAATAAAGACTTCCAGGAAGTCTAGGAAGCTCAGAGAAGCCCAAAGAAGTTTGACCCAAGGAGGAACACGCCAAGGCATATCATAATTACATTACCCAAGATTAAAATGAAGGAGAGAATCCTAGAAGCAGCAAAAGAAAAGGAGACAGTTACCTACAAAGAAGTTCCCATCAGACTATCAGCTGATTTCTCAAAAGAGACCTTGCAGAGAAGAAGGGGCTAAGAAAAGGCTGGAAAGAAGTATTCCAAGTTATGAAAGGCAAGAACCTACATCCAAGATTACTCTATCCAGCCAAGCTATCATTTAGAATGGAAGGGCAGATAAAGTGTTTCTCAGATAAGGTCAAGTTAAAGGAGTTCATCATCATCAAGCCCTTACTGTATGAAATGTTAAAGGGACTTATCTAAGAAAAAGAAGATAAAAAACATGTATAGTGAAGTGACAGCAAAATCACAATTATTAACAACCACACCTAAAACAAAAACAAAAACAAAAACAAACTAAGCAAACAACTAGAACAGGAACAGAACCACAGAAATGGAGATCACATGGAGGGTTAGCAACAGGAGAGTGGGAGGAGGAGAGAGGGGGATAAGGTACAGAGAATAAGTAGCATAGATTGTAGGTAGAAAATAGGGGGAGGGCAAGAGTAGTATGGGAAATGTAGAAGCTAAAGAACTTATGACACATGGACATGAACTAAGGGGGGGGGAATGTGGGTGGGAGAGGGTGTGCAGGGTGGAGGGAAATGAAGGGGGGTAATGGGACAACTGTAATAGCATAATCAATAAAATATATTTTTAAAAAAGACTAAGAAAATGTAGTCATAGGAAAATAAAAAAATAGGTGTTGTCCTTATCACTAGAGTTTTGGGGCAAAGATTACATTACATCCGTGTGAACTACTACTGGCCAGAAGACGAACCATAAAGACTGTGTTTCCAGGGACCATATGGAAAAACTGTGGATGCCTGATAAAAAGCAGAATTTTAATATGTCAACTCTATTTATAAGCCATAAACTAAAGTGAGTGTAGACACTTTCTAAGGTGTTCAGCAGACCACTCCCTTTCACCATTCTCTGAGCACACCCCCCAAGGAAAGACCCGAGCAGCCACGAGTGTGCCATGGGGTCCTGCCCCCATCACCCCACCTGGCTGCACCAAAGGCAGACACCTGACACAAGTGGGTATCATCAGATTCTCTCCCACTGAAATTTAAAACAGAGGTTAGGAGATCCTGGTCTACAGAGTTACAAGGCAGCCATGTCCCATCATGCACGCTGAAAGTCACACACAGCTGACCTGCTGAAGGACCAAAATGACAGACCACCTCAGAACGAGAGCATGCTACACACACAGTGAGTGGCACCTTCTTGGTTCGGAACCGCTTCCTGGTTCCTCATTCCACCCCTCCTGATGCCTAACAGCATTTCCTGCCTTGGAATACCATGAGATACCTCTGTATTCTTATGTTAGTAATATATGACCTTTCTTTCATTTATACTCTTAAGTTGGTATCTATTATTTCAAACTTTTAAACAAAATCTAACAAAGAAAAGATGGTTGGTTGCCAGAGGCAGGGAGCAGGGAGGGGTGGGCAAAATAGGTGAACTGGGTCAAAACAATCTTCCAGTTATAAAGTAAGTCCTAGTGAGTAATGTACCACATGGAGACTACAGTTACTAATACTGTAGTGTATATATTAAAGTCATTAAGATAATAAATCTTAAAATTTCTCATCACAAGAAAAAAAATGTAACTATGTGTGGTGACAGATTAATTAGACTTATCATGGTAATCATTTTGCAGTACATACAAATATCAAATTATTAGGTTGTACAACTGCAACTAATCTAATGTATGTTGACTATACCTCAATTTAAAAAAGAAGTGAGATATTAATAGAAACAGCTCTGGAAAGAATCCATTTTTTAAAAAATCTACTAGATTTTACAAAATTAAGAACTGAAAACTAAATCTTTGGATGTTTAGGTCATAGGTGATTACAATTTTTTGGTGCATCCATTTTTCTCATTTCACCTGTAAGTAAACATTACTTTTGCAACTTAAAAATGCTCTAAAATAGGAATGAAAATAGACTTCTGGCCAAGATGGAGGCCTAGGTAGATACACTTTGCCTCCTCGTACAACCAAAAAAAGAACAAAAATTTTAAAAACAAAAAACTACCAGAACTGCCAGAAAATCAAACTGTATGTAAGTCCAACAACCAAGGATTTACAGAAGAAACATTCATCCAGACTGGTGCACCAAGACAAAGAAATATGGCCCAAATGAAAGAATATATCAAAGCTCCAAAACTAGAACTAAGTTAGGAGGAGATAGACAACCTATCAGATTCCGAGTTCAAACCACTGGTAATCAGGATGCTCACAGAAATTGTTGAGTATGGTCAC
Organism: Phyllostomus discolor; assembly: GCF_004126475.2. Classification (NCBI taxonomy): domain Eukaryota; kingdom Metazoa; phylum Chordata; class Mammalia; order Chiroptera; family Phyllostomidae; genus Phyllostomus; species Phyllostomus discolor. The sequence continues at coordinate 36,959,340 of NC_040911.2, read as the reverse complement.
AAAATAGAGGAAGAAGTGAAGGCTATGAAAAGTAAAATAAAGGAAAATATACAGGGAACCAACAGTGAAGGGAAGGAAACCAGGACTCAAATCACTGGTTTGGACCAGAAGGAAGCAATAAACATTCAACTGGAACAGAATGAAAAAAAACAAGAATTAAAAAAAAAATTAGCACAGGCTTATAAACTGATGGGACAACTTTAAACATTCCAACATCTGACTATATAAAATACCTGTTCCTTGTAAAGCTGTTTCTAATTACCCAAGCTTTCAACAAACGTGTGACACGTTGAAGGTTACCATGTGCTGTAGGTTACTCTAGGTGCTGGGTCAAACAGTGAAACACTAGCCCTGCCCTTAAGAGGCTGGTCTAATGGAAGACAGATACATACGCCAACAATTACCATGGAGTATGACAGAGGTGAGCACAGGGTCCTGTGGTACCACTGACAAGTCCTAACCCAGGCTGGTGATCGGCAGAGGGAAGCACTCTAATAAGTGCTGCATATAAGCCCTAATGGAGTGATCTCCCTTTGAATATCTGAGACACCTTTTGGAGCTTCTGTTCTGATAAACCCAATTCATGCATGAAAAACTGTCATGTAGGTACAGGTGATACTCTTTATTGGTAGATTTCACACTATTACTAAAATCTTTTGTAATCCCAAAATTAATACTCCTAGCAATTTCTTAGTCATTCACAGGTATGTCCAGAGTAGTAAAAACTTGACTCTTCTGATGCACATGTTCCCCGCTGAGGCAAAAAAGGTGGTCCCTGTCTTCTTACTTCAGTTCTCAAACTGTAAACAAGATTGCTCATCAGGGGCCACCTAGTGCCACATCTTTCATATGGCTTTTTGTCGGTGATTTTGCTGTTGAAACTAGCTGGCAAGCATGGTGCTGGAGTATTGTCCAGTGTTCCTAAGCACAAGAAGGTTATGACGTGCCTTATGGAAAACATGTATATATTAGATAAACTCTGTTCAAGTATGAGCAGGTACTGTGGGCAGTGAGCTCACTGTGGTAATCAGGATGCTCACAGAAATGGCTGAGTATGGTCGCAAAATAGAGGAAGAAATGAAGGCTATGAAAAGTAAAATGAAGGAAAATATGAATTTTCCTTTATATTGGCAGTGAATCAATAATATAGAAAAAATAAGGAGCTTTTAAACAGAAACACATAAAACAAGGTTATATACTATTGAGCAGACAAAAATGTAACCAGTGGCTTGCAGGAACCTGAGTCTGTACTACCCTAGGCACAATGGTTCACTATTCACTTGTTCAGTGTTCAGACAGAATATAACTAGTGCAAATGAAGAGACTCAACTGTACTTATCCTTCCCTTAAGAGGGGAAATCTATCTTAGTCTTCATTAGTGCTTCCTATGAGGTAGGCATTACTAAACATTTAAGTCTTAACTGGGAAGTAAATTAGTAAGGTATTTTTTCCCCCTGTGTGAGTGCCTTGACTTCAAAATGAAGTAAGAACCATACAGTTTAACAAAGGCTGGACACTAAAACAAAACACTTAATTTTATATGGTAGTGACTTCTTTGTGCAGCTTCAAAATGACCAACAATGGCTTTTACCAACATACTTACCATTTTTGTTCTTCAGATTAGGGTCTGCTCCACTTTTTAGAAGCTTTAAGGCACACTGCTTATGAGCCCGGTAGGCTGCACAATGCAAGGGTGTATTTCCTAACTGATCCGAACAGTTAACATCAGGAGGACTGGGTCTGTTGAGCTAACAATTAAAGAAATGCAATGCAGAATTATACATCAAAGACAGACTTTCTCCCATAAAACACATGCAGGTATAACAACGTTCAGGTGAACCCCCAAACCACAGAGCCTGACACAGAGCAGGCTCCTTGGCACTGGGACCATCAGCGACTTCTTACTCACTAAACCAGCCAATGCATGTCATTCCCCATGCCTGTCCTCAAGATGCCATGAAACCTCAGGTCCCATGCTCCCCCGACAACAGACACCACACACTACACCAGTGCCAACCCACCCACATTAAGATGCCACTACGATGGTTTGTTTCTGCCAGTCTTGCAATTTGCACAGTGACAGCAAATTATGACTCAGTCGACCGGAGGGTCACTGAGAAGAGTTAAAACCATAAGTGTTAAATGTGTAAATGTTGAAGTTCAATTGAATTTTTTGTTCCCAGCTCACTTCTTTATATAGTCTCCATTTCACAAAGTTAAAATATGTTTCAGGTCCTATGTTTGGAAACCAAAGAGGCCTTTCAAATGAGCTGAAATAACTTGAAAGCAAATGTTAATCCTTCAGTGGTGAATTTGGAGCCAATTTAGAGTTTCATGTTTAATGAGACTATGCGGGAAATGGAAACTGGAAAGTAGGTCTCCTAAGAAGAAAGAAAATGGGTAAAGCTTTCTGTCTGTTCTAGTATGATATAAACATTCCAAAATAGTGTCCCTTCTTCGTGTGTTACTTTCTAGAAGTAGAGCATACCTTTCAAAAACCACACATCCAAGGTACAAAACCTTATGCCTTTATAGGATCCTATACATTAGGCCTCACTTTTAAATTGTCCTTACATTAAGTACTTGCCTGGAAGAATCAAATTCTTACTCCATCACTTTTCAGTAGGGGGTGTAGATGCATATCAGAAATTCAGAGAAAAACATCAACATTTAAAAATGCAGCCTGAGTAAACTATTACCATGTGAAGTGTTTTTAGATACCTAAAGACTTTTGTCCTATTATTATGGTCTTGAGTATTTTGGTCCCACAATTGTACTGAATTATAAAGTTAATAATAAAAATTTTCCTGAAGGGTAAAGAAAAAAATCATGTTTTTTTTTTTTTTTACCAGAGCTATGAGTTCTGCTGTTTTGCCTTCTCTTGCTGCTGCTAAAAGTAATTCCTCGAGTTTTCTTTGTTGAGTCCTTTCTACAGCTGCAAAAGGAAAAATATATATGTTACTCTACTTCTAGTCAGGCTCCTATTAGCAAATTCATTACAAAGATGTATGAAGAACAAAGCGACCCTGGTGAGAAAGGCAACAATATTTTGAACTGCAATTCCAATGCAGTTAGACTTAATTGTTATTCTCATTGATTTCCACTTTGAATTCAGATTTCACCTGCTTTTAGTTTCAAATGAATCTGTTTTCAATTCACAGGTCTTTAAGTATATTACTCACTACAATACCTACCACAATTAATTATGAATGATTTTTCTATGCTGAAATAGTATTACATATCTGCCTTGGAAAGACAGATAAGTGGGGAGAGGAGTTCATCCTTATAGAACCTTAGAATGTTAAAAGTACTGGGTTGGCAAAAGAGTCGTATGATTTTTTTCCATAAAATAAGACATTTTTCATTTTCACCAATAACTTTATTGATTTGGATATTTTGAGTATGTCAACTATCTCCCTCATATCTTTTTTTGCATCTCAAATAATAAAGCACAATATGCTGAAAATGGTATAACAGCTGTCACATTACAATCTGACAAAATTGTTTTGAATGAAGTTAAAGACAACTAAGTGCTAGTACAGTCATCTTATGGAAAAAAAAAGAACTTTTTGGCCAACCCAATAATAATAATAAATAGCACTAATAGGAAAATGTACAAACAATATAAATGCATTTAGATTTATCCTTCCACATAATACAAAGTTATTTCTTTAACAAATACTACAGCACTTATTGAGGCACCAAGAGTTTAAGGAACTTAACCGAAGTCACACAGCCAAGAAGTAGAAGAGCTAAGGTTTGAACTTGGGCAGGCTGGTTCCAGAGTCTATGCCCTTGTCAGTACCCTAATGCTGCTTCCCAAGTCATTCTTGCATGGAATGAGAGCAATTGGCAATCTGATTTAAGAGACTGTAATATGTAATAAGGGGTCACTTTGTTAGATTTGAATTGCTTTGGCGAACAGAAAGGCTTAGTAATCCCACTTAAAATATGTACAATGTCGCCCTGCTCAGTGGCTCAGTGGGTCGGGCATCATCCCGCAAACTGGTGCCATTCCAGGTCATGATGGCACATGCCTGGTTTGCGGGCTGGGTCCTCGTCTGGGAACGTGCAAGAGGCAACCAATCGATGTGTCTCTCACACGTTGATATTTCTCTCCCCCACCTTCCCTTCTAAAAATAAACAAAATCTTTAAAAATAAAATGTGTACAATGTCCTGTGCAAATGCTGAAAGGGGCAACTATAAAAGGTTTCTCAGGTGTTCCTGAGAAATAATGAGTATTTGTTAAGAGTTAGTAACTACTACATGCTGACTGTCGCACGAGATGCCATGCGCACCACAGCATCTCCACCACTGGGAACACATCTCCTGAGTACGGAAGTAGCTGGAACTAGTTTAGCTTCGACTTAAGAAATTACTAACATTACTATATACCATCATCTTCTATTCTCATGTTTTTATTATTTCCACACCCAGATCACCCCCCTTCTACATCAGAGGAAGGTGGCCAAGTCTCTACACAGGCTGGGAACACCTTCTCTTGCTGGGGTTCGAGCTTTTCAATCTTTCTTCTCACCAGTTCGATGGCTCCTGGACTGTGGGCTCCCTGCAAACAATCATGGCCCCGTCCCTCCTGCACCTGCCTCCACCACTGTGTGTATTTCCCCGGCCGTCACTTATCCCCTCAGTCCCTCTGCAGGTCAGGTACCTGTTCTTACTCTTCTGTGGATTCGAGGCATTTATGACAGTCTGGCATGATGCATATTTGGCCAATATATATTTACTGAATAATCAGTGTTTTAAAATGTTGGTTCAGACTTTAGGGAAGGGAGGTAAGAGGCACCCTACTGTTTCCTTCTAGATTGTCTCAGCTCATAAGTGAAGAAAAATAGAGATGTGGAGTTGAAACCCTACAGATGTTTCTGTCCTGTGTTCCTGGACATTTCTTGTACTCTGTCATTCAGGGCACTGCAGCAGGACTGTTGACTGAGCCAATAAAAAACAAATATCCCACTTCGGGGAGGTGAGGCTTCCAGAGTGCTGGGCTGTTCCATGACGTGAGTGCAGTTTACATGGGTGTGTTCCATTTGTGAAAACAGTGATCTGTACATTAAAGAGGTACACTTTTACTTATACATTTTACACCTGAATATTTTTTAAAGCAAATACTCCATCTAAAAATCATTTGCTCTATAAATTTTAAATTTAAACTATAAACTTTTTACCTTTCTTTTCAACTAGAATCCAGAGTTAGTAGGAATCACAGAAGTCATGGTCTAACTCCATCCTGACGAGACACACACACACACACACACACACACACACACAGTAGGTTAAATGGTAGTGCACTTGAAATGCAGGTGAGAACTGGGCAAATGCTCTTCACTGATGAGCAAATCACCATTAGCTGTCTCTATTGTAGTAAATGATTCAGGCAAGAATTATCAATAAATGCTAAAACCAGTGATTAAAAGTTTACTGGTACCCAGGATACACACATGGTCTCAATTTTCCCCCCACAGATTATTTATTACAGAAGGGGCAGGGTACCTTTACAGTGGACCACCAAGGGATCGAAGTTAACTGTACCAGTGATGGAACAAAAGGACATCACATACCGCCTATGTGATACACTCGTAAAGGCCAAAACCTCGCCTATGTAATATTCCTGCCAAAAATGCATATCCTGAACTTAATTATATGAAAAGAATAAAACCCAAACTACAAACAATTCTACAATTGCCTTGATTTTCAAAAAGGTCAAGATCATAAAAGACAAAGTCTAAGGAACTGATCCAGATAAAAGGAGACTAGAGTGATGTGAAAATTAAAATGCAATGTGGGATTCTGGACTGGATCCTGGATTGATGGGAAAGAACTCTGCAAAGGACATTATTTGGACAACTGGAAAAATCTGATTATAAATTGTATATTATATAATAGCATTATATTAATACTAAATTCCCTGAAATTGATCACTATATTGTAATTATGGGAGAAAACATCATTTTCTTGAGATAAATACTGACACATTTAGGGCTAAAGTATCACTAGAGTATCACTATGTCCGCAAATTACTCTCATTTCAGAAAAAGAAATTAAAAGTAAACAAACAATATTAAATAATATATAAAAGGATAAGCCAGATGTGGCAAAATGTTAATAATTGGTGAATCTAAGTGAAGGATGTATAGGAGTTCACTGTATTCTTAAATTTCCCACAGGTTGGAAATTTCTCAAAATGAAAAGAAAGCCAAGTTATACATAGAAGAAGGCATTTCTCTCTGACGCCTGCCAAGTGGTAATCTACCCTCTCCCAAATACCAGTTCTGCCATGTATACTGTGTGTTTTGCCCAAATTTTTGAGGGGAAAAAGAAGGACACGCATTATACACTGGTAGTACTAATTCCATATCTATCTGTTTTTAATTCTTTTGTTTATGCTTATACGCTAGAAATATAACTCTAGAAAGTAATGGCAATATCCGTATGCAAAATTATACCTTGTAATACAATAATCAGTTTTGTTAAACTTTTTAAACTGAACTAAAAAATTAAAACAACAGGTTTTTTTCCTGGAAATCTGGGCCAAAAACATGGGTGCACATTATACATGGCGAAACACACCCCTCCAACCATGAAAACTCATGAAGTCTTTCAAGGCAAGGCAAGCCATTATTACAGCACATTGGACCCAAAGGCCGCCTCCCTGGCATCGCAGGCCCTGGTCTCCTGCAAAGATGACTACCCTCCTCCAAACAGCTCTTCAGACACTCAAGTATGACTGTGTTGTGTCTACCGAAGTGTGTCTTTCTGGGGTGAAATATTTCCTGTCTCTGCGTGCACTGTTCTATGACATGGTTTCTGGTCTACCTACGGGCTGGGAGTGCTGCAGATGTGCTCCTGCAGTCTGACCCACGCAACTCGAGACCCACGACTAATACATACCTGGCTAGGGTGATCTCATCAGCAGGACCACTTGATTAAGCTCTGCTTCTATTTTCCAGACTAGAAGCGTATTTGCTGATAAGTCAAAGTACCCAGAAGTCAACTAAGCCCTGGGGAGGTCTTGGAACATGTTGCACGACCGGCCACAGTAAATGACAACCTACAGGCTAAACTAGCATTCCAGTCTGTCGGAAGAACCTCATGTCTGGGTTCTCAGCTTGGTACGATTACAGGACAGAACAGGATCCAAAGCATTACCTCATCCTCCCAATCAGATCACAATTCACTAAAGGGCAGGGTTCACATCTAGTATGCTTCCTCTCCCCCAAATCACATAATACAGAGTCTTGTAGAAGCTGTTATATGTCAATTTGCCCATTGAAAATGAGCCACGGTAAACATAAGAGCATGCTCAGACATGGATCTAAAGATGTCTGACAAGCAGACGTTTTGTAACTACAGAACAAGTGAGATTTTAGTTCTCAAAGCCAACCAGAAAGTAATAAAAAGCAAGATCTTGGTTTCTACATAGCTAAAAATACTAATAATGAAGAAATCAATGACCTTAAAGATACAATATTTTCTTGCCCTTCTCTGATTGCCATGGAAAGAAACACAGATGTGTGTGAAACTATAACTCTAATTCAGTATCTTACAGTAGTAATTAAGAACCCTTTTCTTCCCCACATAGACATACTATCAAAAAGTAATTACAGCAAAGCCCTGGCCATTCAGATGATAATCCTAATGCATCAAGGCTTCCCAATATAAGCATCAAAATATTTGATCTAGAATTATTAGAGAAATTCCTCTTAGTTACCGCAGACTCATGTCTTAAGTGCAATTTAATCTTTGAAATTCATAAGCATGAAGTTGACCCATCAAGAAGTCACTAGTAACTGGCTAACGGAAACGGCCACAGCTGCCTTCCCCAGTATGAAATGACTCCACACAGCTATGCCTCTTCACAGCTTCTCTGTCCTGCACTTCTGCGCTCCTCCACCATCATTATTCCGCATCCTGTCAGCTATGCTCCATGTCTCTAATTCTCTACTTTTAATTCTGCTGGACATTTGACACACAGATTATTAAAACTTGCCATGATGTCGTATCAAGTTAAGAGTCTGAAAGCTTTGAGGAAACTTTCATACAAATAGCTTTGTGGCTAAGCAATGACTCTCAAATTACATTATCTTTAGAGCATAAGCTTGGTGCCATCCATTTCGGCAGGTTAGAAGCATTTCTACTTATATTCTGAACCTTGACTATAACGGAAGTAAATGCTGTTTATGGTAAGATCCATAATACTTACCTTCCAGCATGCTTCTAATTTCTTTGTCATGAGTGACTTCTTTTGCTCTCTGTCCACTCCCATTGACAACGGTAGGATCAGCATTGTATTCTAAAAGAAGCATTACCAACTCCTAAAAAAGAGAAATTATATTTAGCTATTATTAAACTAAGGCTTTATAGTATTACAGCCCTTTCACAAATTACTAATCACTATTGAGTTTCTACAATAGCAAAAGTACGATGCAGGAATTTCGATAACGTACCATTTTTGTCTATAGTAAGTGAATAGTTAAGTAACTACAATAAATTGAATATTATAATTCAACTAATTATAATAATAACCGGTGATTGCCTAAACAATTGCCAATCCACAATTAACAAAGACAATGTGAAAACTATAATTGAGTTTTAAGTAAATTATCTGTTTATATAACCAAATTGACTCATGTGATCAAACTAATGTACGTTAACAAAGATAGCATTTAAATCTTAGCAGATAGTACATTCATTTAATGTTATTCTTCCAAAGCCTGTTGAAAAAATAATTTCCCCAACAGATGCAGATTTTTAAAATTAATTTTGATGTTTTAAAAAATAGAACATTATTTTCTAAAGTGATATAGACTGAAGACTATATACAGCAGACTAGTGCCGCTGGTGCAGTTTAGTCACACAACCTAACAAGACGGCAGAAATGGAGCAGAATGCAGGCCATCTGCAGGAGAGTACTAGAGACCCGATGTTCCGTTTCCCAGCACGAGCGACACCAGGGAGGGTGCTGGTAACACATGCTCTTTAGTCCTACACTAAGGCAGGACGACAGACAGTGCTAGTCTAACTTCTAGGATGATGGTGCCATGACATATGTGAAGTGACATCACATATCATTACACCTTATACTTTCCCATGAGTTTCAGTTTTCCTTTGGCTCATAAAATTTCCCGTATTCTTTTTAAAAATTGTAGTAAAAATGTTTAAATACAACCTAAAACACAAAGACAGAAGGAAGAAAACAAAATACTCATTGTTATTGTTATTGAATGGTCACTATAATCATTTTGGTGTATTTCTTTCTAATCATTTTTCCTATGCTTGAGTTTGAGGCATTCTGAAACAATGTCAGCTACATGACACAGTTGCCTATGCCACACCCCTCCCCGTCCTCCAGCATGTCTTCCCAGGGTTACATGAGGTCTACTTGCAGGTTTCTCATGGCTCAATATTATTCCCCAGTGTTTATGAATAAAGAAATGGTTAAGAAGTCTAATATTTTAATAAAGTGTATTCTTATAAAATATCTTAGCATTTTCTACCATTCCAAAGGTAACATTTTGGAAGAAGTGTTTTCATACTTTATGTAAAGGGTTCATATTAGTAAAGAAAGTAGAATCCACAGAATGATAGAAAATACTTACAATCACATATCTGATTAAGGAAAGTGTATCCAGAATATATAATAAACATTTTACAACTTGGCAATAAAAAGACAAATTTCCCAATTTAAAATGGGCAAAGATAAAGATGAACTAATCAGAAAAGAAAATTGAAAAAATAACTCCATTTATGAAAGTATCAAAAAGAATAAAATGCTTAGGAATACACCTAACCATGGAGGCAAATGATTAGTACACTAAAATTACAAACATAGCTAAAAAATTTAATGAAACATAAATAAATGGGAAGATGTCTAGTGTTCACAGATGGGAAAACAATATTAAGATATGAACAATACCTACCAAATACCAGTGACTTTCTTTTTCCCTGAGAAGTAGATAATCTCATCCTAAAATTCATATGTAATCTCAAGGGACCTGGAATAACCAAAACAGTATTGAAAAAGAGGAACAAAGCTAGAGATCTCAACTTCCTGATTTCAAAACTTACCTCAAAGCTACAGTAATCAAAACAGTGTGATACTGGCATAAAACAGACATGCAGACCAGTGGAATGAAATAGAGAGGTCTGAAACAAACTCTCACATAAAGGATCAAATGATTTTGACAAGGCTGCCAAGACCATTCAAAAAAGAAAGGATAGTCTTTTCAACAGGTGTTGCCAGGAAAACTGGATATTCAAATAAAAAAAAATTAAGCTAAACCCACACCTTATACCACATAAAAAAGAAAAACCCTAAAATGGATAAAAGACTTAAATGTAAGACCTAAAACAATAAACATCTTACAAGAGAACATAGGAAGAAAAGATTCATGACATTAAATTTAGCAGTGATTTCTTAGGATACCAAAAGCAAAGGAAAAAAAGAATAAACTGGACTACATCAAAATTAAAAACTCTGTACATTAAAGGGCGCCATGAAGAGGATGAAAAAGCAATCCAGAGAAAGGGGGAAATATTTGCAAAACATGTGTCTGGTAAGGAATTAATATCCAAAATATACAAAAACTCATACAACTAAACAGCAGAAAACAAAAAATCCAATTTTAAAAAATGAACAAAGAACCTAATAGACTGTTTTCCAAAGATATTCAAATGGCCAACAGGTACATGAAAAGGTATTCAAAATCATTAATCATTAAGGGAGATGCAAGTCAAAACCACAATGAGATCTCTGTCACCTCAGGCCTGTTAGACTATCACCAAAAAAATAAATAAAAAAATAAAAAATGCTGATGAGAATGTGGAGAAAAAAAGAACACTTGTGCACTGCTGGTGGGATTATAACTTGGTATAGGCTCCATGCAAAACAGTAGGAGTTTCTGCAAAAATTAAAAATACAACACAACTACTACATGATCCAGCAATTCCATTTATATATCCAAACAAAAACACTAAAAGATTTCTGCATCCCCAGGTTCACTGCAGCATTATTCACAACAGCCAAGGCATGGGAACAACTTTAGTGTCTATCAATGAACAAAGAGATAAAGGAAATGTGATACACACACACATACAAGCATGCACACGCACACTGGTGACTACTCCCCAGCCATAAAAAAACATAAGGAAATCCTGCCATTTGCAACAACATGGATAGACTTCGAGCACATTATGCCAAGTGAAATAAGACAGACAGGAAGAAATACTGTATGATCTCACTTATATGTGGAATCCAAAACAAACAAACAAACAACCAGAAAACCCAAACTCATAGAATAAGAGACCAGATCTGTGGTTACCAGAGGCTGGGAGAATTAGGTGAAGCTGGTCAAAAGGTACAGACTTCCAGTTAGAAACAAGTACTAGGGCTGTAATGTACAACATGATGGCTATAGTTAACACTGCTGTAAGGTAAATTTGAAAATTGCTAAGAGTAAATCTTAAAAGTTCTCAAAAACAAAAATCTTTTGCTCTGGCCAGTGTGGTTCAATTAGTTGGGGGGGCATCATCCATAACCAAAAGCTTGCAGGTCTGATTCCCAGTCAGGGCACATGCCTGAGTTGTGTGTTTGATCCCTGGTCTGGGGAGCATAGGATCCCTGGTCCAGGCAGCATGTGATCCCCCGCCCTCCCCCCCCACCATCCAGCATGTGGAGGATCCACACGATGGATCCTCTCTCACAGGAGGCAACCAATCGATGCTTCTCTCTCACGTCAGTTTCCCTCTCTCCCTTCCTCCCTCCCTAAAAGCAATGAAATAATGTCCGCAGGTGAGGGTAAAGGACAAAATTTTTAAGAAGAAAGTCCTTCCCCCGCCCTTTTTTTTTTTTTGGCAGCTATATGAGATCAATCCATATGAAGGATTATTGTATTAATCATTTCACAATATATGTAAGTCAAGTTATTATGCTGTGTATCTTAAACTGATATAGCATTGTTTATCAACTACATCTCAATAAAAGTCAATAAAATTGAAAGAAAAAAAAGACTGGGCCTGCCAAATAAGCAGATAAAAATTTAAACACATTGTAGAGTCTAGAAGTTGACTAGTATGACAATACAGAACCTCTGAGAGCCATAGATACCTGAATCACTTGCAGGCTCTTCTCCAGTGACCTCCCCCTGGAGCTAACACAATCTGGGTTAGCTGGGGTTACCACAGGTGCAGGCCTGGAGGACGGGAATGGCCTTTGAGCCTTTCTGCCCTAAGGAATGACACCACTGTGGAAAGAGCAGCAAAGCCTTTCATCCACAGGGCATAGTGAAGGTTCTCTCAGCTAAGCAGAGGGACTGGAAACAAGTGGGGCCCATTCAAGGTCTCCTGCTATTACGAGAAGAGAAGATCCCAGACCAAGAACCATCTCATGGACCCCTGGGCCCCTGTCCCTTATCTGGGGACACAAGGCCTGTCTAAGGTAAAGGCTGGACCAGGACAACAGAGAACTCCACCTGTCCTCTATTCCCACCCTGAGACCAGCAAGTACTACAAACAAGTAGTATCAGATTATGAATGGGGAGAAGCAAAAGAGTGGAGAGAAACTCTGAGGCACAAGGCACATAACAAAGGCCTAAAGATGAGCGGGAAGGAGGAACATCAAGAAAAACCCTCCAAGCCCTGGCTGGCATAGCTCAGTGGATTGAGCGCGGGCTGCAAACCAAAGCATCGCAGGTTCGATTCCCAGCCAGGGCACATGCCTGGGTTGCAGGCCATGGCCCCCAGCAACCGCACATTGATGTTTCTCTCTCTCTCTCTCTTTCTCCCTCCCTTCCCTCTCTAAAAATAAATAAATAAAATCTTAAAAAAAAAAAAAGAAAGAAAAACCCTCCAGCAAACCAGCCTGTGCCTTACACAGAAGCAAAGCTGGATCCAGAAGGAAGGAATCTAAAGACAGTGTTATACTGATGGCACCAAAGCAACAACAAAACCGAAGCTCAGCTCTACTCCAGACTAGAGTGATCCAACCTCCCATAATAAGAGGTGGCCATTTCCAGGCCCCAGTACTATACACCTCTGTGTCTACAGTCTTGCAGTGTTTAACATAAAAGATTACCAGACACACAAGAAGCAGGGAAAACAGCCCACTGTCAACAAACTGATCTACAGAATGAGACAGAAATGACCCAGATGCTGAAATAATCAGAGAACTTAAAATAGCTAGGATTATTATGGTAAAAAGGATAGTGGGAAAGGTAGACAACATACATGGGGAGATGGAGAAGTGGAAACTGTAAGACAGAGTCAAGGAGAATGCTAGAAAAAAAAAACCCATAGTAACAGAGATAAAGAATGCCTTCAATGATCTCATCAGTAGACATCAGAGCACTGCTGAGGAAAGCATCAATGAACTTGAAGACAGGCCAATAGAAATTAGCCAAATAGCAAAAGGAAAAAAGGAGGGGGATGAGTAGGGAAGTGGGAAATGAAGAAGAAACAGAACTGAGCTCCATTGGCTGTGGAAAAATACAATAAGTTATTAAAGAACTTATGTGAGGCAGTGGTTTCTCAATCTAATAAAAAAGGGGAAGAAAAAGATGAAGAAAGCAATATCGGCTATCATCTGCCCATGTATTTGCCCCTAGGAATGCTGTGTTCTGTTAACCATTTCCATAGCTCTCTGCAGATCAGTGCTTGACGCTCATTACTCTAATTGCATCCACCTGGCTTCTAACATTTACGTGCTACTTCCAGCCAGTGTTTCAGGGCCCTCTGACATGTCCCTCACATTGCTGTAGGTCTGCAATGGCATTTTCCTACTGGCAACACTAGACCTCAGAGGACAATCATTAACAAGTTCCTTGGTGATGCTGGTGCCTTTTTCACCAGCCGTTTCTTCCTGCTTCGGTGAACAGCACATCCTGGGCCCTCGGTGACACAAAATCATCTGGTACGATCTTACATACTGCCCGTGCACCCAATTCAGCACGCCTGCTTTTTAGAACCTTCTTCTACTATCTGCAATGGCGTTTCTAGCATTTTGACATCTATGATGGGGGCCATCGCTTTGTTCATGCTGCTAGAAACCATCCAAGTACAACTCAGTTGGTACCATCAGAAGAGATCAATGAATGGTCAGAAGCCGGAGACAAGTCACCCCAATATCCCAATAAAAGTCATGATGCCATGTCCAGTTCCTGGACCTGAGTCAACTTTGGACTTAGAACTATTTACTGAAAGAGAGGCCAGAACCTGGAAGGAAAGATTCTGCAACAACAAAGCAAGTGTACTCAGTCATGAATGTCCTGGACCATCCCCAAAAGGACCAAAGGCCATTCACTCAAGTAGCCTATACTGGGGAAAGAGGGATACCCAAACATCTAACCAATAGTTAGGTATAAGGTCTGAGTTGATACTGATGCCGAGAGACCCTAAGTGTTATCCAGCCCCTCTGTTAAAAAGGGGGCATGCAGGGGGGAGAAATAATAAAGAAAACCTTGGCCCAGGTCTGGCTCATGGTGCACACACTGGGTCCACAGGCACATTCAGTGGTCATTCCCCCAGTCCCTGAATGTATAATTGGAATAGACATATTGAGTTGTTGGCAAACTCTTATGTTGCTTCCTTAGTCTATAATATTAGAGCCAAATAGAAGGCTGTAAAACTGCTCTCCTAACTCCCTTGTCAAAATAAATCAAAATGCCCCGTAGGGAGGATTGGCAGAAAATAATGCCACTCTTCAAAACCTAAGAATGCAGGGGTGGCAGTCCTTGTCATATTTCCATTTAAATTACTGTCTGACTCTGCAGAAACCACATGGAATGTGGAAGATGACAGCAGATTTCCACACACTCAACCAAATAGCCTCAATTACAGCCACTCTGCTAAATGTGGCATCTTTGCTAGAGCAGGAAAATACTACCTAAGTATACACTGTACACGGTAACCAACCTGGCAGACATATTTCTTTTCTATCCCTGTTAGGAAAAAAAGATCAATGATAGTTTGCACTCACATGAACAACAGAACACATTTACAGTTTTGCCTCAGTGCCATTTGGATGACCTACAGAACATCACATTGGTCCATTCTATCAATGACATCACGTATTAATAGAACCAAATGAGCTAGAATATTGAAAGCCTTGGTAAGAAACATGTGGTCCAGAGGGTGCGAGATAAACATGAAGAACAATTCAGGAGCTTCAGCAAGTCAGTACATTTTCAGGGAGTCAGTAGTCTGGGTAATGCTAGGACACAGCCTCCAAGGTAAAGAACCAATTATATTCCACTGTGCACTTCCCAAAATATACACAGGGAGGCACAATGCTTGGCTGGCCTCTTCGGTTCCGGGGCAGCCTATTCCACAACTTGGGATAATACTCTGATCCATTTGGCAAGAGATGAAAAAAGCTGCCTGAACACTGGGCTCATGTGTCAAAGAACCAGCAGGCAAGAAAAGTCACATCTCGGCAGAGTAACTGAACTTGAACATCAGAAGAAAGTAGGTCTAATCACAATGGGGATGTGGAGGACTATGTTTGGCATACAGATGATACACTTAGGTATCTCTTGGTATCCCCTTGTCCTATTTTGACAGTAAGTGGACAAGTGCAGCAAGCCCAGCCTAAGAAGGGCAGGGTAACCGAGGGCTTAGACCTCCAGGGATGAGGGCCTAAGCCATACCACCAGGTAAGCCACGCAGACCACATGTGCTAGCCAAGGGGAGGAGGAATCTAGAATGGACAGTAGAGGAGAGAGAAGATGGTTCAGGTATGACCTCCCTCACCCAAGACCAACTATGGGGACTGGGACTACCGTCTGACCCACCAATTTTCCTCTGCTAAGTTTCTCCCAGGGGAGAGGCCCACTGGATCCTTGAAGGAACTGCTCCCAAAATGTATGAAAAAGTGAAGCTGAATGGAATAAATGGTGGCCTGTAGCGAAAGCTGTAATGCACCATGCAGGTCCCCTTTGAGGAACCAAGGACTTCCTACCCCAAATGCTGGGAGAGCCTGGGAAGCAGCCTTTTGCTGTCAGCCACTCTAGATAATGTCCGCCGATAACAAGAGGCTGCTTCATGTAAGGTCACCCCCTATGGACAGCCTGAATCCACTGGCAGACCATCCCAGTGGTCAAGCCCTCTCATCCCAAATCCGGCTAGCTTTAAAGGGTCATTTCTTCTGCAAAGCTCCTCCTAGAGACATTTCTTGAGAACACATTACAGCTTGACCCCAGTCTCTGCCCACTCCTGCTTCCTCCCCCAGCTCCCAGGCGTGATCTCGTAGCACTCTGACACACCTGTTGTACACTGATCTCCACCTCAGCATACTGGAAAGCCCAACCTACAAGAAAGATTTTTTATACCTATATTTTAGGGTTGTCATTTTCCACGAAAGGAAATGTGACAAATTGTTTGGACAGTGCCTGGCACATGGTATTTAATACATAAGCATGAGAAATGGTACCCTAGGAAACAAAATAGATAAGCTTATATGAACCCTAGGATTATATGTATCTTGTATATGTGAGGTGAGAGAGACAATTCCTGAGCCACAGAATACAGAAAGCATTTGTTTTAAATGTATTCTCAGCTGTTAGAAAATAGTAAGTCAAACCAAACATCACTACTATGATTCAACTGTTTACCATACTGATTGTATCCCCACTTTAAACTGATTATGAAAGATGTAGGAACATCACAATTTGAACTGCATTTGAAAAATAAAGGAACAGCTGCTAAATACACCTTGAAATTTTGGTACATTAATTTTTATTAAGGAACACTAGGGGTCGCTAATGTACCAAGAAAAGCCTAGTGGCCCCCTCATAAAATTATGGGCACTGTATTTTATAAATTCCAAAGGACAAGAATTTAAAATGCTCTATAATAAACCAAATCCCTGTTCAACTTATCATTCTATTTATTAAATCACAGAATCTTATTATCATAAGCTAATTTATCTTCATGGTAAAAGATTACATCAAAATAAGAATTTAATTCCTTTCATGAGTATAATTAGAAACTTTTTGCAAAATTCATTCATGCTTGGATATTGAGCATATAAAATTTTAGTTTTTCCTATGTAATGTAACCATTTAGCTTCAGCTAAATTTTATATTCTAATACAAGAGATAATATATGCTAATGTTAAAAATCAAACTAAGGCCCAACTTAGCACAGTCTCATGCTCAGAGTTGAAGAAGACAGAAGTGGTTAAATATGTAAAGAACCAAGCAGAGGTAAATGAACTGATTTTTTCTAGGTGATGACAGAGAGGGGCAGTAAGACTTGGGGGTACTAGTGGATGATACAGCAAATGAAAGGTGTTAATTCCTTGAAAGCAAGATTACTGCAATCTAGTAGTAGAATTAAGACATATCTAACAATCACTATAATGCAAAGATGATGAATGAAAGTACAATAATGCACCTGGGAAATCCAGAAAAACATAGCTTCCTTCCAGATTCAGGAAGCGAGGAAAGAATTTGTGCAGACAGCATCTGAGCTGCACTTTCAAGAATGGGTAACTTCAGCCACAAAGAAAGAGATGACAAAGAACGTAAGTACACAGAAAACAAGGAGAAGTGCAGCTATAAAGGGAAAACAGCAAATACTTTATTAATGGTCAGGATAATTAAACTACTGAAACTCCATAGAAGTCCAGCATAGCAATTAACCCACTACCTTTACTTTTTACTGTCTCACTGTAAAAGGTACTTTATTCTTGGCTTTAATAAGGCTCCATATCTGGTTCACCACTATCAACATATTACCAAATATACTGGAATGATGTAAAATGTCCTAATTCATACACACTTAGCACATGTTTAAAGGGCTGATTTATGATAATTTATATAAAAATGAGTTAAATCTAGTCATTAGAATGAAAGGTATAAAATGTAATAAATTTATTAAACTCATGATAAATATAAAAATTTTCCAATTATGGGATTTTAAAATAACCTTTAGGGGCACATGCAGATGCAGGCAGGCGGGGGGCTGCTGCAGGCCTAATGCGTGACTATGGATTGTATTCTACAGCTGGACAACCACTGGGCCCAATGTAAAGCCTTGAGAGTAAGATTTTATTTATTGGGGTTCCAAGATAACTGCAAGTGGAAGCTCTATCTACTTGCTCTCTGTGGTTGATATTAATGTGGTAATCAAGGGCGGTTGCTTGCTTTGGTATTTTTTTGTGTTGTTTTGCTTTCTTCCACCAACACCTATATAACAGTGTACAACATGTGGTGGGGGTTGAGCCTCTTGCCAGTGAGACAGAGGGGAGTTACCAGCAACAAATGGGCCAATAATAATCAGGACCCAAATACAACAGGAAAGTCCACATAACTCACAGAGGCCATTCCTACAGCATCCAGTTCAGGAGATTAAGGAATCTGCACCACTGGGTCCCACAGGTGTCCTAACACACAAGGCCACTCTATAAAACAGAGAGTCAAAGTAGATCAATCTAATACATAGAAACAAACACAAAGAGACAACTAAAATGGGGAGACAAAGAAACAACCCTTAAATGAAGGAAAAGGAGGAATCTTCAGAAAAAGAACTAAGTGAAATCAAGGCATGCAATTTATCAGACATAGAGTTCAAAGTAATGGTTATAAGGATGCTCAAGGAGCTTAGAACTACAAGGAACATCATGGGACCTACATTGGCATGACAAAGCACATAGAAACCTTGAATAAGAACAAGTTGGAAACGAAGAATGAAATATCTGAAATGAAGAATACAGTAGATAGAATTAAAAACAGGCTAGAGAAAGCAGATGATCAAATCAGCAAGTTGAAAAAGTAGAAAAAAAACACCCAGTTAGAAAAAAAATGAATTCTTTTTAATCTCTTATTAAAAAAGAATGAGGATAGTTTAAGGGAGCTTTGGAACAAGGTGAAACATAACAATATTTGCATCATAGGGATTTCAGAAGGAGAAGGAAAGGAGCAAGGGATAGAATACCTGTTTGAAAAAATAATGACAGAAAACCTCCCTAACCTAGTGAGGGAAAAAGTCATGCAAGTTCAGGAAGCACAGAGGGTACCAGTGAAAATGAACCCAAAGAGATGAACCTACTCCTAAACACATTACAATCAAAATGGCAAAATGTAAAGACAAAGAGAGAATCTTAAAAGCAGCAAGAAAGAAACAGCTAGTAATATACAAGAGAGCTCTGATAAGACTGTCAGCTGATTTCTCAATAGAAACACTACAAAGCAGAAGGGATTGGTACAAAATATTCTAAGTAATAAAAAGCAAGGACCTGAAACCAAGACTACTCTGAACAGCAAGGCTCTCACTTAAAAATAGAAGGCAAAATAAAGAGCTTCCCAGACAAAAGAAGGCTAAAACAGCACACCTCCACCAAGACAGTATTGTAAGAGTTGCTAAAGGGACTGCTATGAGGAGGAAGGTGGGGAGGTGAGTGGGAGAAGAAGAAATAGAGAGAGGACCTGGGAAATACAGGTACAAAGAGAAAAAATGGCAATGAATAAGTGCCTATTGATAGTAACCTTAAATATAAGTGTATTAAATGCTCCAACCAAAAGACACAATGTAGCTGAATGGGTAAGAAAACACAACCCACCTCCTTCTCTTTCTCCCTCCCTTTCCATCTCTATAACAATAAGTAAAATACTTCTTAAAAAAAGAAAAAAAAGAAAAAGAAAACATGACCCACACATATGCAGTCTACAAGAGACCCACATCAGAACAAAAGATATATGCAGGCAGAAAATAAGGGTATGGAAAAAAACATTCCATGCAAATGGACATGAAAAAAATCTGCTGTAGCAATACTTATATCAGACAAAACAGACTTCAAAACAAAGGCCATAACAAGAGACAAACGGTCACCACATAATACTTAAGGCAGTAGTCCAACAAGAGGATATAACTTTTGTAAACATATAGGTACCCAATATAAGTGCACCTAAATATATAAAGAAAATATTGAAGGACTTTAAGAGATAGTCAATGTAGGGGATTTTAACACCTCATTGTCAACAATGAATAGATCTTCCAAACAAAAAAATCAACAAAAATATGGCAAAATCACCCTGGCTGGTGTGGCTCAGTGGACTGAATGCCGGCGCGCAAACCAAAGGAACTCTGGTTTGATTCCCAGTCAGGGCACATGCCTGGGTTGCGGGCCAGGTCGCCAGTAGGGAGCCAGCAAGAGGCAACCACATATTGATGTTTCTCTTCCTCTCTCCCTCCTTTCCCCTCTCTCTAAAAATAAATAATTAAAATCTTTTAAAAAAATACTGCAGAACTTAACATCCTAGATCAAATGTACTTAATTGATATGTGTAGAACATTTGACCCCAAAGAAGCAAAATACACATTTTTCTTGAATGCACATTGATCATTCTCAAAGACAGTCCACCTGGTAGGCCACAAAACAAGGCTCAACAAATTCAAGAAATTGAAATGATATGAAGCATCTTCTTGGATCTCAATGGCTTAAAACTAACAACCAACCTCAAGGGAAAAAAACTAAAAAATATTCAAATATATGGAGGCTGGGTAAATGTTATTAAATAATGAATAGGTTAAAAATGATATCAAGGAAGAAATTAAAAAAGTATCTGGAAACAAATGAAAATGAACACACAACAAACAAAAAACCCATGGAACAAAGTGAAGGCAGTCCTGAGAGGGAAGTTCATAGCAATACAGGCCTACCTAGAGGAGACTGAAAAATCACAAACAACCTAACTCTACACCTACAAGAACTGGAGGAATAACAACAAACAAAGCCAGAAGCAGCAGAAAAAAGGAAATAATCAAGATCAAAGCAGAATTAAATGACATAGAGACTAAAAATCCCATTCAAAGGATCAATGAATCCAGGAGCTGGTACTTTGAAAAGATAAACAAAACTGGCAAACCATTAACTAGACACAGCAAAATAAAAAGAGATAGGACCCAAATAAATATAATCAGAAATGAAAAAGAAGAAGTTACATCTGATGCCACAGAAATAGAAAGGATTGTAAGAAATTACTAAGAAAAACTATTTGCCAAGAAATTGGACAACCTGGGCGAAATGGATAAATTTCTAGAAACATACAATCTTCTAAAACTAAATCAGGAAGAAGCAGAAAACCAAATTAGACCAATAACAACTAGCAAAATTGAAACAGTAATCAAAAAACTACCAACACATAAAAGTCCTAGATCTGGGCTTCACGGGCAAATTTTACCAAACATTCAAAGAAGAACACCTATACTTCTCAAACTATTCCAAAAAATTAAAGAGGAAAGACGCCAAAACTCTTTCTAAGAGGCCAGATTTACCTTAATCTCAAAACTAGGTAAGGACACAACAAACAAAGAAAATTACAGGCCAATATCTCTGATGAACATAGATGCTAAAATCCTCAACAAAATACTAGCAAAGCAGATCCAATGATACATTAAAAAGATCATTCATTATGATCAAGTAGGATTTATCCCAGGGATGCAAGGATGGTACAATATTCACAAATCAATAAATGTAATACATCACATAAACAAAAGAAAAGACAAAAATCACACAATCATATCAACAGATGCAGTAAAAGCAGTTGATGAAATCCTGCACCAGTGGTGGCTCGTGTGGCTCTATGGATTGAGTGCAGACCTATGAGCCAAAGGGTCACCAATTTGATTTCCAGTCAGGGCACATGCCTGGGTTGCAGATGAGGTCACCCGTAGGAGGTGCACAAGAGGCAACCACACATTGATGTTTCTGTCCTCTTTCTCTCTCTCCTTCTCTCTAAAAATTAATAAAACCTTTAAAAAAATCCAGCACCCATTTATGATTAAAAAATAGCACTCAGCAAAGTGGCTATAAAGGAAGCATACCACAAAATAATAAAGGCTGTATATAAAAAATCTACTGCCAACATTATACTCAATGGGCAAAAACTAAAAGTGTTTTCCTTAAGATCAGGAACAAGACAAGGATCCTGCTTTTAAGACTCTCATTCAACATGGTGGAGCTCCTAGCCACAGTGATTAGACAAGAAGAAATAAAAGGCATCCAAACTGGAAGGAAGAAGTAAAACTATCATGATTTGCAGATGACATGACAGTGTACACAGAAAACCCTACAGGTTCCACCAAAAAATGACTCACCTAACAAGTGAATTCAACAAAGTAGCAGGATACAGAGTCAATATTCAGAAATCAATGGCATTTTTGTATACCAATAATGAACTATCAGTAAGGGAAACTAAGAAAAAAATCCCACTGACTATAGCAACAAAAAAATAAAAAATACAAACAAAGTACCTAGGAATAAACTTAACCAAAGAGTAAAAGACTGTTCTCAAAAAACCAAAGAACACTGAAGAAAGAAAGTGAGGAAGACACAAACAAATGGAGTCATATACCATGTTCATGGATTGGAAGAAGTAATATCATTAAAATGTCCGTACTACCCAAAGCAATCTATAGATTCAACTCAATTCCTATTAAAGTACCAATGGCATATTTCACACATCTAGAACAAATATTTCAAAAATTTGTATGGAAACTAAAAAGACCCCAAACAGCCACAGCAATCATGGGAAAGAAGAAAAAAGTAGGAAGAATCACAATACCTAACATCAAACTATATTACAAGGCCACTGTAATCAAAATAGTCTGGTACTGGTATAAGAACAGACACATAGATCAAGGGAACAGAATAGAGAGACCAGAAATAAATCCATGCCTCTACAGTAATTAATATTTGACAAAGTGGGCATGAGCATACAATAGAGTAAAAATAGTCTCTTCAATAAATGGTGTTGGGAAAACTGGACTGGTACATGCAAAATAAATAAATAAAACTAGACCACCAACTTACACCATATAGCAGAATAAATTCAAAATGGATAAAAGATTTAAACATAGTGATACCATAAAAATCCTAGACAAAAAATAAGTAATAAAATTTCAGATATCCCACATAGCAATATTTTTGCCAAAATAGCTCCTAGGGCAAGGGAAATAATGGAAGAAATAAACAAATGGGACTACATCAAATTAAAAAGCTTCTGCACAAAGAAATCATCATCAAAGTGAAGGGAAATGACATATAGAAGAACATATTTACTAATGATACCTCAGACAAAGGTTCGATCTCCAAAATATATAAGGAACTAAGATGATTTGATACCAGGAAGACTAACAATCCAACTTAAAAATGGGTAAAACATCTGAATAGACACTTCTCCAAGGAGGACATACAGAGGGCCCACAGACATATGAAAAAGTGCTCAATAGTACTAGCCATTAGAGAGATGCAAATTAAAACCACAATGAGATATCACTTCACACCTGCCAAAATGGCTATCATTAATAAATCAACAAATAACAAGTGCTGGCAAGGATGCAGAGAAACAGGAACCCTAGTGCACTGTTGGTGGGAATGCAGACTGGTGCAGCCACTGTTGAAAACAGTATGGGATTTCCTAAAAAAATTAAAAATGGAACTGCCTTTTGACCCAGCAATTTCTCTGCTGGGAATATGCCCTAAAAATCCCAAAACACCAGTTCAAAAGACCTTATGTACCCCTATGTTCATAGCAGCACTATATACAATAGCCAAGTATTAAAAATGGCCCAAGTGCCCATCAGGAGATGAATGGATTAAAAAACTGTGGTACATTTACACAATGGGATACTACAGAGCAAAAAGGAAGAAGAAGGAATTCCTATCCTTTGTGACAGCATGGATGGAACTGGAGATTATCATGCTAAGTGAAATAAGGCAGTCATTGAAAGACAAATACTATATGATCTCACTTACAAGAGGAATCTAATGAACAAAATAAACAAATGAACAAAGCAAAACCAGAGACATAGAAACAGGGGACAGACTGACAGCTGCCAGAGAAAAGAGGGGAAGGGGGAATGGTGAAAAAAAGAGGTAAGGATTAGTCAATGAACATACATGAGTGACCCATGGACATGGACAACAGTGTGGGGACAGACTGTGGGAGCAGGGGTGTGCTGGACAGAGGAAGGCAAAGGTGGGAAAACTGGGATACTGCAATAGAATAAACAATAAAAAAATAAAAATAACCTTTAGGAATCATGTTAGTATACAGTCAATAATCAGAATACCTAAGAAATACAAGGCCTGTCCAGAAGGTATACAGCCATGTAATATGAAAAATAGAGACGTTTATTGAAGATACAGGAAACATTGTACAATAAGATAATGATACCTCAGTCCCCTTTAAAGTAGGCACCTTGGGACCTCACACAGTTCTCCCAGTTGCCATCAGCTACCCCATCATATTTTCCTGAATCTCATCAATGGTCTGAAATCTCTTCCCTCTCAAAGGTGATTTTAGTTTTACAAAAAGCCAGAAGTCACAAGGTGCCAAATCTGGGCTGTAGGGGTGCTGAGTCACATGGGTGATTTGATGTTTTGCCAAAATACTCTTCATGAGACATGATGCATGAGCA
Organism: Phyllostomus discolor; assembly: GCF_004126475.2. Classification (NCBI taxonomy): domain Eukaryota; kingdom Metazoa; phylum Chordata; class Mammalia; order Chiroptera; family Phyllostomidae; genus Phyllostomus; species Phyllostomus discolor. Next base: position 36,934,904 of record NC_040911.2, on the reverse strand, counting down.
GGCATGTTGTCGTGATGAAGCTGCCAATCACCAGTTTCCCATAGCTGTGGCCTTTTGAATCATCCAAATAGTCTCCATGGAGGAATGTTCAAGCTTAATGCAAAATTTGGTGTGCATTTGTTGCTCTACTTACTATGTAATTTTGAATGCAACAGCCGCACAGTACACCTGCTCACTCAACGGCATCTACCACCCCCAGTGACTAACTAGTACGGTGAAGTCATCATTGTTCATGGATACACATTCCAGTCCACTCTCCTTGGCTGCCAGATTGCACTGATGTGGCACAACCCATTCTTGATATGTTAACAAATGGCTGGACTTTTCCCAGACTGACCTCAGATACCCTATGTCATAGTTAATTTATAAAATTATTCAAAGAATCAAAAAATTATCAGGAAAAGGGGATGAAGGAACTTTTCACTATAGCAATATGAAGAGATCTGAGAATTGTCATTCTAAAACTTAGTTATAAAACTGAACAAAATTATAAAACCTCATTTCACGGTGCTGGATATGCACTGAAGTCCAAAATAAATGGAGAGGCACACTCAAAAGGAACTAGAACTTCAGGTAAGAGCACCAGGAGTCTTTTGCCATCTAGTCACAGGCTACTCCCATCCTCCAACCCTTCCCCACAGAAGTTTGACCAGCCAAGGCTGTCAGTGAAAACCACTAGCTTTGCTGCCAGAGGGAACTGACTTGATTTGGAGCAAAAGGCCAACAGGCATTGTCGGCAAATTAGCAAATTCAGTAGGAAACAAACAGCAAGCCCACAAATCTGGTAGCATGAGGCTCCCATTAAAGTATGTTAGTTTTCTATTGCTGCTGTAATGATTTAGCATAAACTTGGCAGATCAAAGCATCACAAATCTGTTATATTACAGTTCTGTATTTCAGAAGTCCAAAATGGGTCTCACTGGGCTAGAATCAAAGTGTCAGCAGGGCTTCCTCTTGGAAGCTGTCGAGGAAAATTCATCTCCTTGCTTTTTTTTTCCAGCTTCTAAAAGCTGCCCACATTCCTTGGCTCATGGTGCCCTTCCTCCCTTTCCAAGCCAGAAATGCTACATCTCTCTGACCATTCTCTCAGAGGCACATCTCCCTCTCAACTATGACTCCTCTTCTGCCTCCCTCTTACACTTTTAAGGACTTTTGTGATTACAGTGGATTCACCCAGATTAATTTTCCTGTCTTAAAGTCAGCTGATTACCAACCTCAATTCCGTCTGTAACTTTAATTTTGCTTTACCATGTAACCCAACATACCCACAATACCATACTCTCTCTATTTGATAAAATAACCAAACAGAAAATCAGTTAAGATAATAGCCTTATCAACTAACTTAACCTAATGAACATTTACAGAATACCCCACCCTAATAAGAAACATTATCCAAGATAGATCAAATACTATACTACATAAAGGAATTAGAAAATATCTCAAAAAGAATAAAAACAAAAAAACACATATCCAAATTTCCTACATGCAGCTAAAAGGGAAAATCATAGCTTTAAAATAAATCCCTCTACTGAAAAAGAACAAAAAACTCAAATCAATAATCTAAGTCTTCCTGGCTGGCGTAGCTCAGTGGATTGAGCGTGGGCTGCGAACCAAAGTGTCGCAGGTTCGATTCCCAGTCAGGGTGCATGCCTGGGTTGCAGGCCATGACCCCCAACAACCGCACATTGATGTTTCTCTCTATCTCCCTCCCTTCCCTCTCTAAAAATAAATAAAATCTTTAAAAAAAAACTCCATTTTTTACTTTATAAAAAAAATAAAAATAAAAAAAATAATCTAAGTCTTTAATGAACAAAAAGAGGAATAGGAGCCCTGGCTGGTGTGGCTCAGTGGATTGAGTGCCAGCCTGCAAACCAAAGGGTTGCTGGTTTGATTCCCAGCCAGGGCACATGCCTGGGTTGCAGGCCAGGTCCCTAGTTGGGGGGGGGGGGGGTGAGAGGCAACCACACACTGATGTTTCTCTCCCTCTCTTTCTCCTTCCCTTCCCTTCTCTCTAAAAATAAATAAATAAAATCTTTATTTTAAAAAAAGCCCTTAAAAAAACAGAGGAATAGGAAATGAAAAGAAAGCAAAAAGAAAAATAATTAGAGCACAATAAAATAAAAACAGTACAGAATGTCAATGAAACCAAATATTAGTTCTTTGAAAAGATCAATAAAATTGATAAATTTTTAGCCAAACTAACCAAGGCAAAGAGAGAATACCCAAATTACCAAAAACAGAAATAAAACATTACTAATCCTGCAGATATGGAAAGAAGTACAGGAGAATACTATTGCCTTCATGACAACAAATTAAACAACTTAGTGAAATGGAGAAAAACCTATAAAGACAAAGTAACCAAAACTCAGAAAGAAATAGAAAATCTGAACGGAGCTATATAAAATAATTCACTGATTTAGTAATTTAAAAATCTTCCTTTACAGAAAGTCCAAGCTTAGATGACTTTACTGGTATATACCACCAAATATTTAAAGAAGTAATACCAATCCTTCATGATGTATTTCAAAAAACAGTGACAGGAAGAACATTTCCCAGCTCATTCTATGAACAAACATATCTCAAGAAAACTATACAGCAATATCTCTCATAAATACAGACCCAAAAACAATATTAACAGATTCCAGTAACATATAAAAAGAATTAGTAGCCAATACCAAATGGGACTTATACAGGAATGTAAAGTTGGCTTAACATCCCAAATCAATTAATGCAATACACCATATTAATAGACTAATGAACAGAAATCACATGTTCATCTCAAAAGACAGAGGAAAAACACTTGACACCTATTCATGACAAAAATTCTCAAAGTAGAAATAGAAGAAACTTCCTCAACCTAATAAAGAGCACCTAAAAGAAAGTTACACCTAATATCACATTTATTGGTAAAAGACTAGATGCTATTCCCCTAAGATCAAAAACCAAGACAAGGATTTCTGCTCTCACCATATTTATTCAATATTTCAACACTGTAATGGAATCTAGCCAGTAAAATAAAGAAGGGGAAAGCATCCAGATTAGAAAGGAAGAAGCACACTTGTCTTTATTTGTAAACAATGTGATCAAGTATTTAGACAATGCTATGGTATCTACCAAAACCTAATAAAACTGGTCAGTTCAACAAGGACATAGAATACAAGATCAATACTAAAAATTAACTGTCTTTCTATATAGTAGCGAAAAAGAAAATCAAGAGGAAAATTACATTCAAAACAGCATAAAAAAATTAAAAAGCACAGAAAAAGATTTAACAAAAGGAGTACAAGATCTGTACAGTGCAAGCTTCAAAACACTGTTGAGAGAGATTAAAGAAGATCTAAATAAATGGAGAAGTATTTCATGCTCATGGACTTGATGACTCAATATTTTTAACATGGCATTTCTTCCCAAATTGGTCTATAGATTCAAGATAACACAATTTCTATCAAAACTCTAATAGGTGTCCTTAGAGAAATTGACAAGATGATCCTAAAATTTATACAGACATGCCAACTTTTGACTGAGAATAGCCAAAATAATTTTTTAAAAGAAGATCATAGTTGGAGAACTTCTACTACTCAATATCAAAACTTAATTATAAAGCTACTGTAATAAAGATAATGTGATACTGGTATAAGGACAGGCAGACAGAGAATAAAAGTCCAAAAGTAAACCCTTACATTTATGGTCAATTCATTCCAATAAAGGTGCCAAGGCCATCCCAAGGGCAGAGTCTTTCCAATAAACAGTGACCAGATTTTTAAAATATTGTATATCCATACAACAAAATATTAGTCGTAAAAACCAATTACTGATACTTGCTACAGCATGGATGAACTTCAACATTATGCTAAAGAGAAGCCAGATACAAGTTTTCATGATTCCATTTCTAAGAAATTTCTACAAACAGCATATATCTAGAGACAGACAGCAAATCAGTGATAGCTATAAATGTTCTAAAACTGGGCTGTGGTGATGGTTGCAGAGATGTGTCAATGTACTAAAAATCACTGAAATGTACACTTATAGCAGGTGAATTCTGTGCAATATAAACTATTCCTCTAAGCAACTGTATTTTTTTAAAAAAGGAACAATTAGGAGTTTCCCATCCCTGTAGTACATAAGCAGAGACAGAATGAGCTCCTAGCAGGGATGCTAGAGTGGAAGTCTCCATGACCTTCATCCTTGACCTCACTGTACAATGCTAAAAGCTTATGGCCTTTTAAGCCAAAGTGCTGGTTTATGCATTTTTGTGCCTTTTCCCAGTTACAGTTCATAGGGCTATAAAAGAGAGATTATTTGTGATGGCCCTTCCACATTTCACTTGCAAAACACTGAAAAGAGAATACAGAATGTTTTCACCTTTCGTCCTGTAAAAGCAGCCCGATGAAGCGGTGTGTCTCCCATGTCATTCAATACATTTACTTCTGCACCAGCCTAGTAAATAGGAAAACTTTAAACATCCTTCACATATTAAGAAATATACAAATGTGAAAATAATCTCTTAAAATATATTAAAAATTTCAAAAATTATTGTTAATGTTGATTGGTTGTCACTAGTAAAAATAAATGCATTCCATAGTAAAAGTAAATAGTAAACTTCCTGAAAGGTCAAAATCTATCTGATCAGTAGAAAAACAAAAAGCTACTTTCCTTTGAACATCCATACACCTTCATTCAACTTTAGAAATGGTCATATTTTTTAAAAAGGCAAACCATTTCTGAGTGAAATACTATATTTTTGCCACCAATTTAATAAGTTTTCAGAGGTAAAAAAAGGTGACACCATTTAAATGTACACATCATTTTTGAGATGCAACCCAATTTCAGAAATTCCAAGCTGTGAAAATTAGCCAAAGAATTGAGAAATATGAAGTCTTAAATTATATGGTACTCATTAAGAAACTCTGAAATTATTTTTTAATTACTTAGGATGTGCTTTGGTTATTTTTGTAACTGTTATGCTCAAAAAACTGAAAATCAATAATATTTTCAATAATTCATGTGTCCACTTTTGCAATTTTAAAAAGTCAATACTGTAAAAATCACGGTGTGGGGATGGACTGTGGGAGCAGGGGCTGGGCTGCGCAGAGGAGGGCAAAGGGGGAACAATTGGGACAACTGTAACAGAGCAACAATAACACTTTTTTTAACTTGAAAAAAATAGCCAATACTGTACATATCAAATGACTAAAAAACAGAATTTAATTAATCATGTTAACCTAACTCATATATTTAGTAAAAACCAATTAGTGTCTTCAGTGAGGAGCCATTGCTTTGAAAAAAAGAAATCACGACTCAGTTGGCTTCCCTAAGACTTTTATAATTTCCATAACAATGTTATATTTATTTAAAAATTAAAGCTATAAATATACCTCTAACAGATCCTGAACCACTTGTCTATGTCCAAAATAGCATGCCAGATGAAGAGGTGCCCAGCCCAAATTAGACTTACTTCTTCCTAAAAATGGAAAAAAACAAAGTATTTTTAGAGATAATGTAGGTGATTTTACAATAAAATTAATTTCTCTGTAACAGGCTACTTCAGTACATTGATCAAAGGCTTTTTCACACTGCACTGCGGATGAGTGGCGGACACAAGATGTGGGAGAGGAAAAAGGTAGACAATGTAATGAATTAGCACTTGCAAGGCCCAGGTTCTGCGGCCAGGGTCCTAAGTCGATGTCCTCATTCCTGAAAGGGTGGGAAAAGATATGAAGGGTTACTTTCAAATGAGATGATCACAAGTGGCTGCTGATTCTAAGGTTCTGAGTCTAACAACCATCTCGCTGTCATCTAGTAGATGTGATGTTCTTGGCACAGTATTTTCATGAAAAGAACCTCTCTTTGGAAAACTATAACATGGAAGTGTTAAATTGACACAGAATTTTTCCCACAGCATTTGGAAAGCTGTTAGCTCAGTAAATAGTGACTGGAAATGGAGTCTTGACTTCAGATAAAATCTCAGGTAATGAGGATATTGGGTTGCTGGAGTCCAACTAGATAACAAGAACCAAAGTTAAAGGCAATGAAATGTGAGATCCTAGCAGCAGAGCTGAGAAGAGGTATAAAACAAAAGAGTGTTGCAAAAACTGAAATGAATAAACTAAATCAATTTAGAAAAGAATAAAAAAGAATGGAGCAGGGGGCTAGTGGGGGTTGTGCCCTATAGCTCAGAATTTGGATAGCTCCAAAGGCTAACCAGAATTTCACATCAAGCTTGAGTGGATACAGCCCATCAAATCTCCAAAGCCCGGCACCCTGGAAGCTCTATCAAAGTCCCAGGGGGCACTCCTGGGGAGGAGTTGGACCTTTAATGCCTGTCTTCAGCTCCTGGATTTGAGCCAACCTAGGTCACCAACCTGTGTACCCAGAACAGGCCTCTAACAACTGTCCCTGTGATAGTTTGCCATTTACCCAAATTTCCATAACTGTTGTCTCTTATATATGTGCCCTCTAGAGAAACCAGAGAAAATAAATCCTGGAGCCTCAGTCTATTTCAGGAACATTTCTTTTACCTTCTGTTCTTAACCAAACCCTAGCTTGTACTGACAATGACTCTCCTTTACTCCTCAGGTGGAGCCTCCTCCCGTCCACACACCCACTGCACACCCACTGGTCCCCACTGAACAGAAGTCACGTGAACTTCCCCATCAAAACACAACACTGTCTTTGGTCAGTGACTTCACTCACATTACAACTCCTCCTTTATGACTTCTGCCAACAAGCCATGGCTACAGCACCCCCAAACACTTCTTTGCTGCCACCTAGCAGCCTCCCAGTGGTTTATCCCTCACCAACTCACTGAGCAACACAGTCTTTCCCCCCACCTCCCCTGACAAATCCTGCCGCCATCATAGGGGTGTCTACCACTGTTCAGTATCCCGGCCTCTATTTTTCAGCCTCCCTCATTTCCCACAAACTTTGCCTCTGCTCAGTGTTGGGTACTTGGTCCTAGAGCCTGGATGTCATTACCATCTCTGAACTCATGAACACAGAAAGCCCAGTTTTCCCCAAACGTCCCCCTTTCCAACTTGTCACAGGGGTATACTCCCAGACTCGTTCCTCAACTTCATCAGCCTTTCAGTTCTCAATTATTTTTCATGAATGTAAATACACACATTGTCACTTCCTTCAATAAATCCAGCATTTCTTAATCCCTCATATCAGCATTTCTTCACCAATATCTTTAATATCCTTGCTTCACTGTCTTTGTCACAGCAATCCAGAAAAACCCCAATGTCTGATCAATATACTAGCTCCATTTTTCTATAACCACGCTTGGGTTGCTAAACGGTGACAAAAAAAAAAAGTAACAGAATCCTGTGGATTCGTGGCACCATAAATTCAGGATCTCGTACCCTCCTCACTCTGCTTGGGAATTCTTTTTATAATGCCCTATTTGGGTGTCTCTCCTACATTCCACAAGAGACAGTTCAATCCTTCACTATTCTCAAGCCTCCTACCCACACACTTCCCCATCAACATGACCTCATCTCTTAGCTTCACATGAGAAGCAGCTTTCATAGAATCCCCTGGGCTTCCTGGCACCAAATCGACCACTGTTCCTCTATCCCCAGGCATTCTTCCATCCTTTCCTCCTGATGTCTAACACCAATCCCTCTTCCAGTATCCTGGATCCCCCTCTTTCCTGCTGCTCGGGCACTCCTTTTTCTCCTTTGTCTTCAACCTCTCTCCCTTCAATTGCAAATAGAAAGGAGGAAGTAGACACTCTGTTTAGTTCAATCAGCAAAAGCAACACACTCCTCTCCGATCCCGTGCAGTGCCATCTACCAGCTACTGTCCTCCTCACTCTCCCTGCCCACTCCCAGTCTTCACTTACTCTTTCCAACTTCCTTCCTTCCCATCAGCTCCCACCACACACTGTAGACTAGGTTCACCTCCCACCACGTCATTAAAATTGTCCTCAATTGTTATCAGTAAATGCTGCTACCAAATCCCAGGGGTGCTTTCCAGCTGCCACCGTATGGCAACAATGTTCAGGACTGGATAACATGGCCTCAAGCCTCTCTGGCTCCCACAGCCCTATGTTCTCTGAGGTTTCCCTCACTGTCCCGCCACTTCTTCCGAGGGTGCTCTGGAAGCTCCACTTTCTCTGGTTAGTCCTTCATTATTGGTATCTCCAATAATATCTCCTGGCCCTTTCCCATCACCTTGTTTATATGCTGTCAACCTCAAAATTCATATTTGCATTTCCAACTCTCCACTAGACACCTGCATTGGGATAATACAAAAATATCTCCTGCTTGAAAAGTACAAAGCTGAACTCAACTGTCTTCTTATATACACACATGCACACACAAAGTCTACCTAGTCCCCTCCTGCATTTGTTTTCACAATAAATTGTCCCATGATTCACCTTGTTTCTCAAGTGATAAATAAGCATTACTCTCACCTGCTTTCTACTTTTCACCATTCCCACTGCTTCACCTCCCATGTAACCCATAATGGTCTCTGCTAACTCACTATAACAGCCTGTGAACCGGTCTCCTCACGCCTAGTTCCAAATGGGATTCTGGATAAAGAAATCAAAATTTCCAAAATCCTAAATTATTTTTAAAATACTACAAATATTTTTTATATTCTTTATTACTTACCAAGGATATCTAAAAATTTTGTTCAAGAATAAGAAATATCACGTTCAGAAAGAACATTTACAAAGAACAATGCCCTCTATAGAATACAAAAACCCTGGGAAACATCAGCTATGGTGTTATGAGTAATAGTCAAGTAGATAACTTCACATTCAGACTTGCAGCAGAGTGACAAAACAGCACAAGACAGAATCAGGTATTAACACTACCAATATAAGTTCTTACACTGCTTCCAAAACTTAGTATTTCTTGGAAAACCACTCATAATTTATGTAAAGTATACTATGCATATAAGCACTTTAGTATTTATTTTACTTGCAAGAATGTCTCACCATTAGCAACATACACTTATAACATGGTTATAAGCAAAACTAATTAGATCCACTTTTGTGCCTGCAGCCTAGAAACGATGATCTTAACCTTCAACTGCATGAGTGCGTCCTTCTCTCACTTTTGACTTGACATCAGTGGGTATCTTCTAACCAATAATATTTCTATGTTGATTATGTGAAAAGTAATATAAACAGTCATTTAAAAATTAAGTTGGAGCTGCCATCTCAGAGGAAATGCCTTGCATTTCTTATTCCTCAAACCTCTGGAATATTATTTTCCTTTCCTTCTCAGTGTCTGTTGTCTTGTTGTCACAAGAAAGAAATTTCATAGGGGAGGACTCAAGTATGAATCGTACAAACCTGTTCTCCAGGCAGACCCTCCAGAAACTGACGAAGATATCACCAGACAGGCATCATTTAAACAAACTTTATTGTGGGTTACATGCATGAGATAAAAGCTATTGTGAAGAGACTCTTAGAAGCCCAAGCTGCAAATTGGTGAGCATAAGCCCAGCATTTAAAAGTCATTAAGACATTTACTGCCTTAAAAAAAGAATGTTGTCATGGATAAGTTGGTCATGGAACAGGTTAGATGGCACATCCCCCCTTAGGTATTAGTTGGGCCCCAAGATTAACTAAAACCATTAATGTGCATGTAATAAAAAGCTGGAGATTTTCCATCATCTTGACAGTGTTGGCTTTTTGATCACTGCCTTTCAAAAGTGCACGTATCAATGTGCATTTGGCAGTCCAGCTACCTGGGGCTTTAGATTAATATCTCTTTTTTTGTCTTTTTGTGCAGCTCAAGGGAATTTGTCTTTAACATGAGACCTTTACCCACTAAAAATTTCTCCCTTGGGAATTCTAGTTACTATATGTACAAACATTTTGATTCCTCTTCCTGTGCTGTTTTAATGAAATGGACCAGTTTAGCCAAAATAATTTAAATAATTTAGCCATTCATGGGGAGCTTCCTTTGAAGTCCACCTCTAGCCTGTTCCCCCTTTAAAAGAAAGGATTCCAAACCTCTCAGAGTCAATGTAATACATTCTTTGATTGATATGCAGAAACTTCTAAAAAACAAGAATCACCAAAAAAAAAAAAGTTCTAAATGGATTTGAAAAGACTCAGCCATCTAACCAGGTGCTTTAAAATTTCTTATTGTCCTGGCTGGCGTAGCTCAGTGGATTGAGCACAGGCTGGGAACCAAAGTGTCCAGGTTTGATTCCCAGTCAGGGTAAATGCCTGGGGTGCAGGCCATGACCCCCAGCAACCCCACATTGATGTCTGTCTCTCTCTCTCTCTCTCTCTCTGTCTCTCTCTCTCTCCCTCCACTCCCTCCCTTTCCCTCTCTAAAAATAAATAAATAAAATCTTTAAAAAAAGAAAAATTTCTTATTGTTTGTCCTGCCTGAAACCCGGTCAGATATTTTGAAGAGTTTAATAATCATGATCAGAAATTTGAAAGAATTTAAATGTCTAACAAGATATTTTTAAAGCTTCCTCAGCAAGTCCTCAGGCCTTCCAGGGGATGATCAGGAATGTAAACAGAGTCCACAACTGTCTGAGGTTAAACAAACCTGAGGGGGAAACATGGGAAAGAACCTTTTTAAAGAGCACAAGTTGCTGAAAAGGTTTCCTTGCATAAGGAGCACATGCAGACACACACACACACACACACACACACACAGAGCCTCCCTGCAGATTATTTATCAAGGATAAATACAAATCTTAAAAGTCTTCTCTAAAACTAGCAAAAGCCTTACCCATATGAACAAAAAGAATTACTTCAACTGTTATAAATGAGAGGATTTTAGCCTTATTGTATCTGTCTCATGGCTGAAATTTTAAAAGCTAAACTATCAGGTCTCTGGGTACTCTATCTATATATGTGTGTATATATATCTACCTCTAGAAGATGCTGATAAAATTGGTTTCTTAAGAGCTCTGTTTAGAGAAGAAGATGGTGGCCAAGTATGTGGAAGCTAAGTCCACTTGCTCTAGCCCCCACCTCAGATTCTCAGCTGATCTTCCAACAAAAAAAAAACCTGAATAATCAACAGAATCTTAGCTGATATGGAGATCTGAGCCAAGGAGTACAGAAGATACTTCACAATGGGCACAAACAAGACGTGGTGGGGGTTGTACGTGCCTTGGTAGGCGCGTTGCAGGCCTGACTGCCCACATGATAACCTCTCCATGGGCGTGGGTCCTGTGCATCTCCGAGTGAGAGCTGGGCCCACACCACCCAAAATGGTCTCCTACAGAGGGGACCCAAATATATAATATCAGAAATGAAAGGGGAGAATTTAACGGATACCACAGAAATACAAAGGATCGTAAGAAGTAACAACGAACAACTAACTATATGCCAAGAAACTGGACAACCTGGGCGAAACAGATACATTTCTAGAAACATACAATCTTCCAAAACTGAATCAAGAAGCAGAAAGCCTGAATACACCAATAGCAACTAGTGAAACTGAGCATTATTCAAAAAATTCCAAGCACACAAAAGCCTTGAATCAGATGGCTTCACAGGTGAATTTTATCAAACATTTGAAGAACTACTAACTCCTATCCTTCTCAATCCATTCCAAAGGATTCAAGAAGAGGGAAGACTCTCAAACTCTATTTACAAGACCAGTTATTATCCTAATTCCAAAACCAGGTAAAGACACAACAAAGAAAGAAAACTTCAGGCCAATAACTCTGATGAACATAGGTGCTAAAATCCTCAACAAAATACTAGCAAAGCAAATCCAACAATACATTAAAAAGACCATACACCATGATCAAGTGAGATTCATCCCAGGGATGCAAGGATGGTACAATATTTGCAAATCAATAAACGTAATATACCACATAAACAAAATGAAGGACAAAAATCACATGATCATAACAATAGATACTGCAAAAGCATTTGATAAAATCCAGCATGCATTTGTGATAAAAAACACTCAGCTATGTGGGAATAGAGGGAACACACCTCAACATAATAAAGGCTGTATACAAAAAACCATAGCCAACAATATACTCAACAGGAAAAAACCAAAAGCTTTCCCCTTAAGATCAGGAATAAGAAAAGGCTGTCCACTCTTACCACTCTTATTCTACATAGTACTGGAAGTGCTAGATACAGCAATCAGACAAGAAGAAGAAATGAAAGGCATCCAAATCAAAAAGGAAGAAGTAAAACTGTCATTATTTGCAGACAACATGATAGTGTACCTAGAAAGCCCTATAGTCTATACCAAAAACAACTCAACATAATAACTGAATTTGGCAAAACAGCAGATTACACAGTCAATATTCAGAAATCAATGGCATTTTTGTACACCAACAATGAAATATCAGAAGGAGAAACTAGGAATAAAATCTTATTCACTATAGCAACAAGAAAAAATAAAGTACCTAGGAATATATTTAACCAAGGAGTAAAAGACCTGTACTCAGGGAAACTAAAGAACACAGAAGAAAGAAATTAAGGAAGACACAAACAAATGGAAGTATATACCATGTTCATGGGCTGGAAGAATTAACATCATTAAAATGTCCACACTACCCAAAACAATCTTTAGAGTCAATGCAATTCATATTAAAGTACCGATGGCATATTTCACATATCTAGAAGAAATATTTCAAAAATTTATATGGAACAAAAAAGACTCTGAATGGCCTCAGCAGTTGAGGAAAGAAGAACAAAGTAGGCAGAATCACAATATCTGATATCAAACTATACCACAAGGCCACTGTAATCAAAACAGTCTGATACTGGCATAAGAACAGACACATAGATCAATGGAACAAAACAGAGAGCCCAGAAATAAACCCAAGTCTCTAAGGTCAATTAATATTTGACAAAGGGGGAAAAACCATAAAATGGAGTAAAAATAGCCTTTTCAAAAATGGTGTTGGGAGAACTGGACTGGTACACACACACAAAAAAAAAAAAAAAAAGAAGAAAAGTAGACCACCAACTTACACCACATGCTAGAACAAACTTAAAATGGATAAAAGACTTAAACATAGTGACATCATAAAAGTCCTAGAGGAAAACATAGTAAAATTTCGGATATTCCATGTAGCAATGTTTTGCCAATGTATCTCCCAGGGCAAAAGAAATAAAGGATTAAATAATAAACAAATAGGACTACATCAAATTAAAAAGCTTCTGCATGGTTAAGGAAACCATCATCAAAATGAAAAGGGAACTGACCATATGGAAGAAGGTATTTACCAATGATACATCAGACAACGATTTGATCTCTAAAATATATAAAGAACTCATACAACTCAACATGAGGAAGACAAACAATCCAATTAAAAAATGGGAAAAGGACCTGAACAAATACTTCTCCAAGGAGGACATACAGACGGCCCACAGACATGTGAAAAGATGCTCAGCATCACTAGCCATCAGAGAGATGCAAATTAAAACCACAATGAAATTATCACTTCACACCTGTCAGAATGGCTATCATTAATAAATCTACAAATAACAAGTGCTAGCAAGGATGTGGAGAAATGGGGACACTTGGTGGGAATGCAGACTGGTGCAGTTGCCGTGGAAAACAGTATGGAATTTCCTCCAAAACCTAAAAATGGAAGTGTCTTCTGACCTAGCAATTTCACTGCTGAGAATGTACCCTCAGAATCCTGAAACACCAATTCAAAAAGAACTAATGCACCCCTACGTTCATAGCAGTGCTATATACAATAGCCAAGTGCTGGAAACAGCCTAAGTGCCTATCGGTAAATGAGTGGATCAAAAAACTATGGTACATTTACACAATGGAATTCTATGCAGCAGAAAGAAAGAAGGAGCTCCTACCTCTTGCAACAGCATGGATGGAACTGGAGAATGTTATGCTAAGTGAAATAAGCCAGTCAGTGAAAGACAAATACCATATGATCTCACTTATAAGAGGAATCTAATGAACAAAATAAACTAACAAACAAAATAGAACCACAGGCATGGAAACATGGAAGAGACTTACAGTGACCAGAGGGGAGGGGGTAGGAGGATAACAGCAGATAGAAGGGGAATACACTAGTTAAAGAGCATGTATGACTGACCCACGGACATGGACAACAGTGCAGGAGTTGACTGTGGAAGTGGGGGGTTGGGATGGGTGGGGGAGGGCAAAGGAGGAAAAATTGGGACAACTATAGTAGAATAAGAATAAAAAGTATCTTAAAATAAATAAATAGCTCTGTTTAATTGACTTAAAGGAATTGAGTACTTATACCAATTAAGAAATATAATAGAAACTAACCCAAATATTCTTCAAGTTCTGAAAAAACACCTGGTATTAAAGCCAATTTAAGTGTATTGGTTTAATTAAAACAGACATATCTTTAGAGTTATCAGAATGAAGTATGATACTTTTATTCTACCTAATAATTCAGTACAATAAAATTTTCATAATCTAAGCATAATTGTTAAGAATAGATATAATGAAAGATTTTTCAATGAAACTTTGTAATTATGTGATATCATATATGTACTTAAAAATAATTTCCTAATATCTTTTGGTATCTTGAAATTTTAAAGTTATGCTAGCTAAATTAAATGATGGGCATATGAATGTTTAGATCATTTCCAAGTAAGATAAAATATTGAAACATTAATTGCTAAATATGCCTAATTTACCTACTTTTGGCTTTTTAGTATTACAGAAACTGAAAGATAAATATGGGTTTATTAATAAATGCTTCATGTCATATTGAAAGGCTGTACTATTAAAAGGGGAACATGTTCCTTGAAATTATAAAATGTATTCATAAACTGCCATTCTGAAATAATACTAATGTAAGTGTTTGGAATTAGTTTAGGGTTAAATTTTTTTTAACTCTTTTTTTTTTTTTTGCAGTGGAGCCTTGACTCCACAGCAGTCAAGACTCTTTTTTTTTTTTTTTTTTAAGATTTTATTTATTTATTTTTAGGGAGGGAAGGAAGGGGGAGAGAGAGACAGAGAGAGAGAGAGTGAAACATCAATGTGTGGTTGCTGGGGGTTATGGCCTGCAACCCAGGAATGTACCCTGGCTGGGAATCGAACCTGGGACACTTTGGTTCCCAGCCCGCACTCAATCCACTGAGCTACGCCAGCCAGGGCAAAAATTTTTTTTAAGATTCTACTTATTTTTAGACAGGGGGAAGGGAGGGGAGAAAGAGGGAGAGAAGCATCAATGTGTGGTTGCCTCTCACACATCCCCTACTGCGGACCTGGCCTGCAACCTAGGCATGGGCCCTGACTGGAAATTGAACTAGTGACCCTTTGGTTTGCAGGCCGGCACTCAATCCACTGAGCCACACCAGCCATAAGAGTCCTTTTCCCATTTTTTAATTGGATTGTTTGTCTTCCTGGTGTGGACTTGTGTGAGTTCTTTATGTATTTTGGAGATCAAACCATTGTCCAGGGTATTGTTGGCATATATGTTTTCTCATGTAGTAGTTGGTTCCCTTTTTATTTTGCTGATGTCTTCTTACAGTCTTTTCTTAACCTGTAAGGAACTGAGATTTTTAAGAAGGAACCCTAAAACATTTCAAAGAATCTCCATCTCTCTCTTTATTAAAGGGGAAAATTAAACTAAAAGGCCTATTTGAGATGCTAAAATTACATGGGAAGCCCTGTAAGCAAGTAAGAAATAATAATTATGCTGTATTTCTATGCACATATTATTACATTAAAATGTTCTACATTTTTAAAAAAGACTTCATTTATTTTTAGACAGATGCAAAAATTGGGAGACAGCAAGGGAGGGAAAGATAAATGTGTGAGAAATGCATCAGTCAGTTGCCTCTCAGATGCCCCCAATTGGGAGCCTGGCCCCCCAACCCAGGCATGTGTCCTGACCTGGAATTGAACTAGCTACCTTTCGGTTTACAGTCCACTGCTCGATCCACTGAGCCATACTAGTCAGAGCTAAAAGTTTTATAAAAATTTCTGAAAATCTAAAATGTCTCGATATATTGTTTGTAATTCCAGCTGTTATCTTAAAATACTGTGTTGCAAAGAAAAGCAAATTTATTCATCAATTACATTGTAATCAGATCTTTAACCATGTCATTTGATGTCTTTGTCATTTACAGAGAGTCGATGTCTTACTCTCATGATTTTTCAAGTATGTTTCATCTTTAGGGAGATTCATGGAAAGGACTTTTGATACTTACACTAAAATTCAGGTTTCTGATAAACCTTCAGATCATACCATTAAACTAGGTGAGGATTTGCAGAACTCATAGGAAAAATTGGATTCAAACTAAGAAAAAGATCAAGATCAACAAAACTCCAAAACATGGGACAAAATAAATTGATAAGGATGGTTATAATTTTTATGACTTTTTATTTGAAATTATTACTTTTTTAAATCTTGGTTTTCAGATATAGGTAATTTTTTTTCTTTGAAGCTAGCTATGACCTATAGCAAATTAGTAAATTACACTTTTGAAACCAAGATTCAAGCATTTACCTTTTCCACCCTACTGATCCCTTCAGAATTTGGAAACTATCAGTGAGTATTCCTATTTTCATGGCCATGAAATTATTCGCATAAGTTCAATAAGAATCTTTTCTCATTATAATAGAACTCAATTGCAAACACTGATTATATTACCAAGGTTTTGAGTACAATGTCATGTTTGAGAAAGCTGTGCATAGTCTCAGACATGACCAGACAGCTTCAAAGAACAAAGATGAAATCATGGAGTCTCCTCAGGAAAACTGGCCTGGTGTGCTGTTCACAGGGTTCCCAGCAGCCTTACCAGGAAGACCTGTGCATTTAGATTCCTCGCTTTTGCTGTGCGATTAATTAAAGGAAATGAAAAAAAATAAGTACCTCAATTTATAACCAGGACATTATGTGTACAGGAAAAGACACCATCAAAAGGACTCTTTACAACCAAGATGGAAAGGACCCTATCAGGTACTTTTAACCAATAGATGTGCAGGGACAGAAAATTTGATGTTAGAAATTACTAAAAAGTGCCCTTGGTGGAGTGGCTCAGTGGATTGAGTGCCAACTTGTGAGCCAAAAGGTCGCTAGTTGGATTTCCAGTCATGGCACATGCCTGGGTTACCAGCCAGTGCCCTGGTTGGGGGCATAAGAGAGGCAACCAATCGATGTGTCTCTCACACATCAATGTTTCCCTCCCTCTCTTTCTCCGTCCCCTCCCCCCTCTCTAAGGGTAAATAAATAGGGTTTTTTTAAAAAAAAAAAAAACATTACTAGCAAGTGAAGCAGACAGCACCTGTTGTGGCCAGCTAACCCACAGGACAGCCTGTGGCCAGGACTGTATAATCTACACCTTCATTTTTCCTTTTTCCTCTCTTCAGTTTCTTCCTATCTCACAAATAATATGAAAGGCCATCAACTCATTGTAGTAGTTATTGTTTCCTTTTCCACCTTGATTTCTGCACAGAAAGAGAACTCAGCATTGGCATCATCTTTAAACCTACTTCACAGGTCAAAACATGCAACAGGCTGCACACACAGCTACCAAATGCCTGGCAACGCCAACCCCAGCAAAGGTTCCAGATTTGGAAGAATGCTTTTTCCTTGGGCAGGTGTTGCAATGAATACATACATAATTAGAAATGTATTGAAAACCTTAAGGGATATCACTGGAGCTACCACCAAAGCAATAACCAGTCAGGAAAAATGTTTCAGGTCCCTTGCATGGGTTGTGTCAGGTAACTGAATTGCTCCAGACCATACCCTAGCTGAACAAGGTAGAGTCTGCCTGGTTGTTAATGCCTCTTGTTGTACTCGGGAAAATGTCTCTGGTGAAGTAGAGATGGAACTAGATAAAATCCAGGCACAAATAGGATGGGTAAAGACAGTGCCCACTAACACCTCACGGCTCTTTGGTATCTCTATCTGGCTGCCCTCCGGTGTTGCCTCCTGGCTCTCACTTATTCTTCAAAAAGGACTTAATATTTTGTTTGTTATTTTAAGCATTTTTCCTATTATAAAACTTTGTTTTTCATAGCTCAATATTACAAAGAGACCCCTAGGATATTGGCACTCAGCGCTGTAAGATAATCACTAAGGCATAGGAGACTTCATTTGAGAAATTCCAAGAGACCACAGAAGATGTTTGCCCAGAAAACAAACCCACTTTTCTTCCCAGGTGAAACATGACATTCCCGGAAAGAACTTTCCCGGAGACAAGGGACCACTGATGCTTTTAATAACCAGTCATCAGTGTAACTTTCTTGATTACTTTCCAGGAAAGATCTCAATCAAAAGGGGGAAATGTAAAAAATAATATACCCAGAGTCCCTTTAAAATGGAGTTGAAGATTCCATCCAGAGTAACTCTTAGCACATCTTACTCTCAAACCTCTGGAATGTTAAAATTTAGCAAAATGACCCTTGGATGGGGCCTAAAGCAGCACTGTATTCCAACTAGGGGTGAAAATTAAATTATTCTCTAGAATGAGCATCACTACATTAGCTTATCCACACCTACAGAAATTCTTTCCTTAGCTTATTAACACCCACAGAAAGGACTTCCTTCGATTCACGTAATTGTTCCCCTTCCCTTTCTCCTAAATACCCTTGCCTTCACAAAGACTAACATTTAGTCCTCCACACTCCCAGAATGAGAAGGTACTTGTTGAAATAGCAGCGCCATTTTCGAAAATAAATTCCATTTCTCTCCATACCTGAGTGTAATATATGTGCAACCTTGCTACACAAAGCACGTTATAATTTAGCTGCTACTTACCTACCTAGCCTTCACCCCTCACCCCCTCCTGCCTATAGGCCCTTGCTACCTAGGCTGCCTCTCACCTCACACATGCTGTTTCTTCTACACTGAGCCCTCTTCTTATCTTCATCTGGTTAAGCCCTACACACTCTTAATATGATAGGGGACCCTCCCCCAAGAAAGAAAAAATGGAATCATCTTCTGGAGGGCAGGCCCCTTGTAGTACAGGCTTCCACCACTAGGTGAGTGCTACCAGCTGGTATTGTTGTGAGAGGCTGCATTCAGCTACAGTGAAATTATTTTGAAAGACTCCTGCAATATGTTTGCCCATTTCATGATGGGTGATTTATGAGCACACCTGCTCATACCATGCTGAGTGTTCAGCAGTTTTTGCCTAAAAACGGCATGACCCTTGTGCCCCACCCCCTGCATTCACCCAATCTCCCCAAGTGACTTTTTTTTGTTTCCCCAGATGAAAAAGTCCTCAAAGGGAAATGATTTGCCAATGTGGAAGAGGTGAAACAAAAAACAGCAGAAGCACTAAAAGGCATCACAATTGATGAGTTCAAAAACTGTTTTGAGCAGTGGGAAAAAATGTCTCAACAGGTATACTGCATCAAATAGAGAGTACTTTGAAGATGACTGAAGTTTAAACATGTAAGAATACACAATTTTTTATAAATAAAGCGCCCCCCTTACATATCACCTTGGAATCACTCCCTCCAAAAAACTAATCCTTCAAGCTCTAGTCACATACCTCTCCTAGCCACATACCTGTCAGGTCCCATGACAGCCTACACTTCCATATTCTGGCACATATGTGTAATGTAGACATCAAATGACCTATTAGTCTACTGGACTAGTCTCAGTGAGGGAAGGGATACTGACCGACACCGTCTCCAAAGTACTTACATGACTCCCTGGGCATAAAGAAAACACTTGACCTGCTAAGTTCAACTACAATGTCTTTAAGAAGAACAAACTGTCACAGCATGCAGATCATGGGCCCATAGTCACCCTTGTAGCTCATAAGGTTTATGATCCATGACAATTTTAAGACTGGATCTCAATTTCTCTGACTTAGAACTAGGAGAGACACTTTACCACTCTTACAGGGATTCTTTCTCAGATAAGAGATGGAAATTTATTGCAAGCAAGATCAGAAAGAATTAATTCTCAATAAATGATACAGTAAGTACATAAGAGAGGGTGCATAAGTAGTGAAAGAGAAAGTGAAAAAACTCATTCAGCCCTGACCAGTGTGGCTCAGTCAGCTAGGCATCGTTTTGGAAAGTGAAGTCACCAGTTTGATTCCCAGTCAGGGTACATGCCCAGGTTGCAGGCTGGGTCCACAATCGGTGTGTGCGAGAGGTCTCCAACAGGGGTAGTTTTTCTATCTCACATCAATGTTTCTCTCCCTCTCTCCCTCCCTTTACCCCTCTCTAAAAATAAATAAATAAATCTTCTAAAAAACCCAATCAAAGCTTACCTTTGCAATTAATATCAGCAATTACTTCATTCTTTTTCATGGTTTCTAACAGCTGTCTTACTTCTTCAGCATTGCCATTTCTGGCATGATGAAGAAGCTGTTGTTCGGTTTCTGTGTTCATTTCTACACCAAAACAAAACAAAACTGCTTTTATCTAAGAACATAATTAGCTTTTAAATACTACCTGCTAATACAAAAAGGGGAAAGAATACTCTTTATTTTGCAGCTAGACACAACAACTAGTTCAATCAGTTGCAGGATTAGAACTTGACTCTGACAGGCGGCTTGCCCTTTAGTATTATTACTAAAGAAGCACACTAGACATTGGGGCAAGTTTCCTGATCTTCGAAGCCTGTTTCCTCATCTGCAAAATACAACGAATTTCATGAGCTGTTATAAAATTATGTCTATAAAAGCATTCTGTCAAATACATGTATTTTACAAATAGTTATTACAATTACTAAAGTAAAAATATGGCCATTCAAATAAAAATATTAAAGACTGAAATGTAAATTAACACATTCAAAACCTGCATATAAAAAAAATACTGAATAAAAAAAATAAAGTTTGATAAGGACCTTGACATGGCCATTACAAGTAAGTTTTTTCCTTTTCATATTTTCTTATAAACTCCAAAACAAATATTGACTACACAGAAATATAAAGCATATATGTCAAAATGTTATGAATAGCAATTCCCAAAAGAAATACTAACTCATTAATATTCAAATAAATAGAAATAAATCAAACAAAAGTATGGGTTTTTGCCTACCATATTAGCAAAAAAAAAAAAAAAAAGAGTTAAACACACAGTGCCTTCATGGACAGGAAAAGTACACACAATTTTTCATTTGTTGCTGGAAAAGAGGCAACTATTTGACATTTTTTAAATTCCATAACACACAGCGCCGAGGGAAAATTCCAGGAAGATGGCAGCATAGGCAACACCAGGACTCTCTCTCCAGCTAGACAACAAATGCCCCAGGAGCTGTCCAATGCGCACTGAGCTAGTACCAGTTGGAGCAGAAGATTGCTGTCCTGGGCTAGATCTCAAAAGATGAGAGTTTTCAGTGTATCAATTGCTGGTCCACCTATAGGGGTAAAACCCCCTCCCTGGGAGAAGATCAACATTTAAGGGGACAGAGGCCAGTGGCTTAAGATCTGGTAGAAAGGACTAAGTGTAAAAGCGGGGACAAAAGAGGGTGGCAGCACTGAAACCAAGAGAGGGGAGTGTAGAAGAGGGCCAGATGGCTGTGAAATACAGAAGAAAGGGCAAGAACAAGCACAACCTGCAAATGGCTATTGATAGGGCAAGCAGAAAGCCACTGATGGACTCCAGAATTCTTTCAGAGGAAATGGCAGTGACAGAAAAGATCTGGGGAAATCGGGAAGTGAAAGTGGGTAACAGGGAAAGAGTACACCAGACTCCTTTAATGCAACTTAGTTCTGAAGAGCTGGTGATAGTTTCACTTTTGGAAATTAGATAACTGGGCATGTTTACAGTCTGTGGAACAAGAACCAAAAGAAAGTAAACACCTGCAATACAGGAGAAAGGATGGATGAGGGAGGGATCAAACAAGGAGGTCCTAGAGGAGACTTAAACAGGCAGATGAAAAGCCCAAGATGGCTACCATTTTCCTAAGAAAAGAAACAGATTCTTAGGTACCTTAACAGGAGAGAGGCTCTTACCACAAGATAGGATGCGTGGGAGGGGGTGCTTGAGTAACAGAAATAAAGATTGTTTTTATTTTAAAATTAAGAGGGGAACAAGGCCAGGGCACATACTGAGGTTGTGGGTTCGATCCCTGGTTAGGTCACCTGCCGGAGGCAACTGACTGATGCGTGTCTGTCTGTCTCTCTCCCACCGTCGTCCTTCCTCTCTCTCTAAAAAACAATGAAAAATATGTCCCTCAGTGAGAATTTTTTTTTAAATTTCACCAAGACAGAAAAATAAAACTTCTGTTGCTCTATGCCTAAATCCCACATGTATCCATTTTTAACACAGACACCTGTTTGATTACAAAATCCTCTTAAAGCAATTTGGATATTCTCTCCTTTTCAAAGCAATTGAACACCTTATCTAACTAAGTTAGTCTATCTGCAGACTGAGCCAATTTTAAAGGTTTTCCAACTGTAAAACTTGGGACTGACTCCAACGAGCACTACCTCAAAAACACATTCTAAAATGCAAACAGACACTGTCGATTCTTTTCCGGTATCAATTCCTACGACTTCTGAAAGGAGTGGCAGGGGCAGGAAGGGACTGACATTTTCTCCCACCTCCCCTCACAAGCAAGGTATTACATCGTGTATACATGTAAAACTTAGTTCTATGAACAATGATCTTTTTGAAGCAGAAACAGTAAAACTACATTTTTATAGCAAACTAATTTCCCAGTGACTCAAACACCATCGAAATAACGCAACTCCAAAAATACCTGTCATTTTAAAACTGAGTAAACATTCCGAAATGATATCAGTAAAATAAAGTGATCCTTATGTTCTTTTAGCTATGCTACAAATAAATTACTAAGAAAATGTTCTAAACCAAGGCATCAAAACATTCATCATCATTTCTTTCTTCATCCAAGAAGCACCATAACTAAAGGTCCTCTACTGTCTCTGCAGACCTGAATATTCAGAATATACACTAGTATCTGAAACCTCATTACTTCGTGGGCATCTAGGAAGCCAGCAGGATCTGGGAAGGTTTCCAACATGATAGCCACAAGAAGCTATGGTACCCACATCACCACCAGGTCAACGTCATGGATAGGTTCTGCGACTTTAAATGAAATGACATAAAGAAAACCAATTTTACCATAGGATCATTGATAGAAACAAGAGTTAAGTTATGAGGTGTCTCACTGTTATAATGAAATGTTATTTAAGGACATGCTGTATGACCTTCTCTGTCTCTACTACCATGCAAGGAGGTAAATCAATAAACACTTGATTGAGAGTCTACCACATTCCAGGTATTGTCCTAAACTTTGATGACTATCAATAAATAAAACCAGGCCTTCCACTAAGAAAACTTATGATGTAAGGAAGATAAGCGTACAAATAAATTACTATCCACATTTCTCAAAAGGTCTCATTTGCCCTCTTTACCACCACCCTCACCCTTTAATAAACCCTCACCACATCTATTTTTTGCCACATGTCAATCTGTAGGTATTCATGTGGTCATGTCTTTGGCTCTGCCTACACTACACTGCAAACTGGGTTTGAAATGGGTCCCATACAACATTCCCAGCACCTAGCAAGCTGCTTAAAACACAGTAAGCAATCAAGTATTAATTAAATGGGCAGATGCACAAATGGATGAATGAATGTGGACTTACTGGGTTGGCTAAAAAGTTTGTTTTTTTCCATAGATGGCTCCCGTAGTGCTTAGTTGTCTTCAACTTCATTCAAAACAATTGTTAGGCTGCATCGTGACAGCCATCATATCAGCATATATTTTAAAAACTTATCAAATTGGTGAATTTTTGTGCAGCCATTTTAATACTGAAGATGGAAGAAGGTACTCAACATTTTTCACATTTATTATTTCAAGAAAGGTAAAAATGAAACTGAAATGCAAAAAAAGATTTGTGCAGTGTATGGAAAAGGTCATCTGAATGATTGAATGTGTCAAAAATGGTTTGCAAAGTTTCTTCGTACTACTGACATTTTGGCCAAATAGTTCTTTGCTGTGGGGCTGTCTGATGCATTGGAAGATGTTTAGCAGCACCCCTGGCCTCTGCCCACTAGAAGCCAATAGCAGGAGATAGCCAACATACTCAAAATATCCAAATCAATCAAGTTATTGGTGAAATTAAAAAATGTGTCTTACTTTACAGAAAAAAAACTAAATGGACTTTTTGGCCCACCCAATAGCTCCTCAAGAACAAAGCCATCAAGCTTCCCTATAGGAAGGCCTAAAGGTAACACATTTGTTATAAGTGAAAATAAAATTAATGAAGTTTTTTTATATGCCACAAGAAATAAATTAATACCAAAAAAGGAGAAACTTTATAAATATACACTCTACGAGTATTTGGCATTAAGGCTACTATTTAATTTGATGTATCTTAAACTATTTAGTCTCTAAACAACAGTTACCTGTAGAAAAAAATACAAAATAAAATAATCCAAATGTACGTATTGACAGATTTTTTTAAAACATTCTTAAAAATCATGGGAGCTTGTTTCAGAAAAGAGTTTTTGTCTCTGATGTTCAAGCCAAAAGAAAAAGACAAACAATCCCTTAATGCCACTGACCAGAATGGCTCTGAGCCAAACCCTATCAGTACATACAGTATTTTTCATGATCACTTTATATGTATTTTTTTCCAACTGCTCTTTTCACATTCGTGCAATTCCAAGCTGTTTTCAGATTAATTAGTAAGATTTTAATGTCCAAGAGAATGTTTCCAAGGAAATAACTAAACAAAAAGCATTTTGAGCTGCCAAAACTGGGAGACTAGAGACCATGTTGCCTTATGTTTCCTCTCCTCCAAGGTCCACTAAGGAAGCTAGACTTCTAATTTTAAATTGTGTGCAAAGCAAATTCATATTTTGTTATTTTATAAACATTGCAGATTATCTAATTAAAGTAGTACCCATACTTGATTGCTGGGGGAGGGGGGTTTTAGAGGACTAAATGGTAACAAAAAATATATAATATAAAGAATATATATATAAATAAAGTAGTACCCATACTTGATAGTCCATGCCACTAAATCCTCATTCAATACAGTGGATAAATTCTGTGGTCCTAAACAACTCTGAGATCTTGGCAGAGCCTCTAAAATGTGTAGTTTAAAGGGCTATCATAACTTGTTAAATCTGGTCAGGGGTCTATTATTTTATAATTTGAACTGCTACTTTACTATTCAAGTTTAACTTTTGTAGAATCAAATTAGAAAATCTCTATAAAAGTCAACAATAAAATTCAACAATCAGAATTATTTCACCCAAGTACCATAAATTCAAAATATTAAATGTATCCTTTGAGTTCTTAAAGGTACTTGAAAAGTTAAAATTCAAGGAAATTCAGACTAACTTTATTAAATAATACATATTACATCTAACTAGACTTGAAAACATCAGGAAAATATAGAAGTTCCTTAAAAATTAAACACATAACTAAAATATGACCAACAATTCCACTTCTAGCTGTATACCCAAAGAACTGAAAGGAGGGACTCAAACAGATGTTCACACACCCGTGTTCACAGCAGCACTGTTCACAACCAGCAAGAGGTAGAGGGAACCTAAGTGCCCAGTGATAGATAAGTAGCAAAACATGTTATATACATACGATGGGTTGTTATTCAAATTCTGATATATGCTACAACATAGATGGACCCTGTGCATATTTTGCTACGTGAAATAAGCCATACACAAAAAGACAGACATATTATTCCACTTATACGAGGTATCCAGAGTAGAAAAATTCATATAAAGACAATAGTTACTAGAAAAAGCTGGAGGAGGAAGGAACGGGGAGTTGGTGTTTAATGGAGGCAGAGTTTCTGTTTGGGATGATGAAAAGTTCTAAAGGTGGAGGGTGGTGATGGTTGCACAACAATGTCAATGTACTTAATGCCACTAAATAATATACTTTAAAATGGTTGAAAAGGTAATTTGATGTCATATATATTTTACCACAATAAAAAAAAATTCAGGACTTCTGGTCAAGATGGCAGCATAGGCAGACATGGCTCACCTCTTTGCACAACCACAACAAAATTACAACTAAAATATACAACCATTGCTCAGAACTGGGAAATTGAGTTGAATGGAAGTCTGACAACTACACAACTAAAGAAATCATATCCATCCAGACTGGCAGAAGGGGCACAACATGGAGAGGGCTGGTCCCACACCCACATGTACTGGATAAAAATTCAGGAGGAATATCTCGGGGGTGAGTAGTCCCAGCCCCATACCAGTCTCCCCAGCCCAGGATTCCAGTGCCAGGAATAAGTCCCCACAATTTCTGGCTGCAAAAACCAGCTTGGATTGAGTCAGTGAAAGAAACTGATAAAGTCCCAAGCAGTTCCTCCTAAAGAACCCATACACAGACTCACCTAATCACACTCACTCCCACTGGGTGCCAGAGCCTGGGAAGCAGCTTGAAGGACACTAGTGGCACCACCCAGAAAAGCCCAGAGTCAGCATCCCTAGTGGACAGCTACAGACCACATCAGAGCACCAGCACTCTGCCCCCACACATCTGATCCTCCACAGAGGTTGGAGGTTGGTAGTAAGTGGTCACAGCCAATCCTTGCAGCTGACTGGCCTGGGTAAATCCCTCCCATTGACCTGCCAACAGCAACCAAGGCTCAACTACAAGAGGAGGGTGTACTCAGCCCACAAAAAGAGCTCACCTCCAGTACCCAGCTTGGGTGATAGAGAAGGTTGTGCCACTGGACCCTATAGGACACACCTACTATATTAGGCCACACTACCAAAGCACAGAGTGAAAGCAGCTCTACCTAATACATAGGAACAAACACAGGGAGGCTGCCAAAATGAGACAAAGAAACATGGCCTAAATAATAGATCAAAACTCCAGAAAAAGAGCTGAATGAAATGGAGATAAGCAATCTATTAGATGCAGAGTTCAAAACACTGTTTATAAGATGCTCAAGGAACTTGGTGAGGACCTCAGCAGCATAAAAAAGATCCAGTCAGAAACGAAGCATATACTAATTAAAAATTTACAGGGAAACATCAGTAGAGTGGATGAAGCTGAAAATCAAATAAATGATTTGGAACATAAGGAAGCAAAAAACAACCAATCAGAACAACAAGAAAAAAAGAGACTCCAACAAAATGAGGATAGTGTAAGCAGCTTGTGGGACAACTGTAAGCAATCCAACATTGTTCCACAGGGGTGCCAGAAAAAGACAAAGAGCAAGAAATTGGAAATCTATTTGAAAAATTAATGAAAGAAAATTTCCCTAATTTGGTGAAGGAAATAGACATGCAACTCCAGGGAGCACAGAGAGTCCCAAACAAGATGGATGCAAAGAGGCCCATACCAAGACACACCAATTAAACTGCCACCAGTTAAAGATAAAGAGATGGGAGGGGGGCTGTGGGAGAATGGGTGAGAGGTGAGGGGATTAAATATACAAATAGGTAGCCCTGGGGATGTAAAGTACAGTATAGGAAAGGGAGTAGTCCGAGAACTTACACATATGACCTGTGGGCATGAACAAGGGAGTGAGGACTGCTTGAGGGACTGAGGGCTGCTGGGTGCAGGGGAGCAAAGGGGGAAAATCAAGACAACTGTAATAGCATAATCAATAAAATGTAATTTGAAAAAAAAAGTCAGGAAGTATTGGGTATATTGCTCTTACAATCGCCAAATAGCTTTGTACTATTAACAAAGCCAAAAAGAGCCTAATTATTCAAAAATCGTTATACTTATATGTTGTGATTATTTTTTAATTCTCAGATACTGATTTTACCTTTGGTATTACACTGAAATAAGATTTGAAACACACTGTATACTGGAAGTTTAAATTGTGAGAAAAATTAAATGCATTTATAAACAAATACCTACATATTTTTTAAAGATTTACTTATTCTTAGACAGAGGGGAAAGGAGGGAGAAAGAGAGGGAATGAAACATAAATGTGTGGTTGCCTCTCAAGCACCTTACACCAGGGACCTGGCCAGCAACCCAGGCATGTGCCCTGACTGGGTAACAAACAGGTGACACCTTGGTTCACAGGCCAGCACTCAATCCACTAGCCACACCAGTGAAGACACAAATATGTATATTTCACAAATTAAGCTTAAAAATTTTTTTAAATCTATAGTGTGCTTGGTTAGCACTGCATTCCAAAGCAGCAACTAGCTGCTCACTGTAGTGGGGTTTTCCGATATTATGCTGTTAATATGAGGAAAATATTAAAAATTAAAATAACTATGTAAAATCATGGCAACAGCAAAAACATAAATTTTGTTCTCAATCATATCTGTTCCTAAAAAAACAGTAAGTCCTCTAACAGGTGTGTGGGTGTATACACACATCACATATGTGTATACATAAAAAACTAGGACATTTATGATAACACAATTTAATGCACTTTGTTTTAGAAATTCTACTTTAGTAGACAGATTCATATTTAATGCTGATTTTAGAAATGAAGAAACTGAAAAGTACAAAGGTAAATTTACTTGCTGAGTGTTGTATGACAGTAAAGCCACAATTAGAATCTAGAACTTTTGATCAGGAGGTGAAATAATATCACTGCTATATATTTCATAAAACTCAAACCAGCCTCTAAAATTAGAAGCCACTGATCCTAGTTTTTGTTCATGAATGAGCACCGAGGAAGCTGACTCTGAACTATGACTTAAACCCATTTTAAGAACCTTTATTTACTAACTAAAATGAGATATCCAAAACACGACAATTTAAGGAGAACAACAGCAAATTATAAAGTTTATTTTAGGAAACACTCATTCTTTCTTTTAAAAATAAACAATTAAATTAAAAATCATTTATTTTTTAATTCAGTGCAACTTTTCTTCTAGTTTCCTTGAAGAGACTTTGTGCCCAGATTAAAAGCATCATTTCCAATGGGTTAGAATTGTGTGTTTCATACTACAGTTAATAAACCATTGAAGTCATGGTAAAAATGCATATACCAAGTTATTCACTTTGCATTTGACATTTTTACATTACCTTCTCTTTCACATTCAGTACATAGCCACACTGACTGGATGCCATACCTACAGTAAAAAACAATCCTACTTGCTGGACAGTTACCTTTCACCTTTTTTCAGGTGAAAATTCTAATATTTGTCAAAACTGGTGAAAATTAAATAAGCTTCATGGTTTGCTTTATGAAACTCTTTAACCTTAGGTTGCTATACATTTTTATCTGCTTCAACAACCAATAACTCTTAGACACACCCCTGACTTCGATTTCAACCTGATTCTGAAAACTATTAACTACTGTTTTAAACAGGTGGTATCAATAAAAGCAAAGGGCAGAAAAGTACACAAATTACATAAATCTACTTTTGGGTAATAAAAATACTAAGAAAGTTAAATGTTACATTTTAATGATAAAAGTCATTAAATTTTAGACAATATGTATTTAAATGTTTCCCATTTTTATTTCACATTTGAAAACTATCTTCCAAACTAATATATAATACTGACCAGTTACACACCATATATCTGTAAGTTTCTCTTTAAAGGAAGTCTTTAAACAATGAAGTAAAAACCATGTGGTTACTTTCCACTGTCATATGATAGGAAAATGTAAAGGTAAAGGACTGCTTTCACTATATAGCAATTTCCTATTGCCAGCTGATGAATCCAAGAACTCAGATACAGTAAGTGACCTATTATAACCTCTTATTACAAGAATTAAAACTATGTCTTTTTGTTGTTGTTGTTGTTGTTGTTGTTAAAACTATTTCTTATATTTGCCTGCCTTATTAGTGGGCGAGGTCAGGTAAAGTAAGGAAAAATCCAACATTTCTAGGAATCAAAACATAGCACTATGATCATCAACATATGCCATACAGAATTCATAACTATCTTTCTGAAACCTCATTAATGAATTCTGATGAAATGATATAAGCTGGTGCCTACTCTGCTAACAACCGACCTCTTTCTAGAATGGGAAAGAATTTACTAGTTATCAATAAAGTTCTGATTACCATCAGGCTTGGCCTGAAAAAACTGACAAGGTTCACAACCACTTCAAAAGTCTCACACGCACTTGCTCCCTTAGTCTCTCTTTTCCATGTGTTACTAATTAAGCTGATTTCTACTTTCTACAGACCACCATTCTCAGTGACTACATATAATGTACAAAACTCACCTTCTATCAATATCAAGAGGCAAGAAATCGCCACAACAGTTACAATTTATAAATGTGACACAGATGTATCTCTACATCAAATAAAGACACAGGGCAAATTATTTAATTTAATAGACATTGCACTATGTCATTGCTCAAGAGAAACTGGCTGTATTCTTCTACTTAATTGTTAGTTGTAAACAAGTTATCATTTCGTTTGTTTTAGGAGAAAGAGTAGGGAGCAATGTTTTCACACAAGTAACATCTACTTGCTCTGAATTAACAGGTGTAAATACTACTGGAATAATACCTGCAAGATAGCCGCCTCCAGGGACAAAGGATTAAGCCACCACCACACATTTCTGCTGATAAACAAGGAGACATTTAGTAAGTGTCATCTGATAAACAGACTTTGGCAAAACCCTGTACTGAGTGAGATAAGACAACTGTTCCAGATAAATCTACTCAACTTACAGCAGTTAATTCCTAATTTTAATATCAGTTGCTCAATACTGCCAGAGAGTTGCTCTGCCTGGGAGAAAAGACAAAAATGATAGTCACCATTTAAAAAGGAATGTTACTAACAGTTTTCTCCCATTTCCCCTGTAAATTGTAAATACAGTCCATAGTTTAGAACTAGTAAATGCAAAGACTGTGGATTTTGTAACTATTCTATAATTAATACAGAGATCTTAAATTTTCACCTGGGTAATTCAGAAAATAAACCTACTAAACTGGCTAGGAAAATTTTACTGTACCATGGTTAGAATGCAAACACCACTGACCCTAAAACAAACCAAAACAACAACAACAAAGTATTTTCCAAATGATGGCTGAAGAGGTCAGGCTTTCCAAACTCTATATCCATAATGCATCAACTATCATACAATGCTAAGGCTTAAGTTTTCAGGGAAAACCCGTCACTGATTTTAAAGCTGATTTAATTATATTACTAACTATCCACAAAAGACTAACAGCTAAATTTGCAACATTCAGCCTTGATTAATCTAAACTGGTATCAAAATACCAACAGTTCTACTTCACAATGCAGTCTGCATAACGCCACAATGCTGGCAACTTAAAACTAACATTAACAAAATCAGGACAACCCTGCCAATCAATACGGCCACCAAGTTAATGACTCTTTTCTATTGTGCTGCTGCAGTCTTTCATATTGTTTCTCAATCCCTTTGAGTCTTTCATGCTTGTCGAATTAACCACTCCGTACACTGTGAGAACAGTCACATGAACAGCTCGTGACTTCCACTGCCAATCAGTCCTCCTCAGGCTAGTATGATACTAAAAGTTACGATGCACACATCCAAGTACTACAGAAAAAGCACGCAGCTGATGACTTGGTAGGGAACGCATGTGGCACCAGCTCCAAGTCGTAGCACCACGAGTGGAAGTGCACAACTGCCAACATCTTGCTACTTTAAAAGTAGCTTCCTAACTTCCTAGCAGCTCAGAAGCAGCCAGCTACCGTCAGGAAGCCTAACCCAGTCTTGGAGCCCAGCACCTTTATGCCAGTGCTCTGACCATCCACAGGGACTCGCGGGAGACCAGCACGCTCCCCCTTCCTGGCGCAGACAGACCTCCCCCCAGCACAAGGCAGGGTGGAACCCGCCCGCCCAGGAACTGGCCTCGGAAACTGACCTACGCTGTCACCCGAACTACCAGGGCTCCCGGTGTGGGGACCACGACCGCAGGCTTCCTGTCTGCTCGCCCCACGTCGATGAAGCAGAAGTCAACTCGCTCGCACTCTCCAGGACTCAAGGCCCCGGGAAGACACAGGCTCCCGAATCCCAGCGCCAGGCACCGGGTGGAGGGAGAGGTAGCTGAACATCGTTCCGCGGGGTGGTGGCTCCGCCCCTCCCCGCAGCCAGCTCCACCAGCGCGCGCTCCCGCGCCTGTGTAATTTGCGCAGGGCTTGTGAGGCACGTGACCTGCTCGCAGCCCTGCGGTGCGCGTGCTCCCGAGGCCCCGCCCCCGAGACGGCACGCCACGCCCCTCGTCCGCTCCAGTCCCTCCTGGACCACTGAAGCCATGTCCAGGCTTTGCCAACGGCTGAGAGGCGGAGCAAAGCCTCCGCGCTCCTCCCAAGATACTCCGACTTGAAAGAAGCGACCGTCCCTTCGCGAAGGACACGGAGGAGTGGTGGCGGGGTGAGGCTGGCTCGCCTCACCCCCCGTCAAGCCTAGACAAATACAAACACCGGGTTAATGCTCTGGAAATTTGTTATTAAACAGATACATCACCCAGCTGCCCAGATTTGTTTTCTGCTTTGGTTGCGACTTTACCCATGGGAATTTAATGGGCAGTGTAAATTAACTACGCCCTTTTTCTCTCACACAACAAAGGATGGACTTAACGTTCCTTAGAGCTCTCCCCGGTCCAAGGTAGATATGAGCGAGGGATGCTTGAGGAGATACGTATTTACAAAATGTTCTTCACTTCCTCCCCCTCCCCCGTCAAATCTTTATTATAAAGAGTCCACCACCTCTTCAGTCTCGATGCACAAGAAGTCTGGCTAAAGGAGTTAAGACAGTCTATAATGCGCAGGTTTAAAGTCTAGTATAATAAACAACTTTTAAAAAATACGCATACCTAGAAGAGAAAGGAAATTTGAGCAAATAAACAGTTTTTCAACTTGTATTTTTCAGTGTATTTAATGAACACGTTCTTTCATAATGAAAAAATAATAAATGGGTATCCTTTTTAAGGAACTGTGTAGTGTTATAATCAATTAAAATGTAGAAACGAATTGAGAACATACAGGCCAGTTTGTCATTGCATTACATGGGATAGGTCACATGGCAGATCTCTTAGAATGTCTTTGGCGCCCTCAAACAGTCCTGCTTGTGTATCCCAGGCCAGCATCATCTTTATTAACACAAAGGCACCTGAGCACAATACTTCAACTGCAAAAACGTGTGGTAAAGCAGCCACTTTTGCCGTGCAAAGAAGAAACCTCAAGGCTTATCTTCTAGTGATACTGAATTATCTTCATAACCAAAAGAAAAAAAGACTATTGAAATAATTTTCCATATGATTCCATGAAAGCCTTCGTTCTCACTATGATGATTTAATTGACTAAGTTCACTAGTCTACTTTTTCAATTCACTTGACTCTCTTGCATCTTTAGACAAAAACATAGCCTAGCCAATAGTAGGATGAAGGTAATAGAAGGTAATCACTATGATTACCAATCAGAGACATTTCAGTATTGATATGGTCGCTGTGATATAACAGAGCCACTTTAAAGTGGAGCCAGAGCTGCCATGCCAGAGGAACTGCCATGTACATTGTATGTCCCAAACCTTGGAATGTTAAAAACAGGGCAAAATACTACATTTTTTATACAACTATCTACCGGATTTTAAAACATAAAACACAGAGCCAAATAACATTTGGACTGGGCCTAGGGCAACATTCTGTCCCAAAGAACTGTTGCAAATATAACAAGAAAGCAGATATTGACTACTGGACTGAAATTTAAAACATTGTTTAGATGTAACACGATTCTGTTGTGTCGTCTGCACCAAGAGAAATGCCTTCCTTCTGTTGTTGTAATTGCTCCTCTTCCCTTTCTCATAAACACCCCTTGCCTTTGTCTCCTAATCTGAACATTATTTAGGCCTTCTGCCTGAAATAATGATTCCCAAATAACTATTCTTATTGATCTCAAATTAACACTTGACTGCCTTTCACTTTGAAAGGCCCTTCTGTTTTTAGGTTAACAACTAAATGTACTGAATTTTTATAGGAGTCTCATTAGTATTTACATATTAATCATTAGAAAAATATATCTTTTGCATTTTTATTGACAACTAGTACAGCTATTGTAGGACATGACTGTCCAATGAAACTTTCTGCAATGGTGGAAATGTTCTATGGAGGTGTCCAATATGGGCTCCTACTGAGCTCTTGAAATTTGGCTAGTGTGACTAAAGATTTGAATTTCTCACTTTATTTAATTTTAATTAATTTTAATTTAAATAGCCACATGTGGATAGCCGCTGCCATATTGGACAATGCTGTTCTAGAACAACACAGCAATTACTGTATTGTCCCCAATCATGTTGAACTCTGAGCTTATGAGCAGGTAGATATTTTAACTTTGCAGATGGAGTACCTTCAAGTAACTATGTCATCCCTAGCTACAATGCAGGTAAGTAGTAATGGAAATGGATGCTGTGGATGAATGGAAAAGTGATTTGGGATAAGTAGCCCTTTGCCCTACCATTCCCATACCTGACTAACCCACCTGAAAAATTAAATGTGGTCTAATTAACTTTAGACCACAGGGCGCTTCATCAGACCTGCCCATTGCCCAGTGCAGGCTGGCTCCGCCTAGGAGTCTTTATTTGCTTGTTTCAGGACACTTAGGAGGCCACAGCTCTCTACCACTATTCTCCCCATGTCACAACTATTATCTCCAGAATACAATTCCCTCTGGATCGTGCCTGATGTTGTGTCCCCATTGTTTTGTCTTAAGCCTGAAACCCCCTGGAATGCACTTCGTGCATTGCATGTTTTACAAACACTCCCCTGGTGCCTATGTGACTTTGAAGTGCTTCAGGAGCACACTAAAGGCTTGTTAAATCTTATTAAAAGGGAGATTTTATGGACTGAGACTTTGGGGAGGGCTTTGGGTAATTACTGCCTGGAATGCTGAAAAGTAGGTCAGGTGTCACCAGGCAAATCCAGATAAATTGTTGAGTTGGGGGAAATTAACCATCCCCCACACCTACATATAGTTAATAATAACTTTGCAGTTATTACTAACTCCATATCAAGGCTATGAGGTCATTGGGGCTTTTCTCTCATAAAAACTGTATAAATTATTTTTGTTGTTTGTACCATTCAGTTTGTGCCATTTCAGTTTTGTTGTTTGTGCCATTCAGTTTGTTTAATAACTGAAATAAGTGAATTGGGATATTTTCAGACATTAAATTATTTTTATCTAGACTTAATTCTGTGCCAGTCCCTCTTTTCCTAGGGGTGTGACACACAGATATCTAAGCAACTGCCTTCTACCAATGATTGATTTTGGCAGGTTCCCCAGAAATATGAAACCGGAAAAGCCAGCGTTTGTGCTGCCTGTCACCTCCAGACCCAATACGCAGAAACAGAGACTGGGTCTTTATGGGTGCTTTGTTCAGATGGCCAATGATTTAAGATGACAGCAGGTTTGTGCCTTAACAGACCACACTACACTTCCTTTCAAGCCAGCCTTTTTATAACAGAGAACAAAGTGTGGTGAGGGGTTTGGAATTCAGGGAAAATTAGATTTTAAGAAAACTGCAGCATTCTCACCCTGGGTAGTTAGCTGTGCCCCTGGGGATCATCTGTCTCTCCCTGGAACACAATGGCTCAGATACCTCCTTGATTGCTTAGGGTCTCTTGTGGAGCACAAAGGTCTAATTACCTGTGGTCTCCTGGAGTCAGGGTGGGCAATACCTGTAGTTCCTGAAACAATAGCTTTTCACATGCATTACCTATTAGGTTTAGTAACTATTACCTTAAACTAAAATACTCAACTCTTGGGTCCTCCATCTTCGCCACTGTTAGTTTTAAACTACCTTTTTTTTTTCTATAAGATTAGTTTCATATGGATGTACTCATTTTGATGTTGAGCTTGTAACTTAGCACTAGACCATATGGTAGGGGCTTAGGAATACATTTAATTGCAGAACTACATAATGGGGCACATTGTATGCAACAACAAGCTATGATAAAGCACAAAACAGTTTTTAGTACAGTTGACAAAAGTTGCACTCTCTCCAGCTGGGGCTACACTAGTAGATTTTAAGGTAAAATTTTCCTGTCCTTTAGAGTTACCACAGGTCCCCAGTTATAAATATCCAAGTAGGTGATTTCCTTATTGATATGCTTAAACAAAGTATTTCAAAGGCTCTCCAGGGGGATTCAAACACATAAAAGACATGTAGTAAAAGTTTGTTCACCATAAGTTCCTCCTACAAGACAAAATTCAGAGATGTTTAGAACATTTTTGCTGAATATACCCAAATATTTTTATCTCATTTGAAAGGAACAAGTTTTCTATAATGTAGTGTTAAACAAAAAATAATGAAAAGAATATAAGTTATTGTTTTAGAAAGATGACTTTCAGGTCTTCTTGAGGTTCGGTGGTCTGTTGTTCCTCCAGTGCTTTCTTTACTCTGGTGTAGATCCAAGGTCTTATTCCTGCCGACTTCACCACAGTACACCCCAAGGCTCAGTCCACTTTTCTTCTAGTTGGCTTTCTGAAGATGCTTTTGTGCAAGTCTTGAGTAGCACCTTATCTGAAGGCTCAAAGGAAGGTAGCAAACCTGTAGGGGAGAGGTCTCTAATACAGGCAAGGTCATTAATTACAACTAAAGTCTAATTTAAATGTTGTACATTTTCTTTACCTTCACTTCTTGATCTGTATACATCTCTCCCATCCCAATCATAACCTGAAATGGCCACCTGTACACAATTTCATAAGGACTCGACTGAATCCCACTTCAAGGAACCACCCTTATCCTGAGCAGGGCAATAAGTAAAGCTTGATCCCAGTGGAGAGGAGTTTCTTGGCACAGCTTAGCTATATTTTTCTGCAAGGTGTGATTTATCTTCTCTACCTTCCCAGAAGCCTGAGGTCTCCATGTTGTGTGTGGTCTCCGCTTGATTCCTAAAAGTTTACTAATCTGTGTAATTTCTGAAGCAAGAAGATCCATTATTTCCCTAGATGCTGCTGAGTAAGCCAAAGTGAGGAATTATTTCCTTCGGTAAGTCTTTCACTGCCTCAAGGATTCCTCCATTCTAGTAGGATAAGCTTCTAACCATCCTGACAAGGTGTCAACAGAAACTAGCAAATATTTCTACCCTCGGATCCTTGGCATCTGGGTAAAGTCTATTTGCCAGTCCTCAAGTGGGCACTGTCCTTGGTATTGTTTCCCTTCTTCCCCTTGATGAGGATCTGTCTTGGGATTGTTCTTCTGGCATACAACACATCTAGCAATTACTTTTCATATGGCTTTAGAAATTGCAGGACCTGTGAGCCATGATTTGATATAGGTTGTTAATGACTCTCTTCCATAGTGTGTAGCTTCATGCAAATGCTTCATGACTGGCTCTACTAAATGTTCAGGAAGCAGTATAACTTGTTTCTTATGCTTTTTTCATCCACTATCAGGACCTTCTTCATCAAAACCGCAACCCTTAGCTTTTTCTAAATCTGCAGTCAAATATTCATTCAGGGTCAAATTGTGACAAGTCTAGAACAGGTCCCAAAGGCATTATAAATATTCCATTATAATCTTCCTGATCAGCAGCCTCTTTTGCTGCTCAATCAGCCGGATTGTTTCCTCTAGCCGCTTCAGTGCCCTCCTTCTGATGCCCCGGGCAGTGCATAACTGCCACCTATAAAGGTACCTGAACAGCTCCAATAGTTTTTAAATTTCAGCTGCATGCTTAATCTCCTTTTTTATTGGAGGTTAACAGTTTTTTTCTTCCCAGATGGAACCATGTGCATGCAGAATTAGGAAAGAGCACCTTGAGTCGATACACACATTCACTCTCTTTTCGTGTGACAATTCCAGTACCCTTGTCAGTACAATCAGTTCAGCTTGCTGAGCAGAGGTTCCCAGGGCAAGGCCTTGGCCTTCACTACTCCTTCAAGAGGCACAACTGCATAGCCAGCCTTTCTGTTTCCTTTGTCCATATAGCTGCTTCAATATGCATGGAGAGTCCAGTCCGCCTCTTCTAGAGGATGGTCCTATAAATCAGTTCTGCTAGAATAAACTTCATCAATTATCTCAGCACAGTCATGTATCAGTGCAGCCGAGACATGCTCTGGGAGAAAAGAGGCAGGATTTAACTTACAGTTTTGAGGGAGAAGTTGAGTTTGTTGAGAGGAATGACTTGGTACCTGCTCATTCTTCCATCAGTGAGCACATATTTCCCATTTGCTCTAGAAGGCCCAACACTTGCTGGGGTGCATAAAGGTGATAGGCTGTCTCAAAGAAAACTTTTGAACTTGCTGTAACAGCTCTCAGGTGGCTGCCACAGCTCTCAAGCAGGCTGGCCACCCCCAGACGGTGTGATCTAGTTTCCTTGACAAGAATGCGATAGGCCGCAAAATGTCACTAAGCATCTGGGTGGGAATCCTAGGGCAACGCCCTGCCTTTCATGAATGTATAACTGAGAGGGCTTTATAGGTTTGGAAGCCCAAAGGTTGGTGCAGAGGCCAGGTGTGCCTTCGGGGACTCAAAAGCCTGGGTGCACTCCTTCGTCTGTTCTAAAGGGATGCACTTTGGTCCTTTCAGAGTTTTTCTAGTTTAACAGATCTGATGTAGAAAACAGAGCATGTGCCCATACTCTCCAGGGGGCTGGCCCTCTGGCCCTACTTCCACTGGGAGTTTTTGCAAAGGGTATTGCACTGTATTGGTAGGGGATTTTCCTTCCACCGAATTCGGGTCCCTGACGGGTCCCAGATGGTGAGACCAGTTCAGGTTTCCATTCCCAGTTCCCTCAGCCAAGTACAGAGGAAGATCTCCCAGGGCCGGAGAGGCCGGGGGAACCGTGACCATGCTCACGGCAGCCATAATATCCAGATCTTCCTGGCCTCTCTCCTCTGAGCTTCTGCTGTCTTTCACAGGCAAGTTCCCTTTCTCTGGACCATTAATCTATTTCCTTTTAATCCTGCATCCTGATTATGTCAACTCATGAAAGTTTCTGGGTAAGGCATTCTGTCTCACTTCCCTGATCTTTGACAAAAACAACTCTAGTTATAATATAATACAGTAATTTAAAGACTCATTCAGTGGTCAGTGCTCTCCTAAATCTAGATTATACAGTACACAAGCTGAAAAGTATTACAATAAAAACCACTC
The DNA here is from genome assembly GCF_004126475.2 of Phyllostomus discolor. Lineage (NCBI taxonomy): Eukaryota > Metazoa > Chordata > Mammalia > Chiroptera > Phyllostomidae > Phyllostomus > Phyllostomus discolor. Next base: position 36,896,040 of record NC_040911.2, on the reverse strand, counting down.
TCTTTTTAATCATGCGTTCATGAGCAGAGGTCAACCAGTTAGCTAAAACTCCTGCCAAAGGGCTATTTTCCAGAATGGAGGCTTTTCCCCCATTCTATGAGACAAAGCTCTATAAACCAGAAGACACCTTAATTAAACCAGAAGGCACCTCAATCAAACCAGAAGACGTCTTTTTACTAGACAGAGACCTGTAAACCAGATGGTACTTTAAATTACTGATGATCTAAATCATAACCTACAATTATAACCTGCACCAGAAAATGCAATGATTCAACCAAATGTGAAAAATGTCAGGAAGTGGCGAGAGTTGAAGGAGGAGAGTCCCTAAGTGAAATCACTTGGCAGCTGCTAGGGAGTCTCCAAATCTGCACTCCGGGGCCCCCCATTTCAGGCAGCAATTGGGACTCCTCCCCAATACTCAGACTTACCAGAGAGTCCCCAAAATCTGCCCTAGAATAGAGTCACCAGAATATTAAACCGGAAAAGCCAGCATTTATGCTGCCTGTCACCTTCCAGACCCAATAAACAGAGACAGGGACTGAGTCTTTATGGGTGCTTAATCAGATGACCAGTGATCTCAGAAGACAGATGGTTTGTACCCAACAGACAATCCTACATTTCCTTTCAAGCCAACCTTTCTATAACAGAGAACAAAGTATGGTGAAGGGTTTGGAATTCAGGGAAAATTAGATTAAAAACAAACAAACAAACTGTAGCATTCTCGCCCTGGGTGGTTAGCTGTGCCCGGGGGGATCATCTGTCTCTCTCCGGAACACAATGGCTTGGATACCACCTTGATTGCTTAGGGTCTCTGTGGAGCACAAAGGTCTAATTGCCTGTGGTCTCCTGGAGTCTGCAGTTCCTGAAACAATAGCTTTTCACATGTATTACCTACTAGGCTTAGTAACTATTACCTTAAACTAAAATGTTCAACTCTTGAGTCCCCCATCACCCACACAAAAATTTAGAAAGGTTTATGTCTGTAGTTTCCTGATTGCAAGTAACAAGCACTGACACCGGCTGCCTTAAGGAAATAGGGAATGCAATGCACAGGGTCAGAGAAGCAGCTGAAAATCTGACCTGGCAAGGGCAGGACTAGAGCACTTCCAGGGATCTGGGTAGAAGGAGTTAGTCTACAGTTTCTCCAGGGTGCCACCACTGGGAAAGAATAAGTTCCAATTATTTTTGTTTTCCTATTCTTTTGTCTTTTTTCAGGAGAGGCAAAAGAGAAGGGGGTAGAGAGAGAGAAAGGAAGGAAGAAAAGAAAGAAAGCAAGAAAGCAAGAAAGAAAGAAAGAAAGAAAGAAAGAAAGGAAGGAAGGAAGGAAGGAAGGAAGGAAGGAAGGAAGGAAGGAAGGAAGGAAGGAAGGAAGAAAGAAAGGAAGAAAGGAAGGAAAAAAGAGAGAGGAAGGAAGGAAGGAAGGAAGGGGTGAATTTTGGGCTTATAGCGCAGGGTAGCTTGACTAGTAATCCAAGACTACCTTCTGTAGGAGAGGTAGTTCTCCACCCACCCACACATACAGACTATCCTGGTGCAGTGATATTACCAGAAGAAGGGGCAATGAATAGTGGGCAGCCACAATCATAGAAATGCCCATTACAACCTCCTTTTTGTTTTTCAATCAAGCTCTTCCCTTTCATGGCTTTTCCCATAAAACACGAGCAGCTTGGACAATATCTTCAGGTCCACTTTTAGCCCTTATCTCTCTTCATCATGAATATATCCCGCTTTCCATCCATAATTCTCTGATAAAGAAGTGTGCCTGATAATTACACCACCCTTTTTTGGAAGCCTCAGAAAGTCTGCATTGCCCATAGTCCCCTTCTGAAAGCTTCCTTCTGAGAGCTTGGAAATTCCTAGACTGGCAGATAGTTGTTCACAGTGCAGCTTGAGGGGGAGCACAATACCCCACCCCAGAGTGGTGCCATTTAGGCGAATAAATTATTTTGAGTTGAACACAGTCAGTGCCTAGCAGACTCAGGAAGAGCCTTTTACCTCCCACTTCACTGCCTAACAGAATTTAGATAGAGGGCCTCTACTGACACGAAAGCTATTACTACAGATAACTTTTTATATCAGAAAGACTTACCTGCATGGCCTGGCAGACATTTATTTACCATTTGTAAACATTTGCTTTTCTCATTTTCCTGTGAATTACCTTCCTCCTCTTTGAGGCCCAGATCCCTACCCCCTTTTCAGGAGCTCAGGAGGTTATATAAGACTCCAATACCCTGTATTTTTATGGGGTTCTGGTATGTACAAATTTTGTTTTTCCTTGTTGACTTGTCTTATGTCAATTTAATTTTTAAAGCAGACAAAGAACCTGCATGGGGGGAAAGGAAAGGTTTTCTACCCCTGTAAACTCAAACCACTCCCCCCGCACCTACATCACTACTGTTAGAATTCCCTCATACTGAGGCAAAGACTGGCTCCACACAGCTCTCCCCTGTAAGTCCTCACTGTGGAGCTGAACTGAACAAGTTTGGTTACCCTGTCCCAGGCCATTCTTCTAAAAAGCTAAAGACAATCCTCACGGGCTGCCTCGATTTTTGTTTTCTAAGCTTACATTCCCTGATGCCCCCACCTGCCCTCAAGCTTCAGCTGGTCATGTCAGTCTGACCCACAGTTTGCACTTTTCTCTCTTAAAACGTAGCACCCAGAAGTAAGCAAATCACATCTGTTCTGTGAAGCTAAAAAGAGTAGAGAAATCTGTATAAATCCTATTACATCAACTTTGCTAAACCTACAGCCGTTTCCCCATCCTGTTATCGAACCTCTCCACTGCCCTCTAGTGGTAGTTATTTTTTCAACTAAAAGAAAAGGCAAGCAGCTTGGAGAAAGAGTGCAGCAAAAAAAAGTGATATATTTATATGCAAATTCTTGGCCCCGTGAAGTTTATAATCTAATTAAGAGGCAAAGTATGCAATGGAAACTAGCAAAAAAGAGTAGCCACAATAAGTGATAAGTAAATTCTAAAGGACTTGGGAATTCTAGATCAGTAAGGGCTAGAATAGAGAAAACATTTAGAAGCCGTGGTGTGTACACTGAGCCTCAGCTTTAGATAGGAAACAGCAGGAAACAGGAAATGAGTACCTTCAACATAGCAAATCTGAGAGATGAAGCAAGAAAAGGAAAATGTGGGGATAATACTTCGGGCAAGAGCTTAGGGCCAGAAACAGATTTATGAATCACCCACAAATATCTGTGGCATTGCATAGGATTACCAATGGAAAGAAGGTTGGAATAATGACATGTAAAGACTTACCAGAGCAGAGAGTTTTACATTCATCATTGATCGATATGTCTATCCTCTAGTCAGTAAACATATGTTAACTTAGTAAATGATGTAATTTTGTTAATGGATACCATGTGCAAGGCACTGTTTTAGGCTGAGAGACAAAAGGTGAAACTGACAACACTCTTGCCTTCAGGAACTGAACAACCTAGTAGCACAGAGATGATACAAACTTGTAAATCTGCAGGTATATTAAGAATGGAAAATAACAAACGCCACAAGAAGAGATCAGATGAAGAAAGCATAAGAGAAAGTTTTGTTTCATTTTCCAGCTTTACAGAAGAAGGCATCGTAAGGCATTAAGATGGATAGGGTTTGAACATGTGGAAATGCATGGAGAAATGACATGCCAAGCTGATGAAAATGTGTGGGAACAACTGACGGGAGCGGGGCGCGAACATAAAAGCTGGCACAGGGTTTTGCAGAGAGTAGACCACACTGCAAGTGCATGCAGCTAAATGCCGGCTGAATTCCCAACGCTGCCTATATCCTTCCCTGTCAGTTCTGAGCTGCAGCTGGAGGTGTATGCAGTAGAAGGAGCCTTTCAGACATTCAAGTGTAGGTGACAGGTAGGTGGGTGAGAGCTCAGAGGCGAGGTGGGATGCCAGCTATACATCTGTGGTCATCAGTGTAGAGGTGACTCGAAGCCATGAGCCTTGCAGGAGATAGCCTAGAGAGAAAGGAGAATGGGGTGGGGTGAAAGGGGCTAGGACTGAGCTTTGTTTCCTGTGCTTCACAGCACTTCCTTCACTCTTCTCAAATCCCTTACCCACCAGCTCCCCTGCATGCTCCCACTGATGACTTCGCCTCCTATGTTACCAAAAAACAAAAGCCGTCAGATTTCTTACCACCAAATTGACAAGCTTACTTGCACCCATACCCTTTCCTACTTTTCCTTTTCTGTTAAAATAGAAGAGGCGCCCCACCCCTCTAGGGCCAGAACCTCCAACCATATGCAGGATCCCTTCTCACCTCGCTCCATCAACTCTCTCCCTCCTGGATCTTCCAGTGCTCTCCCTGGACCTGCTGCACAAGAGTTCTCTAGTTTCTGCCGTGATTTAAACATCCCCCTGCCATAGAGTAGTACCCTTTCTCTCATTCCTCCTTCAGAATTAAACTACGTGAGAGAGTGGTCTACATTGCCTTTCTCTATTACCTCTCCACTTCCTCTCCACTCTCTCCTGTACTCTTTCTCTGGCTTCTGCTCCCACTGTTCCACTAAAACTGGTTCTGCTGAGACACAAAAGCCCTGATTGCAAAATCTGATGGACCCTTACAAGTCCTAAACTGATTGGGTCTTTTGTCAGTGTTCAACACCAGTGACCTCTTCCTTCCTTCCTTCTGGAAACAGCATCTTTCCTTAATTCCCTGAACTCCTTGTCCTTGGCCCTTCCGAGAAATGCTTCAAGTTCTGCCTTGAACTCTCCCCTACCTCAAGGTCATGTACTCCCACGGCTAGCTACCCCTCGGGCTAACTACCCCTCTGTATGCTCATGTCTCACAAAATCTGTAACTGGGATCCCAACATCACTCCTGGGCTTCTGCCTCACACCAATACATCAAATTCAACACAACAAAAAGGGCAATTTCTCCTCTGCCCACCACCCCGCCCTCCCCCTGCCTGCAACCCGCTTCCCTCCTTTTATTCTTTCTCAGTGGCAAGCACTTGTTTCTTTTTTCCATTCTCCTGTGCTACCCATTCCCTTACTCTCCTCTGATACCCAGCCCTAACCTATAGTCTGTAGTCAGTGGATGTTTCCAAATTTTAAATCTGGTCAAATAATTCTCTTGCTTAAAATTCTACTCTGCCTTTTAATTGCTTTGGGATGTAGTGTAAACTCCTTAGCATCATAAAGCCTCACAGTGTCTTGACTCACCTCTCATCATTACCACCGCAATAGTTTTCACTTCAGCAATTAAAAACACCCCTTGGTTCCCTGTATCGACGCAGTCCCTGATATTTCAGGACCTTGTTTATATTGCTCTTTTGTGTCTTGAACTTTCTTCCCCAGCTTCCCCATCCTGCTGAGGCTTATGCTTCATGCAGTTTGAGATTAGAAATCATTTCCCTCCAGAGCCCATCCTTGACGCTCTATGACTGGGTCACGTGCCCCCCTTATAGGCTTTCCAGCTTCCCTTTTACTTACTGCTATGCTAACATTGACCACACTGTGTTACAAATGCTTCTTTATTTCCATAGATTAGTATATTGAAGGCAGGGAATGCTCTGTTCACCAGTTTATTCCCTGTACCTAACAGTGCATGGCACCTTTTAGGTCATTGTTAGTACACATGGACCTGGGGCAGGAAAAGACCGAATGAAGAATCAGGCCACCCCAGTCTGGCAATTAATAGAGTTGATCAAAGTAAACTTACGTATGAAGTGCATCTTGGATGGCTACAGTACAAAGTGGAAATCTGTGCAACTTTACAGGTGTCAGAGAATTGTATAGAATAAAAATGGCAGGGGCAAGCAGTCACGAGTACTAGTACGTGAATGCAAGCAGGAATTGAGATTACTTTACATTCTTGAACAGGTCAGGGCAAGGCTGTTTCAGCAGTGAGCATGTAGCTGGAGGCACGGGAGGTGTGCTGATTTGTGTCAGAATGAATATCAACCAGTTTCTAAGAGTTGCTTTTTGGTAAGAAATCTTCCCCTTCTGGCCTAGAACTCGCTCATAGGGCAGACAGTGGTCACGACATGGAACAGTCTTTCCCCCAAAGAAGCCAATAAATATCTGTTGAATTAATGACTAACTGAGACTTTAAACTATGTCTAAGATTTTTTTAAATTATATTTTATTATGCTATTACAGTAGTCCTGCTGAGGTCCTCACTAGTTTTTTGAGCATCCTTATAAACAGTGTTTTGAGCTCTGCATCTGATAGATTGCTTGTCTCCATTTAGTTTAGTTCTTTTTCTGGAGTTTTAATGTATCATTTCATTTGGGCCATGTGTTTTGTTTCCTTGTTTTAGCAACTTCCCTGTGTTTGTGTCTATGTATTAGGTAGAGCTGCTTTGGTTCTGTGTCTTGGTAGTATGGCTTAATATAGTAGGTGTGTCCTGTAGGGTCCAGTGGCACAGTCTTCTCTATCACCCAAGCTGGGTACTGGAGGTGAGCCCTTTGTGTGGACTGAGTACACCCGCCTCTTGCTGCTGTTGGTAGATCAACAGGAAGGATTTACCCAGGCCACTCGGCTGCAAGGACTGGCTGTGACCACTGACCACCAACCTTCGCCATCTGTGTAGGATCTGCTGTGCAGGTGTGGTACTACAACATGGTCTGTAGCTGTCCACTGGGTGCATTGGCCTTGAGATATCCCAGGTGGTACAGGCCAAAATCAGCCCCCACCTGTGTTTTGCCTGGAGCACCCCGCCTGAGTATAAAGCAACCTGAGATGGCTGCTACTTGTGCTGGGCTTGGAGATTCCCAGGTGAATCCAAACTGTGACTCCAATCTGACTGCCTCTGGGGCTCACTGAAGCCAGCTGTTACTTGTCTGACAGGATTTAGAAGCCAAGATCAGCCATTCTTAGGGAAAAGCAACTTGGGTGGGCTCATAAGTTGGGTCTGGGAGAATCTCTGTGGATCTCCAAGGTGGGTCACACAGTGTTAGCCAGGTTGATGGCGTCTCAGATACGGCACTAGCCTATTGACTCTGTGGGGGCAGGGCTCAGCAGAAGGACAATGGCCTCTTCTTGCCCTGATGCCAGATACTTCACTTTCTCCCTGTATACCACTGGTGCCTTTCAAGCTGCCACCCCACTGATGGAGCTCAGAGGGAGCAAGTCTGAGTGGGTGAGTCCATGTGTATGTTCTTTAAGAGGAACTGCTTGGGGCTCCAGAAGTTTTTTTCCACTGACTCAATCCTGGCTGGTTTTTGCAGCTAGAAGTTGTGGGAACTTATCTTCCTGGTACTGGAATTCTGGGGTGGGGGACCTGGTGTGGGGCTGGGACTCCTTGCTCCCAAGATACCCCTTCCAAATTTTTATCCACATGGGTGTGGGACCAGTCCATTCCATGTCTGCACCCCTTCTACCATTCTGGATGGATGTGGTTTCTTCAATTCCGTAGTTGTCAGACTTCTATTTAAATTAATTCTGTGGTTGTCAGACTTCCATTCAACTCAATTTCTGATGTTCCTGAGTGATGGTTGTTCTATATTTTAGTTGTAATTTTGATGTGGTTGTGCAAAGAGGTAAGCCCTGCCTGCCTCCATCACCATCTTCGCCAGAAGCCTCTAAGATTTTTTTTATCCAAGGTGGAAAGCAGTGTGGTGAAGAAGAGTGTACACAAAATTTAGAATCAAAAGTCTAGATAGAATCCCAGCTCTCTTCCACTGAATCAGCTGTCTCACCATGAGTGGTTTATGTTAACTTTTCTGAATAGAGAGCCCACTGGATGGGAGGCACTGTGCTGAGTGCTGGCAATGCAAGGATAAAGAAAGACAGAGTAACTGCCATCAAGGAAGCAGCGCCCTAAACAATGTGTTGTAGGAGGGAGAGAGGAGGAATGGACATTCCAAGTAGAGGGAGTAACAAGGGAGAAGGAGTGCAGGTGAGTGATCACGTGCCTCCTTGTGGGACGTGAACACAGTTCAGTAAGGCTGCAGAAGAGGCAGCTGGAGAGAGGTGGGATCCAGAGGGGAGACTGCAGATAAACAGGAGCCATATCACGAAGAGTCCTTTACAATGTGTTGTAGAGTTTGAGATTCATCCTCAAAGCCATGGAATTCAAACCCCAGAGCCTGAAGCAGGAGAGTCATGATGCTAGGTTTCTATCATAGGGGAAGTTTAAGTCTGGTGGCTAGGTAGACAATGGGTGGAGAGACAGTGATGCCAGAGTCAAGAACCCAGTTAGAAGGCTGTCTCAGTCATCCAGTCAGGAGACAGTAGTGGCCTGAACTTTGGCAAGAACTTTGAAGACAGAGAAAAGTAGTAGTAAACTGGTTCAAGGAATACTTAGTTGACAGAACAGAAAGACTTGGGGACCTGATTGATGTGGTTTAGTGGGTTGGGCATTGTCCTGGAAATGGAAACATCACTAGTTCGATTACCAGTCACAGCATATGCCTGGGTTGCAGGCCAGGTCCAAGGTTGGGGGCATGAGAGAGGGAACTGATTAAGTTTCTTGCACATCAATGTTTCTCTCTCTGTCTCCCTCCTGCCCCCTCTCTCTAAAAAATAAATAATAAATACAATCTTTAATAAAAAAAGACCTTGGGACTGATTGCAAGAGAGGAGTGAGGGACAAGGAAGAGTGAAGAAGGCACCGAAGTTTCTGGTACAGGCAACTGATATACAGAGCTGCCTTTACTGAGCCAGGAAATACAGAGGATGAAAAGGCCTTTGAAGAGAGAACTGACATATCAAAATGATGCTTTAATGAGAGAGTTCTGTTGGCAGGAAGCAGGATGGGTGAAAGGGAAATGTCTGGAATTAGGAAAATCAGCTGAGAAGTTCTAGTAGTCTAAGTAGTAGTTCTCTTAAGTTCTAGTAGTTCTAGTAAGTTCTAGTAGTCTTGTAGTCTAAGGCTGAGATGAGAGGGCTGAATTGAGGTGAGCAGCGGGGATGGAAGGGAGGGTGAAGTAACAACAGACAGGGCTCAGTAAGTAGCACTAGAGCCCTGCAGGATAGTATTCAGTGGGTGCATTAGGGGAGCTGATCTGAAGGTCCCTGAAAAACAAGCAGAACTGTGACTTGATTCAGGAGGAAAAGTAAAACTTTAAAATATTGTGAACAAAGTAGCATTTTAGGAAGATTAGTCTAACAATAGTACACAATGGTACACTAGAAATGGAATAGGGAAGGGAGGAAAGGATGGAGGCAGCAAGGAGACTGGTTATCATTGAAACGAAATACTGTGAGAAAGTGAGTATTATGGAGGAAGACTTTAAGACACTTGTGACTCATGTACTTAGAGGTGTAAAGGACAGGAAGCAACTGACCTACACCATGGTACCCAGCACATTTTCAGTAACTGCAGTCATGCAATGCATAACAAGGTTGCAATTAACAGTGGATGACATTGTATGTGATGGTGGTCCCATAAGATTATAATGGAGCTCAAAAATTCCTATCACCTGGTGACATCATAGCTATCATAGCACCATAGTGCAGACATTACTCACGGGTTTGCAAAGATGCTGGTGCACATGAGCCTACTGCACTACCAGTCATATAAAAGTACGGCACATACAATTACATATAGGACATCCTACTTGATAATGATAACAACCACTATGTTACTGGTTTGTGTATTTACTATACTATATGTTTTATTGTATAAATAGAGTGTATTCTTTCTACTTATTAAAAAAGTTTGCTGTTAAACAGCATGCTATGATATGCCGGTAGCAGCCTCATACATCTCCTGTTTGCATCATTTTCTCTTGTGCTTGATTTAATCTTGCATTGCTTTGTATGGTAACATGCTATTGAGTCTGTAAGCCTAGGAGCAAGGGGGTATACTGCATAGTCTGGGTGTGTAGTAGGCTATACCATCTCTAAACTCTATGGTGTTCACGCAATGCCAAAATCACCTAACAATGCATTTCTCATCCCTGTTGTTAAGTGGTGCATGACTGTATTTGTTTACATGTTTACCTCTACCAATCCATGGGCTTCTTGAAATCAGAAACCATGTCCTATTTATTTTTATAGCTATGCCTAGATTATGGCATAGACCAAGTCTCACTAAATATTCTGAAGTGATCAGCTTAAGGAATAAATAAATTGGAAAGGCAGAGTATATATGAAAATGAGATCATTTGGGGAAAATTTTTTAATTTGGCTGTGAAATGTTCACTTCAAGATGACATCTAAAATATTCACTTGTAAATGTCTTATAGATACTTACAGAAAGAGTAAGGGCTCAGAAGCTCAGGTGAGAGAAGCACCCTGAGGAGAGGCCGCGAGGCAGTCCTCAGTGTCCATCACTGCCCCCACCCCCTACACATCTGACAACTGGAAAAAACAACACAGAAGACTCAGTGGCTTCACACTGTAGTGCAGTGTGGTCAGGGTGGAAATTCTGCCCCGAGCAGTCATTCAGGGCTCCAGTTCCTTCCACCGTGAATGTCACCTCTGTCAATGCACGGCTCCCAGAGGCCCTGCAGGAGGACAGCGTCTGCAGGGGGGTTGTACCGGAGGTTTTATGGAAGGGCCTGGAAATGGCTTCTACCAGTTTACCTGTATGTTTTTGTTCTTCCGTTGGCTTAAAACCCCAGGTTGATTGTTTCTCTGGACTATCCATTTGCTTTCTCAATCCATTCTCTGTCCTCCATTGTTTGTAAATGTGAATGATAATAGTATCATTATCATTCACATTTACAAACAAGGAACTGAGGCACAGAGCCATTAATCACACAATAGTCAATATTTGTAAGGATCCTGGCTCTGGAGGTCTTCCGAAATACATGAAGAAACTATATATTTATTGCAGCTTAAATGTATACCTCATCAACCTCACAAGGTGATGTTAAATAGTACTTGGCTAAGTAAGGCTAACCATTTTGAATCTGTTCAGCACAAATGAGTTAGGGTAATTCAGTGTGTTACACCATTGAAAATAGGTCTTACCGGAAAAGGCACAGTTATGGCTTTTTCTTTATATGTGTTAGCCTTCTTCAAAATGAATTGCATAGTGCCTTGCACGTAACACAAAATAGAGATTGAATAAATATTTATTGGATTCAACCAAACTAGTGACTTTTTAGTAGCTTTGTAAGAAAAGTATCAGAATGCATTAAAAACAAACAGTTGCAGTAAAATGCACAAATAATAAACAGAAACAGAAACCATCACTATTAACTCCTAGATACAAATTTTTTCAAGCTTTAGGAGAATGGCTTAATGAGTATTTTAAAAATAGTGGTTTAAATGGTCACAAATAGTCCTGAAGTGCAGTTGAAAGCATTTTTACCTGGAATGCTTTCTTTCAAAGCTTCAGAATGATTTCCAAATATACCATCATATTATAATGATTGGAAAAAAGCTCTATTTATTGACATTTTCTTTTCATATTTAGGGGACTCTTAGGCCTGGACACTAAAACAAAAGCTCTGAGAAGACACTTTATGATGGCCATTGTATAAAGGTGACTGGAAGACTATGTTTTTTCATGTTCTATTTTTTTCTGAAGGTAAAAAGAATCCAAATTGGCAAAGAGTATCTTCTGCACCTATCCAAGCAGAGAAAATCAGATTTTAACATTTTAGAGTCTCATAGGACTCTTTAGTTAGAATTCCAAAGGCCCTTGTTCTAGGGGTAGTAGCTCCCTCACTATCCGGATCAGATGTCCTATCACAGGATGACATGGCAAACGCAGGGATCTTCGAAATGGCCACACTGTCAGGCCTGTGCTTATGCACTTCCTCACTTCTCTTCAGGAACCGCTCTCCCACCTCCCCATGAGCCCCTTCCCCAGGCATCTTATTGGTGCATCCATTCACCTAATTTCTATTGAGTATCTACCTTGTGCTGGGGCTGCTTTGATGTTGGAGACACAGTGGTGAACAGAAGATAATACCACAGTGGTGAACGGAAGTGTTTGTGTGTGTACAGGTCACACATGCATGAAACATACATAAGTGAGATAATTGTTGGATACTGTTTTAAACTGTGATAAAAATTAAACAGGATAATGGAGTAAAGTGGAAAAGAAAACAATTCCCTGTGTTTGCTGGGAGCTAGCCTGGCTCTCACAGATAGGCCGTAGAATTCTCGGGTCAAACATAACTTCATGGCATACCAGCAAGAGATAAGGTCACTCTATGACCACGATGGGAAAAAAGGAAAGACTACTCTGTAATCATGTCTGGTCACAGACAAAACCAAGTACACCGTGCAACCCACTACAATGACCAAACAGTCCCCTCTCCTGGCTAACGTGAGTGAACGGCTGCTGCTTTACCAAGTGCAGCCACAGCCCCGCTCTGCTCCCCCTGTCTCCCAGAAAAAATTCATTGATACCCAATCACAGATTCACTCCCATTTTCTGACAGCACCCCCATCCAGAGTAAACCCTATTTCTCTGAACACAATCACAAACCCTTAGAAAGACCCTTATCAGACTTTCTTAAAGAGATGCCCCATGTGTTACCAAAGTGTGCGGTTTCATTTGCTGCTGGAAGCATCAGTAAGCCCAGCGTTGTTGGGTTATAGTGTGTTCTTCCTGATGGCCTTTGATTAATGGGCATCGATGAGGGGGAGAAGGGGAACTTCTTTAGTCAGAGGGGTCAGGGAAGTCACTGATGAAAAGGTGTCACTGGGCTGAGAACTCAAAGGCAAGGGGACAGCCATTCGAAGATAAGAGAACATTCCCATCAGAAGAAAAAGCAAATCACTTGTTCGATTTGTCCAACATTTTTTTGATTTCACATGCATCAGCTACTTTTACCACTGATTTTGGCATAAGGGATAGCTAGTCCTATTCTAATATCTATTTTTAATCAAAGGCTCTTATAGAAAAACGAATCTGAGGTGTGATGTGAAGAGATAAGGGGGTGGAGTGTGGAAGACGCTTGCTCTGAGACAGTGTGAGTGTGCACATTGCCGAGGAAGGCTAGTTCCTCTCCCATTCTCGTCTAGGATCCTGCTCTCCATCGGCTAGAACTCAGTCGTTCCTAAGGTTTTAATGATAAAATGGGTAACTATACCTTCAAGCAGTATGTTAAAAAGAGGCCTCTTGAAAATAAAATCAAAGTTGATATTTTTGGCAAGTGGGGACCCTGGTCCTTCTTATTAGACCAGAAATAGACATAATAGTGACCTTGAACTGCTACCATCAGGAGAACGTGAGGAATAATGATATTAAATGGAATGATGCTTATCAAAAAGTGTTCTAGTAGTCCTACTGGTCCAAGATCTTAGGGAAGTGGAGGAAAGGGGGAGCATTCCCTGGTCAAATACTCTGTGAAAAGCTACACGCTATTGTCCTCTCTTGGAGATTCAGAGTGCACATTAGAATATTAAGAGCTCTGACAATTTTCACATAAAATCATCAGATGAAGTGTGTTTAACACAGCGGTGATAAACTAGAGTAATCACCTTCTCCCCTTGACCACATCGTACTCTGAGGGATTCATTCCCGTGGAATACACATTTGGACGCTGTCGCTAGGAAATCGCACACTGGCCCAGAGGTTCTTGACACAGTTGCACATCTTGTTAGCAGATGGGGGTTCCTGGTTCTGGCTGGATTGCTGCTGTCACAGGGTCCTTATGGTACCGTTCCTCTGTAGGTAGGCTCTGGCATTATGCATTAAACAACACCCTTCCATTCCCTTCATCAGGTAATGCCTGTCACCATAATTTTTCTGACTGTTGTTTATACAACATCCAGCTAACCTTCCTAGGCTGCATGTTATTTATGGTGACATTATAATATTCAAGGATTTCCTCCCTTCCCCAATTGCTTGTTAATTATGACTCTGTTTCGTGAACTATAACTTTGACAGAGCTTCTCCATAAAACTTAGAGTTTAATATCCGGAATTTTAATCTTCCTTTGTACCTCTATCACTTTTCTTGCCCATAATTGGTTGAGCTATTGGCTAGATCACAATAAATGACACAAAGAGAACCTATTGCTTCAGCATTCATTGGCTTTCCTTAGCTGGGAGCCTAAGATAAACACAGAGAACAGGGGAAGACTCATCATTAACAGTGTGCTTAGATGATTTGTTTGTGTTTTGTTTCTTAAGCATTTAAAGGGCATTTTCCTAAGAAAAATATTTCAGAAACAGATACTATTACTACAAGTCTACACTGTATGGGCAGAATTCACCCACATCCTAAAGCAGCTTGTGCTGGTCTGCGTCCTGCAAAGCATGCCAAACTGAGGTTACATGTACAAGAAATTCATTGGTGTAAATACCTGCGACAGAAATGGGAAAGGAGTCTGAAGGGGCTCAGAAAGCCACCAGACCAAGCTGTGACACTGAATGAATGCAGAGAGGAGGAAATGACTGGAAGAAGACTGTGTTTAGTTCTAAGGAGAGTTCAGCATGGCCTTTGTGAGCCCTGGGGCCCAAGTGCCCCCTGAGGCCTGTCTTGTCTCTCAGGAATGGCTGGTGGGGTAACTGCAGAGCTCCTGGCTGAGAGCAGCCCAAGGGAAAGCACAGTCTTAGTGCAAATGGAATAATAGATCTCAGAACACAGTCACTAGAGCCCTTGGCCAATTACTCTCCCTGCTCTCTGAAATCTGAAGGGCGCTTTCTCATAATCATCTATAAGATTCTCAAAGTTTAGTGTACATACAAATCACCCAGGAATCTTATTAAAATGCAGATTCAGTGGGTCTGGGGTGGGGCCCAAGTTTCTGTATTGCTAACAAGCTCCCAGACAATATGATGCTATTGGCTTACAGATCCACTTTGAGTAGCAAGGTCCTAAAAGTATTTGGAAGAGCCCTAGTCAAGCCATCCAAGTAGGTCTATGGAGAACCCTTCACAGGAGTCCTACCTCAGCCCTAATGTGGAGCTACCTTGGCTGCAATCAGATGTATGCACGTCTGAGATAGGCTTTCTTCCCCATTCGGATACTTCATTCCCTTTTCCTCTAACATCACAGCTGCCCACCCCCTTTTATCACACTGCTTGCACAACTAACTCCTTAAGGATCGCCTTTCCATATATACATATGCATTCACTTTTAGTAACCAGAAAGAGCTTTGGCTCTTTGTGATCTAATCTAATCTCTCTTCTCTTCTCCAATTATTTGGTTTGGAAAGTGTTTGTTTCCTAATCCTAAGCAAAAACTTTTAAAAGCCTTCTTCCAACCATGTAAAGTCCATTCTACACAGAGATTCTGGTGTAGCCAGTTACTATAATTCTCTTTCATGTGAGAGCTCTGAGGGATCTGGCACCACAGGTCTCCTCCAGGTCACCAGAAGGCTTCTGTAGTTATCATTCTAATACCACGTAGCTACCATCTATCATTAAACAGATCTGTTCTCCTCTTCCTTCCCTCCAGTCATTGGCCTTTCTGTATATTTTAATTCAATTCCCTATGCCATATCTATTGTATAATTAGTATTTTTCTTTTTAAATTAATTAATTTATTTTTACTTAGAGAGAGAGAGAGAAAATGAATGAATTTGTTCCACTTATTTGTGCATTCATTGGTTGCTTCTTCTCTGTGCCCTGGCTGGAGCTCAAACCTGCAAACTGGGTATACTGAGGTGATGCTCTAACCAACTGAGTCACCCAGGCAGGGGCCAAAAGTAGTTTTCATACCCTTTCCCCCTAAAGTCATGGAATTCTTTCATCAGAAAGAAAGCTTTAGTAAAATATATTAGTTAGTCTGGCTGAAAGAGTGGGAGATAAAACTAGAGAAGTGGCCGGGAACATCCCTTGTGTATCACTGTGTTTAAGCATTGGGGTGCAAGTTAAGATTTCTGGGAAGAAATGACACAAACAGGCTGGCACACTTTGAGTAATTACTATGGCAGAGGTGAGGGAAGGAGGAAGCAGGATTTTGCCCTCTCAAATGATGTCTCTTTAACATAGAATTATTTTAGGCTGATTGTTTTTAAGAGACAAACTGCAGGAAAAGATTTTACCTCTCCCTTAACTGCCTAAAAGAATTTAGATAAAGGAGTTGTGCCTGGTCCTGGAATAACACTATCAGCAGCCATATCTACAAAGAATACTGGCTAGGTATGGGCAGGGCTTCAAGATCAAAGTCTTCTTTGTGTCCTATTGTCTCTGCATGGTGTGGCTAACATTTGATTTTCCACCTCCACGTGAATTGCTTTCCTTCCCTTTGATGTCCCAGACCCCTATCCCTTTCTCCTTAGCTCTCGATGGCTTCTGATTGCCTGACTACCTGTGGGCCACGTATGCTTATGGAGCTCCCACTCGTACAAAATTAAATTTGATTTTTCTCCTATTAATCTGTCTCTTAGGCCAGCCAGAAGAACCTAGAAGGGTAGAAGGGAAAATTGCCCTCCCCAACAGGAAGATAGCCTGAGAAGGCCCAGATGGAATCAGAAAGACTAGGACAGAAGATATGAGGAATACACGCATGTTAAGTGTAGATGAAAATAAGGAGCTTTATAATGAATCTAACCAAAAATAACTTCACATGGTGATCTGATCATAAATTCCTAACTGGACAGTCATGATGGGTCGTCACAGCCCAGGCTGATAACTTTTTTTAGTAAAAGGTTTTTAAGCAAGCCCTGTCCACTGCTCTTGTGCCTCTAGGCTAACATACCTTTGAAATGCCAGAAATAATTCTCTTTTCCAGTCCCCTCAAGGGGAGCACATAACCACCCCCACAGGAGAACATAATTTTATTAACTATCCTGTACCTTGCTTTCTCCCACCTTCAAGTAATCTTCCTTATGTTCCTTCCATAATCCCAAATGTATAAAAGAAACTGTAAAACTGACATTCTCTGAAGCATTTAAGATCTTGGTTCCCGGCAATGTTGTCAGTTTGGCTCAGATAAACTCATAAAAATTCTCCATAGGTTTGGGTGTTTCTTACATAGACATAAGGAATCAGAATCATCAGAACTGACTATATGGATATGGAGGGAGTGAAAAAGAGGAGTGCTTCTTCCAGGTTTCAAGCTTGGGCAATTATTGATGCAGGAATGCAGGGGTTGCCAAATACTGTAATGAAAAAGGAAAAGGAGGATAAAGAGGTTTAGGGAGAAATATAATGAGTTCAGTTTTGAAATACCGAGTTTGAGCGAGACATCCAGGAACTATCCAGGTAAATGAATGTGGAAATTGGCAGAGTTTGGCTTAGAGACACCTCATATTTCCAAGCCTATGTTATTATTTGCAGACCATTCTCAGGCTCTCTTTAGGCAACTGCTCCAAGTTCATACTTAAGAATGGTTTTTTCCCACCTGAATTGTTTACAGTCTTACTTTCTTCCAATATATTTTGCAAAATGAAGATTGCCTGTTACACTTCTTACTTTAGTAACTAATTCCCTCCTCTTTCCAAAATGCTCTTGCATATCAGAGTTTTGGGTCTTTCTTGGGGTTCTTTGTATTGGCCATGTGCTTAAGCACTCAGAGAAAAAGGGAGGGTTTTGTTCAGTTCCCTTTGCCAGTTATTTCTGTTTGGAATCTGAACTCAAAAGATTTAGAGTTTCTAGCTAAAAGAAATAGGGATTAACAGAAAACCATGGGTATAATCTGCAAAAGGAAAGAGAAACTTGGTTGCTACTGTTAAAAAAAACTAACAGGCTCAGCCCTGACTGAGGTGGCTCAATGGATTTAATGCCAGCCTGTGAACCAAAGGGTTGCCAGTTAGATCCCCAGTCAGGGCACATGCCTGGGTCGCAGGCCAGGTCCCCGGTAAGGGGTGTTTGAGAGGCAGCCACGTGTTGATGTTTCTCTCCTTCTTTTTCTCCCTCCTTTTCCCTCTCTCTAAAAAGAAATAAATGAAATCTTAAAAAACAAACAAACAAAAAAAAACAACTAACAGGCCCATGAGGGAGTCACTTTTACTAAGCCACAGTACCGAAACAAAGTTAATAATCTAATTGCAGTTTTAGCCTCTCCCATATGTGGAATTTTAAACCAATCACCAATCAGTCCAGAATTTCCTGAGAAAACACTAGTGAAAAAAACTTCCTGATAAGACCCGCTTGCCTTCCTCTAATGCCCCTGCCAGAAATAATCCACTTTTTAAACTTCTTAGTCCCACCCTCTTTCTACCTATAAAAACTTCCTATTTTGTACAATGGGTTGGAGCACCCTTCTAGTTGTTAGATGGGATGCTGCTCAATTCATAAATCACTTAATAAAGTCAATTAAATCTTCAAATTTAGTTGGTTGAACTATAAGAAAAGAGGTACTATGTATGATAAACTGGATATACTGTGCTTTGTCTGGAAGGTTAAGTTTTGCCGTGTGTTGTTTTCTGTTACATTTCAATGGGGTAGTTTCAAATTTGGGTTTAAACTTTTTTTTTTTCCCCATTACGATTGTATTTACCTTAACGTGCATTCTAGGCTAAGTATTTGATGATAGGACAGTGGGCCCATAAGTGAAGTGTTATGCATAGAATACAAATAAAAGTTTATTGTACAAAACTAAAGCCTTCACATTTCATAGTTCACTAGAAGGCTAAAGGAAAACTAGGTAATTTTTAAAAACCTACACAAAAATTTCACTTCCACTTCCTCCTATCCCCCGACTATATACTAAAATGGGTTATAACTCTTGGAGAGGCCACTGGGAAGGAGGATTGCTGAGTGGTTGGGACTTCAGGCCCATCGCCATTATTTCAGATGAAATTCCAGAGCAACCTAATCTGTTTTACATAAGCTTTCATTGAAGAAGGGTTCAGGGGATTTTTGAAGTGTGAAAACCACTCTGTTGTACAACAGAGGGTATACAACATATAAAGAAATCAGTGACAGACAAGGTCAGAGTGAAGGAAGAAAAGAAAGCTGATTAACAATTGATGGACATCTACCTAGTAGTAGGATGATAACTAAGGAAGTTTTCAGGCAACCCGCAGATGCACAGTAGCTAAATCTCTCAGCACTTCCAGGCAAATTCCTCACCTAGAGGAGAAATACCATGGTTGGAAGCTTGGTTGGGAAGGAAGGGGATGTGATTGACATTGTAGAGGGCTAAGGCCCTCCAGGTCCTCTCTTAGAACCAAAAAGAATGCACACGTGCATGTTTATGGAGACAGTCACAAAGGAGTTAAGCCATGTGACAAGAGGAAATTGACAGCTGTGATGTCAGAAGCAATGAATTGCATAAAGTTCCTTATATGGACCACAATTTTTTGGCCAATATTTTTCTCTATGTCTGGAACAGCTTCCCTCCTTTTCCTCAATTAGCTAACCTCTATGTATTTTTCTATAACTGAACTCAAGTATTCTCTGGAACAAGAAGCCCCATAAAATTTGGATGGATAACCCTTCTTTGTGCTAAAAACAAAATAATTCTAGTCCATTTCAATGTTAATTTTTGTCCCCCAAATCCTAGCTCCTTAGAGGAAATGCACGACATCTGATCGTGAATCTTCAAAGCTTAGCACCACAATGAGTGCCTAATAAATGTCTGTTTGGATGAATTAATTAACCCACAAGACTTATATCGGATTCCCTTATTGCAATGCAGGCGGATTCTGTACAGGTACTTACGTGCACCCTTGACTCAGAAAACAGTTTTCAAAAGAAATGAAAACATGCCCATGCTTAAAGAATACGGAAGAGGTGAAAGATGTAATATTTTGAGATTTGTTTGTGTGTGTGAAGAAAGTGAGCAAGAGGGGATGGAATGTCTATCGAGTAAGAGATTAAGAGGCTTAAGGTGTCTCTAAAAACATGCCTGATATAATTCACAACTAATGTATTGCGATGTATGTATTGGGAGCGGGGCAGAAATGACACAAAATGATTCATTTTTTTTGTATAGTGAAACAATGACCGCTATGTTGATTGGTATAAATAACTAGTGTCTTGTATGAAAGTTGTTTTCCTGAACGCTTTTTCAAAAGTTCCCTCTTCTGCTGTCCTGTTCATGGTAAATCAAACCCATCCTCGTTCAAATCAGACAACATATGTTAAAATCTCTGCCTTTAAGTTCAAAGACGAATCTAGCGTTGTGGGCTGAGGTCAAGTCCCTTCCTGGGAAGTGGCGGTAAACCCAACTCCCGAACATTTCATGGGAGTTCAATGGTGCCGAGGCCGCAGGGGTCGAGCAGAAGCCCCCAGATCCAGCGGGTTTCCAAAAGAAGGAACCCAAGTCTCTAGCCACCCCTCGGGAAGAACGGTTTCCCTGGAGTCCCACCAGGCGGAAGACCAAGGCGGTGGACAGAGCAGGACTGGGGGTCCCAACCACCCGCAATCCCTTTCACTACCTGGCGGCAATCCGGAAGCAGATATGGGCTGCGTGACGCACTCGGTTGCAGTTCCGGGTCGGCCAGCTCTAGATTTTCCGCAGCAACGCCCCGCCCCCGCATTTCTGGTCTGAGCGGGCTATGGCCAGCAGCTCTTGGGGACACATGGCTGAGGTGGACACTGGGACCGACCAGAGGCAGGTGAGGTCCCGGAGGGGCACGGATCTTCACTCTAGTTTCAGTCTCACCTCTTCGTCAGGGGCGGTTTTTTTCCATTGAGGGGCTCTATGCTTGGGGCCGCCCGCGGTTCCGTTGCTAGCTGCGCTGTTTGCTCCACCGTGTTCCATTTTCACGGTTCTTATTCTTGGACGAGTGTTCTCATGCCTTCGCTCCAGTTCATCTGTAGTCTAGGCCTGCCAGGACGATGTCATGGTGAACCGTCAGCATGCAACTGAACAGCTCAGGGTTGGAGACGGAAACCCGAGTTCTGGTCCCCGCCTCATTGCCGCTGGGGCACCTTGGGCAAGCCACTTGAGAACCCTGGTTTCTGCCTTTGCAAAAACGTGCAATAATAACACAAGGCCTGGAACTCCAGTAGATCCGAGGGTCTACTGACTCATTTTCTTTTGGTATTGGCTTTTCTTTCGTGCGTAGCTCACGTGGGCGTCCTTAAAGCTTTTCCTTCAGAGCTATGAGGACAAACTGAGAGGATACGAAATTGAATGCATGCTTTGCTTCCCAGTTCACCCTCAGGCTGGGTTATTTTTCTTTTTTAACCCCAAACCGAAAGAATTACTTATGAAGTCTTTGATTACCAAAACCCCTCTAAACCAACCACCTACTCTCGTGCTCAAATCCAAATCCATATCCCAGAAGGAATATAGGGCTAGAATGGGGGTGTGGATTACCTGTTGAAAAGATTGAGCAGAGAAGATGCGTTTATCCTTTCACTTGTGACTCATGTTCCAGAGTATTGGTGTACAGACATATCTTGCCTCAGTTGCGGTCGGAAACGCTGAGTGTAGTATAGTAGCAAGGCTGGTCCCAATCATCGCAATAATGTCTGGCAACCACTAGAACACGGTGACTCGCTGCTAAGAGCATTCGGTAGTGTTCATTCAGGTAACCTTCATCCAGACGAGTAATGTTAAAGGCAAATGCTTTGTAAAGGAATAAAGAAAACTCAGGTCTTTAGCATATGTACATTTATTGACTTTTCTTCCTTATCAACTTCTTTCAGAATGAGGAAATTGAAGCAATGGCAGCTATATATGGCGAGGAATGGTGTGTCATTGATGACTGCGCCAAAATATTTTGTATTAGAATTAGCGACGATATAGATAACCCTAAATGGACACTTTGCTTACAGGTATTTTCCCCCTTCATTACCGTCGTTTACCAGTTACAACATTGACTCTATGTGATTGACTGTTATGGTATTACTCTAATGACTATTGTGTGACTTTTCTAAATTATCTTTTTTGTTATTAGCTTTTGTTAACCATTGATTATCTAAACACAGGGGTAATTAAATCTCAGGTAGTCTCAATTTTTCCTCTTAGTTTTAATTCAAGTATTCTTTTTTTAAGGTTTTTATTCATTTTTAGAGAGAGGGGAAGGAAGGGAGAAAGAAAGGGGGAGAAACATCAATGTGTGGTTGCCTCTCATGTGGCCCCCACTGGGGACCTGGGCTGCAACCCATGCATGTGTCCTGACTGGGAATCAAACCAGCGACCCTTTGGTTCACAGGTAGGTACTCAGTCCACTGAGCTACACCAGCCAGGGCTTAGACTATTCTTAATGTACCATTGACAGACTTGCTTCCACTTCCTTTCTTGTTTTTTTTTTATAAAGTAATTTTTTTTAAGATTTTATTTATTTATTTTTAGGGAGGGAGGGAAGGAAGGGTGGGGGAGAGAAAGAGAGAGAGAGAGAGAGAAACAGAGAAACATCAATGTGCGGTTGCTGGGGGTTATGGCCTGCAACCCAGGAATGTACCCTGGCTGGGAATCAAACCTGGGACACTTTGGTTCCCAGCCCGCGCTCAATCCACTGAGCTATGCCAGCCAGGGCAACTTCCACTTCCTTTCATTAGCCTACCCATTTAATAGGAGAGGATCTAAACCTGGAAGATAGCTAACATTTAAGAGGAAGAATAGGTTAGTAATTTAGATGGTTCATAGAGTAGATGCTCATTTCTCTATTAATTGAGAATCAGTTGTGGTTAGGATTAAGTAAATGAAGAGACCAATATGCTTTCTGTTTTAATGCTTATTCTTTGATCACTGCCTGTCCTTTCAACATTAGAGATGCTAAATTGAGTTTTTGTCAGTATTTGTTTTTATGGTGCTATTTTGAAAAGAAAGCTGTGCCGTTGTGTGTTAGCTGATAATGTATTTAACAGTATTTAATAGAATTTTTTTTTTAGTATTTCTTCAGAAAAATCCTTGGAACATATTATAATGCCACTCCATTCATTTAGAGTTAGGGTATAATGATCCTATTTCAGTTTTTCTTTTCCTTCATCTTTGTCTTCCTCACCCTTATTTTCTAGGTGATGCTACCCAATGAATATCCAGGTACAGCTCCACCTGTTTATCAACTGAAGTAAGCTCTATTTTCTACATTTATATTTTTATAAAAATTATACTTCTCAAGGATTGTTTCTCTATATTGTGTAATTGTGTTTATAAAAAAATCTTTGTTGTCAAAATGTGTATAGAAATTAAAAATACCTTTTGGACTCAGTATACAGCATCTAAATAAAATTTAAATTCTATGAAAATAGTGAAATGTATCATTTAGTATTTGCTGTAGAGATGGGGAGGGAACTTTACATGAATTAGTAATCTAGAAGCCGCGGCCCTGTAGAGTTTCTCCTAACCTGGTTCTGCCTGGTTCTGCCTACCACAGTTCTTGGGCGTGCCTCTGCCTAAGATTGCCTGCCTCCCGTGGTGCTGCTGGTGCTTCTTCCTGCCATTGTTGTTGAGAATCATCTTCTCAGCAGCCAAAACTTAATCTTAATGAGTCACGACCTGTTTGATTGCAAGTAACCTTTGATTAACGTTGCCTGCTTGACCCATTGTACTAAGATGTATAAACCTGTGTTAACAGAATTGCACTGAATTTCTGTTACTAAATTTTTACCTATCAGTAGGATTGTTTTTAGTGTGAGTACTTTAAAACCATAGCCATAAAATTTGCTGTTAATAATGGGCCTGTATTTTAAATTTTTATTTATTAAAAATGATAGATGTAATTATCGAATGCTTGTAAACATAAATATCCTTTTTGTAAAACGTTTAATTTTTTACAGTCCTGTGGCAATCAGCTTATTTGTTAGAGTTGTTTTTTGAGACACTAGTTAGACTACATTGGGAATTGCTCATAGTGTGGCAAAAACTGAATCTGGAAATTTAGATTCTGGAACCTGTTCTACCACTTCTGTAAACTTGGGCAGTTTTATGACATCCTATGAACCCACCCCTGTTTTTTTAAACCATATTTTAATTGACATATTGATATTGGCTTCACCATGATTTCTTGGGAGGACTAAATGAGTTAATGTCAATGAAAGCATTTTTGAACTGTATTGATTTAAGATAACATTTTATAAGGTAACATTTTAATGAAAATACATTATTTTTAAAAGTAAAATAAAACTAATTTGTGCCGTAATTTATATTTGAGATATAAACAAATCCTCAAATAATCTTCTCTGTTGTCTTTTTAAATTTTAGTGCTCCTTGGCTTAAAGGGCAAGAACGTACAGATTTATCTAATAGCCTTGAGGAAATATATATGTAAGTGACAAGTGATTAAAAAATTTTATTGGTGATTCTGTTTTAGCGTTTTGTTGGAACTGTTATATTTGGGGGCCTTACCCCAAATTTTTTTAAGCTATCTTTCCATTAACAAAAATTATACACTTGAAGAGTCCTTAAAGGATTGCTTATATAATTTTATATATACATTTGCTATTTTAGGCTATGTTGAATGAAACTGGTAACACCAGAATCCTAAGCATAATTATTAAAATACTATATACTTTTAATGTGTGGAGTCTATTAAATATACTGTATTTTTTACTGTTTCATTAATTCAACAAATAGTATATAGTAGTCACTGTAGTAGATCCTGGATACACATAGTTAGCAAAGACAGAATGGTCCCTGTTTTCATGGCATTTAGAAATACTGGTAGGAGAGATATTACTTACAACATTGTAAAACTGAATGTAAACCTGCAGCTGTGATAAGCTCTGTAGAAGAAGGATATTAATGTGTAGTACTAAATTTGAAACAAGACCTGACCTATTGTAGGAGGTTAGGGGTAGCTAATTTGACTTAACCACTGAATTACTTAAGTGAAGGTAACTCCAGTGAAAGGCCCCAGCATGTGCAAAGGCTCTGTATTAAGGAGCCTGACACATTTCAGTGCAAGCAGTGGTTGCATGAAGTGGGAAGAGAGAGGAAGGGAGAGAAGGGAGCATGGTGGGGGAATGACCTGGAGAGGTAGGCAGGGAAGTCATACAGAGTTCTGTAGGCCATGTTAAAGATTTTTGTTTTTATCCTAATACCCAGGGAAGCAAAGAGGGGTCTTGAGTGGTGTGATGCCATGATATAAGATTTTCATTTTGAAAACATCTCTGTTTCTATGTGGAGATTAATTGGAAGAGAGCAGTAATAGATGTGGGACATCAGGTGGATGCAGTAGTCCAGAGAAGATATGTGTGATTTTGGATTAATTTTAATAAGATATATTAAGTTAGTAAGACATAATGCTCTGGAATATCAGTTTTACTGTAATCCATGAATTGGTAAGTGTTGTTAGATTGTGCGAGAAATGGAGACTGGAGGAACTGGGTGATCTGATCTAAGTGCCTTTATCTGATGCTGCGCTGAGAGGTGGGCTGGTCAGGGTTGACTTCAGCACTGGGGGAAGGCAACAGTGGGATTTCTAAAAGAAAAAGCATGGGGTTTGTGAGGGGGTTGGAGAGGGGTTAGTCTCTTGTTCTTCCAGGTTGGTGCCTCAGAGTTCCAGGATGTGAGCTGGGACAATGGGTTGGTCTGGCCACTGGCTATTGTGACTGGCGCCAAGGTGTCTATTGTGTGTGGCTGGAGAGTTTCGATTAGGCCTTGGGCTACCAAGCCAGTCCGGACAGCTGACTCATAGGCAGTCCAGAGGGTTGAAAACTGGGGCAACTGGGTCATTAGCAGTCTGGCAGTTGGGGGTCTAGCCTGACCATTACAGTAAAGATTGGCCTCTGTGTTCTAGGTGGCTGCCCCATTTGGTACTCCTTTTCTATGCTTGGGATCTAGACCATGTTTCTTTTCCTCCCAAAATATTTGACTGAAAAATGATGTGATACTATTTATTTCTTCCTAGAGGAAGTGTGGTCTTCCTTGAGTTCCCAGGTTTACAATAGACTCTCGAAATAACCAAGAATTGGGCTTTCCAATAGGGGATGCCACCTTTTAGTGATTCCATTACCCTCAGCATTTATGTATTTATTTCCTCAATTAAATGTTTCCTGATGCCTCTCTCTAACCTTATTGACTACCCCAACTTTGGTGCCCCTGACAAACTTCTTTCTGTAATTCTTTATGGTTATTTACCAATTTATCTCCCCTGTTAGAGTAAGCTGTATTGCAAATTTGTTCACCAATGATGTACTTGTTTTTCATTTTTTTGGACTTAATGTGGCCTTTGTAAACTGGTGGGGTTAAACACTTCCTCTTTCTTGAAAATCTTTCCCATACTTGGCTTCTGTCATGTTAGTCACATTCATCAAATTTTTCTATTACCTGTGCACAATCTCATGCAGTCTATTTTTTCTATCCAGAAAGTCCCTCCTTTGCTAAGAGATATGCTCCCGTACAACAGAACTTACTGTTCTCCCTATCTAGTTAAGTTGAGCTCTTTAAGAATTAGGAAGCGTTAGTCCTGCCTGGTATAGCTCAGTGGATTGAGTGCTGGCCTGTGAACAAAAGGGTTGCCGATTCGATTCCCAGTCAGAGCACATGCCTGGGTTGCAGACCCGGTCCCCCATAGGGGATGTGTGAGAGGCAAGCACACACTGATGTTTCTCTCCCCCTTTCTCTCCCTTCCCCTCTTTCTAAAAGTAAATAAATAAATAAAATCTTTAAGAAAAAATTAGGAAGCATCAAAAATTACAAAGTAGTTTGTTCTAAAGATCGAGTATGGTTCATACTGTCTTCTTTACTAAAAGTGCTTGAATAACCAAAGCCCAGTGGTAGTATTTTCACACATGTGGTCTAAATAGAAATATGCATTCTGTTTTTAAAAGTTTTGTGTGACAACTTTGAACTGTATTTTTCCATAAAATTCCAGCAGGGGGCAGCTAGTGAAAAATATTTGAAAATTAAACATATAAGGTAAATGTATGAATAGAGTTCTTTAATGTTTATATTTTCATTATATTCTAAATAGTGTAACTATCTAGATTTTCATATTAATTTAGCATCATTTTGACTGTTAAACTTGATTTTTGCATAGATAGGAAGATGAATTATAGTTTGTTCTTATGTAGCGAGGTAAGAAGTCAGAAAATTTGTAGTTTCTTAGTTTCTTTGTAAACATTTATTGATTATCTCCTGTATGTTGACACTGATAGGTGTTTGGAATTAAAAAAAAAATAAAAAATATGTGTACCAATACAGTATTATGACATAATTACTGAGAAGTTTGGACCAAGTATAATAACATTTTTTAGAGGTTTTAGTAACTAATATTAGTAACTGATATTTAGTAACTGATATTCTCTGGGCATTTGTAAAGGCGGGTTCCATTGTGGAGGTGACTGTTGAGCATAGTGTTTGCCGGGTGATTAAAAGAAGAAAGTTTCTGGCAGACGGGAAACCCATGAGCAAAGCACATAGGTGGGAAGCAAGTTGGCATCGTCAGAGTTCCGCAAGTAGTTTTAGATGCCAGGTGTATAAACTGAGGTAGGTATAAGAAGAAAACCGGTAAGCTGGGATAAGGAGTTTGGGCACTATCTTGTGGGCTCCAGGAGCTCTAGGCAGGGGAATGAGATAATCAGATTTGTGTTGCAGTGTGGAGGGTGGGCTGTAAAAAGTTTGAAGGAACAGCATACGAGGAGCAGTCAGTAACTCAGGAGGCGATAAAGGCCTTTATTAAGGCAATAAGAATGCCAATGGAGAAACATGGTCAGTTAAAGAAATACTTAAGAATATAAACTAGGCTGTGGTGATAGATTAAGTATTGATTAATTTGCTTATCTTATTTTTGTATAAATATTTTGCATGTGGATATTTGGAACATATGAAAACAATTATTTTAATACAACCAAAGGTAAATAACACTTCAAAATACTAAAACAATTGGTGTTAAGAGAAAATGAAAGGTATTAGAATTTTTTTGTAGTATTTGAATTTATGGTGGTACATTTCAAAACATTGAATTTAAAATCCAGGAAAATGATCATTTTAAATTCTCACTGCTCTTCACATTTTGATGTATCATGGAGTCTTAGAGTTAAAAATTGCAGAGTGAGGCTTGTCAAAACAATAATTGCACCAAAGTTACAGAGGCAAAGAAGACTCTTCAAGACTATTGTAATAGGGAGAAGGGGAGAGCAGCCAGAACTCAGTCTGAACTCAACCTCTTGAAACCAAAGGGAGAAAGATTCTTAAGGGCTCGGATGAGCTAGTAGGAAAGTACTAGAAGGGAGCTTGGTCAGTGAGAATGTGTCTAGCAAATGAATTTTTTTGTTATTAGGCCATCTGTGTTTGCTAATGATTGCTCAGCAGAAGTTAGGCTCCTGTCCTCTCAGAGGTGGGGAGATAGGGGCTCCATCTTCTTTGGTGATTACATCTCAAAAGGATGGCTCCCAGGTCCTTGAGAAAGACACTCCTCGGTTGTAAAACTGACGAGAGTCTTCTAAAAAGATACACGTGTATTCTAAAGGAGCGAAGAGTTTAAAACAACTTGCCTAAAGAAAGGTTCTAAGAAAGGGGAGATCATGGCCTAGAGTTAGGTTCTGCCTGTCTGAAGTCAGTCAAGTTGAAGTTTTTGTTTTTGAAATCGTGTGACATCTTTGATTGCTTTCTCATCTTCACAATGAAGGTAATAGAATAATGTGAGGATTAAATGACATAATTCATGTAATGTGCTTCAGCACTATATAATAACAGCTCTCATTAAAAGAGTTGTCTCATCTAGTTTTGTCGTTTTAAAAATGAGATGATGGAAATTCAAAAGACATCAAATGATTGGTCTAAGGTCCCTACCACTTAGTGCATTTCGCTATGCTTTTACCCTTATGTCAGTAAATATGAACATTGGAAAATTAAAGATATAAAAATCAAAGCCACATGTAAAAGTAGAGTCACAGATAACTTTGTTTTGATCATTGTGAATTGGGTAGTAGTTATTTAAATATAGTTTTTCGTAAAATATCTCAACCAAATATCAGTTTCTAACCCAGCTTGGTCTTTTATTCAATCTGAAACAATTTTTGTTTCAGGCTTTTTATATTTAGCTACTTTACTGTAATTGAACTTCATAAATAAAAGCTTGATGTCTCACCCTGTAACGAGTAGTTCTCACCCTGTAATGAGTAGTTCTCAGAGGTTGCACCCTGAGTGTCTTTGGGATTTAGCTGACTTCCTCTAGAACTGTTGGGACAGTGCCTGAGTGGTAGAGGAGGAAGGGGTCCTAGCTTTTGTGTGTTTTGATTTGTTTCTAATTCTGCTGGAGGTTTCATTACAGCACTGGCAAAAGTTTGAAAACCAAATCCTAGTGCATAGATAAAAGATAAGAATAAACTACCATCACAAGAGAAAACACAAATACAGCAATAATAACAACAAATATAAAAATAAACCACCATACCTGGTAGAATTTTGGTGTCCAAGGGAAAGAATAATTTTCACTTTCTTTAGAAAACCTTTCACACCCATTACAAATTCCCTATGCTGGGTGTCAGTGAGTCTTGTTATGCACTGAGGAAGAAGGGAAGCTCAGCCAGTGCTGTGGGGCAGAGGTGCTTGCTTATTCTGTGGGAGGGTGTGACCAGGGGCGATTTGGAGTTAACTTCTTTATTATTTGGAAATATTACTGTTACAATTCCTCCGGGGTATATCTCCTCCCCCCTACCCCAAATCTGAATGTGCATGTATATTCACAGAAGGATGATTTTTCTCTCTCAGTGGGTGGCTGTAAGGATTAAGTGAATTAACAAAACATTGTTTACACATCTTTTATATAGTAGGTGTTCAGTGAACACTAGATATTAGTATTACAACTTTTAGTGGTAATGAGAAGAATTCAATAGAATGAGATTAGGACATGGAGAGAATTACATGCAAAAGCATAAATTTGTAAGAATAATGATTACAAACACAAGTAAGGGACCCAGTTTTCTCCTTTACGGTGGTACCCCTAGGGCTGCCTTTACTGTTCATTTATAGTTAAGGGCTCAGTGTAGGCCCTTAAAGATTTGTTGAGGCCCTTAAACATTTGGTGAATTGAGATAGGTTCATTTAAAAACAAACTACTATTGTAAAGTAAGAAAAGATGCTCTAAACTTCTCTTTCATAGATGAGTCTCACAGTTCAGGTGCTTACTGCCCTAAAGGCACTGCTGCTTGATGGGAGGGCTAACTGGAGTGGGCAACCTGGGCTTTGGAGTAAGTCTGCATTCACGTTCTAGCTATGAGCTTCTTATTGCTTAATAAGACTGTCTTAGCCAAGTTAACTGATCCCTCTAGGTCTGTTTTCTCATTTGTACAATGAGGAAATAATACCTATTTTATTAGACAATTATGAGTGTTAAATGTGTTGATACATACAATGTACTTTGGGCTTAATACATACCCAATCCATTTTACCTTTCCCTGTCTCTGTCTCTCTAAGTCTTATTGAGAAGAGAGGATGGGAGCGGGAATTGTTTAAAAACAAAACAAAACAAAACAACAATAACAACAACAAACAAAACCAAAAAACTCAGCCAATGTTCTCAAGGTTTTAAAAACATTTCCGATTGACTTTTGCTTCCTCTAAAAAGACAAGTTACCAAACAACACAGAGGATTATTTTAGTGATTAGGAGTTACCGGTGAGATAGGGAGTGAGGGTTTGAATGATTTGAAGAGTATTGTTTTCTTCTGTATGTGTTTTTTGAAAGTTCCCTTTGGAGGGTGCTGATGAGTGGTGATAAAGAAAAGTAATGATTTCAAGCGAAGGTTTTAGAGGAAGTGGGTAAGGTGTTATGAAGTGGCCTGGTGGTTTCTTTACATCTTATCTAAAATTAGTGTCATTCCGTAAAGAGTAGACACTCGGGCCTTTATTTCATTGCTGTTGCATTATTCAACATCACTCTGTGCACGTGAACCGTGACACTTTCTTTTTCTCAATGGTGCTTTGAGATGGATTCAGTTATCTGAGGCAGTCAGACATTATTTGGAACTGAAATGAATCAATTTGGGCAATGTAATGTTTTGTTAAAAAAATGAATATAAACTTGTTGCATTGATTGATTGGTTTGTAAATTAGCTCTCTGAGGGAGTTCCTCAAATGTTGGAATTCTTTGTTGCAATAAGCACACCAAATAGTAAATGTACCAAATAAGTGGTTTGAATTGTCCAAAAATTTAGGAAAGCAAGCAATGATTGAACATCAACACTGAGAAACTAAATCATATTTACACTTATGTAATTCATCCAGTTCAAGTTCATAAATTTTCTTTCTCTTCTTTGGTTGTAATACTTCTGCTTATTTTAAGTACTCAAGGTTAATTTTGGAGCTAGTTAGAATTGTTAATGTTGATATAAACTATATTAAATACTCATCCACAAATGTTAATAAATTTCATGTTTTTATAAATTTTTTAAAAGGCATGGCTAGATGCATATAATTTATTAGATTGTAAATATGTCTGTATTTTTTTGAATTTGAGAAGGAAATTTTTAAAAATAACTTTTTCTTCCCTGAATCTTGTTTAGGCAGAATATTGGTGAAAGTATTCTTTACCTGTGGGTGGAGAAAATAAGAGATGTTCTGATACAAAAATCTCAGATGACAGAACCAGGTAGGATTGAAAGTATTATCAGTGCCATTTTAACTTACGGTGATTAAATTTTCACATGGATATTCTAATTGAAATCTTTAATGGAAATCTGGGTTCTGTTTTATGATTTACATATGATAAAATGTAAATATTTTAGAAAGTTCATTTATTCATGTACTCATGGTTCTTTGTATAAGGTTTAGCTTTTTTGGTTTAATATAGTCTTATAGAAATAGAATTTTATGATTAAAGAACTCAGATCAAAAAATTTCTGCTTTGACTATTGCTAAGCTAATATGTACCATGTAACATTCTTCATGAATTATTAGACTATATAAAATAGGCATTAGCTTCAAATCAGTGTAATGTTTTTAGAAAAAGAACTTTGAAAAACATACTGACTGATTTAGGATATAAAAATTGACTTTGAAAATTGATTTTTTAATTGAGATGTAATCACATGCTATAATTATTCACCCTATAAAAGTGTATAATTGAGTGGTTTTCAGTATATTTCAAAGTTGTACAGCTATCACAGCCATCTTATGTTAGGACATTTGAAAGTTGATATTTTGCTCTATGATGATTATTATTTTATTGAATCATCAAGTGTATGACAACATGGAAATTTCTAATGTTTCCTATTAACTTTGCTACTCTTTTGTTTTACTTACCACAAAGACCTTTTACAGGAAAGTAACTCTATTTAATCTAATTTTATTTCCAAAGAGTTTCATTGTTATCATTGATAGAATGGTTTTCAATTTGAAAAAATAGGGATTAAAAAAAACCCATTTGTTTATTTATAAATGTTTTAGAAGGTTAGTTCAGAGAATCAGTTATTAGGACTCCCTTAGCCAGATCAGTATACATTTAAAATTGATATATAATTTTTCAGAGCACTTTACTATTTTTCTATAAAAGCAGATGTTTTACTGTTTCCATTAAAATGAAAAAGTAAATGGTAATGAACGTATTTTTTTCCATGTGACAATACTTTTTGAAGTATTTTTCTTAACTTTTTGTGATCCATCAGTGATTTTATAGCATTTCAGGGCATCTATGAGAAGAGTAGTCTCAAACAAAATTGATTTTTGCCAATCCACCATTCTAGAACGTGGGATAATTACAAAAATGGAATGTATACCAGTAAAAATTTAGGACTCTTAAAAAGGTTTGGGATCACTCAACTCTTAAGAAATTTTAAAAAATTATTGATCTTGAAAATATTTTCCCTTTCCCACCTATATCCATAATTTAGTTTAGCCACTCTTCAAATTTTAGAGTTATTGATTTGTTTTATACAATTTATAATGTATAGAAATTTTGTTTGAAATGTCTTGTCAAAAATTGGTTTTGTAGACTTTATATTAAAAGGGGAGGATTAGTAATTCTGAAGAACTAACACAAGCTACTGATCAGGATCTCTCCTGAGAAGTTTCCTCCCTAGGGTACACACTTGATAAGTAATTTATTTTGATTATAATGTTAATTGTCAGTAGAAATTTGTTGTTTATTTCATATTGTTTTTCTACTTTAGAAATATTAAATTTTGAAATAATTTTATACAACTACTAACAATTTATAAAAATTTGGAACTGATTTTAGAATTAAAGGAAAGTTGCAGAAATAGTACAAAGAGCTTATGTCTCTCACTCTGCTTCCCCTGGTAACATCTTACATCACCACAGTATAATTGTCAAGAACAGGACTATAATATTAATTATAGAACTTACTCAAATTTCAGTAATTTTTATACTAAAGTTCTTTTGACTTTTGTAGGATCCTGTCCAGGATTCTATGGCACATTTAGTTGTTACTTCTTCTTATTTTCTTCTAGTCTTTAAACAGTTTCTCAGTTTTTTTTCTGCTTTTTGTGACCTTTTATGACTTGACACTTTTGAATGGAGTGATCCACTGTTTTATAGAATGGTCTTCAATTTGGGTTTGTCTGTTATTTTCTCGTGTTGGAGTAGGATTAGGCATTTTGGCAACAATACCACAAAAATGATATTGTGTTCCTCACAGTACATATCAAGGAGCTCATGATATCAGTGTGCTTTATTTTTGGTGATGTTCACCTTGATCTCTTGATTAAGGTTGTATGTGCCTGATGTCAGCACTGCAGTCATTGTATTAGTCAAGGTTTTCCAGAGAAACTGAACCAATAGGCTGTGTGTGTGTGTGTGTGTGTATGTGTATTTAAAGAGAGAAAGAGAAGGAAGAAGACGGAGAATTGAGTTATTTTAGGGAATTGGCTCACCAGATTGGGGGGTTCTGACAAGTTCAAAATCTGCAAGGCAGGCTAAAGACCTTGGTAAGAATTGATGTTGCAGCTGAAGTCTGAAGATTCCCTTTTCCTCCGGGTAGGTCAGTCCTTCTCTATTAAGACCTTAAGTGGATGAAGCTTACTCACATTACAGAGGGCAGTCTACTTTACTCAAAGTCAACTGATTTGAACTTGAATTCCATGTAAGAAATACCTTTACAGAAACATCTAGAATAGCACTTGATCAAATATCTGGGTACTGTGACCTAGCCAAATTGATGTGTAAATTCTGTTATCAAAATTACTATCTTTCACACACAAAAAAAATATGGCCCAAAGGAAAGAACAGATCAAATCTCCAGAAAAAAATACAACTAAGCAATGAAAAGATAGCCAACCTATCAGATGCACAGTTCAAAACACTGTAATCAGTGTGCTCACAGAAATGGTTGACTATGGTCACAAAATACAGGAAGAAGTGAAGGCAGTGAAAAATGAAATAAAGGACAATGTACAGGGAACCAATAGGGAAGGGAAGGAAACTGGGACTCAAGTCAATGATTTGGAACAGAAGGAAGAAATAAACGTTCAACCAGAACAGAATGAAGAAACAAGAATTCAAAAAAATGAGGAGAGGCTTAGGAACCTCTGAGATAACTATAAATGTTCCAACATCGGAATCATAGGGGTGCCAGAAGGAGAAGAGGAAGAAGAAGAAATTGAAAACTTACTTGAAAGAATAATGAAGGAGAACTTCCCTAATCTGGCAAAGGAAATAGACTTCCAGGAAGCTCAGAGAGTCCCAAAGAAGTTGGACCCAAGGAATCACTCACCAAGGCACATCATAATTACATTACCCAAGATTAAAGATAAGGAGAAAATCTTAAAAGCAAGAGAAAAAGCGATAGTTACTTACAAAGGAGTTCCTATAAGACTGTTAGCTGATTTCTGAAAAGAAACCTTGCATTCAAGAAGGGGCTGGAAAGAAGTATTCCAAGTCATGAAAGTCAAGGACCTACATCCAAGATTACTCTATTGAGCAAAGCTATCATTTAGAATGGAAGGGCAGATAAAGTGCTTCTCAGATAAGGTCAAGTTAAAGGAGTTCATCATCACCAAGCCCTTACTATATGAAATGTTAAAGGGACTTATCTAAGAAAAAGATAAAAAATATGAACAGTAAAATGACAACAAACTCACAACCGTCAACAATCGAACCTAAAAAAACAAAAGCAAACTAAGTAAGCAACTGGAACAGGAATAGATTCACAGAAATAGAGATCACCTGGAGGGTTATCAGTGGGCAGAGGGAGTGGGGAGAATGGGGGAAAAGGTACAGGGAATAAGAAGCATAATTGGTAGGTACAAAACAGACAGGGGGAGGTTAAGAATAGAATGGGAAATGGAGAAGCCAAAGAACTTAATGTGTATGATGCATAGACATAAACTAGGGTGGGGGAGTAATGGGGGGTACAGGGTGGAGGGGAATAAGGGGGGGGAATGGGACAACTGTAATAACATAATCAATAAAATTTATTTTAAAAAGAAAAAACAAAAATTTACTATAAAGCTAAAAAAGATGACCGTCTTTCCCTTTATAGTTCATAAGTATCTTGGGAGTGATACTTTGAGGATATGCTAGTATCCTATTCCATCTTAAACTTTTGCTCACTAATTTTAATATTCATTAGTGCATCTGGTCAACAATATTTATTACAGTATTTAGGTGTTTGCCTAATAGTGATTCACATTTAATTCTTTCCTTCTACATTTATTAATTGTAATTCTATTGTGAGGAAGAGATTTCTCTTTTCTCAGTTTATTTTTTTATTATTTATTTATATTAGTATAAACTCATGTATTAATTTATTACATGGAATAAAATTTCATACTATCATTATTTTGTTGCTCAAATTATTCCAGGTGTGGGCTTTAGGAGCTCCTTCAGGTAGGCTCCTGTGTTCTTTTGCTAGGCTTCCATCTTTTTTTGAACATTTTTTAAAGTCTCTGAAATCACCAAATATTCCGGGATCAATCTGTATTATCCTTGCTCCAACCTGGAATCAATCACTTTTTGTAGAATCCCTGGTTCCTTCTATTGAAGAATGATATTTAGAGACCAATATTAATAATTCTTAAGTATACCTTCTTACTGTCTTTATAGATCACTCATAATATTTCATATCCACATAGGCCCAGACGTGAAGAAGAAAACTGAAGAGGAAGATGCTGAATGTGAAGATGATATCCTTTCACCATGTCCACCTGTTAAAGCATTGAATTTGGGTAGTAGTGAAAATCAAGCAGGTATAATATTACTAACTAGTTTCTTTTGAGGAAAGTGGGATAGTAGTATTATGAATTGTTTTTGGAATGGCTTAGCAATTTAGTAAACTCCCACATGTTAGGAAATAATTATTCATTTGCAGAAAATTGAGTTAATTTTTTTCTTCCCTGCTGGCCATTTTGGTGTTTGCTGGGTCTATCAGAATGGTGAGGAAAAAATAGATTTCATTTATATTTTCAGGGTTTTTTTTTTTTTTTGCTCCTTTCTAGATTTTTGAATTAGTGATGGGAGAAATTGAAACTAAGAAAAGCTGTGTTTTCAATTCACATTTTAATTCACATATATTTATGTTTTGAAGCTCTCAGCTGTCTCCTGATTTCTCAGAGTTAAATTTTAGTCTATACTAACAAAATAAATACCATAATTGAAAGTGCAAGGCTAGTAAAATGTCTTTAAGATTTTAGTTTTTGCTTAAGCAAATTTATTTCATAATATAGTGGTATTCAACTTATGAAAGGTAAATCAGCTCTATGTTAATACCAAAAAATACATTCCATTTTAGTATTTTAAAATTTTGAATGATATCATCAGTTTCCTCGAGTCTCTTACAAAAATATGATAGACCAAAGGGAACATTCTCTTTGACGGTAAGGAGTTTCCTATGCCATTATACTGTAGCTTTTAACCAGTACTGTGAAGGTTTAAAGTTCTTGCATGGTGTCTCAGGACTAGAGGAAGGGGATGAAGAGGGGTGAGAGAGTGGCAAGGGGGTCCAGGACTCCTACCCCTGCTTCAGTCTAAGTGGCTTCCATTTTATTAATTTATATCTTTGTAGATTTGGCATAAGCTTTCTTTTGGGAAACAGGAGCCACTACTAAAAGAGTGAAGATCACAGTCATAATAAGTGTCATCCACTTTAGATTGCCCTTAGTCTACTGTACTAGTACAGTAGTAACAATCTGTTCAAGAACAGGACACTATCAGGGGACAGGTAAAACATTCTGCATAAACCTGGATTTTTGTTCTAGTCCTGCCACAAACCAGTGCAGTGATTTTGGGCAAGTTGGTTAAGGCTCTCCAGAAATATTTTTACATGTGTTAGTTGAAGTATTTCATCAATTGTAAGGCAAGCTGGCTTGATAAGATTCAACAGATCAATGAAAAGAAATAGGTACAAATTTTAATTATTTTTTTCCTGAATAACTTTTCATCCTAAATGATGTAGGTGCAGCAACCAGGATGGTTGGTAAGTTTCTCCTTTTTTAAAAAATTGAATTTATTGGGGTGACATTGGTTAATTAAATTATATAGGTTGCAGGAGTACATTTCTATAATACACATCTGTGTATTGTATTGTGTGTTCACCTCACCAAGTCAAGTCTCCTTCCATCACTATTTATCCCCCTTTACCCTCTTCTACCTCCCCCTACCTCTGTTATGGTTGGTAAGTTTCTCATCAGAGTTGAGGGTAAATTAGTGGTTCTTAAACTTGTTGAAGGGGCAGAATAACTGGAAATCACAATACCCCATGGAATACCAATTTGGTGTATTATTGATATATTTAATTGACTCCTATGAAGTAGGAACAATTTTATTAGCAGAATACATTTTATTATAGTTATATGAAGTTTCCCAACCCTGAACTCCATCAACAATAGAATGGATAAATAAATTATTGTATATTAGCAGCTGTCAATCATTTTCATCTCAAGACCCCTTAATACTCTTAAAAATTAGTCATGTCAATTTATACTGCTGCAACAATCTCAGATTTGAGTCCCAACCCACCACTTTCACTGAGTGACCTTGGCAGGTGAAAATCACTTATAAGTCAAGTAGGTTTATGTGCAATATATTTGGAAACCTTTTCTTAAAATTATAACATCATTTTAATGGTTAACTATTAATTGCCAATTTGGGTTGATTTACCATGTAATTTACATTTCTTTCTGAAATGTCCCCCTCCACACATATCATTGCCAATTGTTTTAGTATTTGAATGTGTGAATTTTAAAAATAAAAGTAATATAACTCTTTAAATTTACAGAAAGAGAAGAATTACCTCCGATTGATCATGGTGTTCCTATCACAGACCGGCGAAGCACTTTTCAGGCACATTTGGCTCCAGTGGTTTGTCTCAAACAGGTAGAGTTGCCGTGTCCAGCTCACGTTGGTGCTGTTTTACCAAAGTTATCCAAGTAAATGGTTTTTGCAACAATATCCTTATTTTTACTGTTACTAATAGTTTAATTTTGATTTACTATAAAAACTATTTGCTCATTTTGCTACCCCCAAGTCACTGTGAATCGTGGTAGATTTGTTCTGTTTTTGTCTTTCACTGCTTTTAAAATTGTATCTAAACTCTGATTAGGGCTTAACCTTCTAATAGATTTTGAAACAAGAAAATTACTATGTTTAATAGTTTGTTGAATTATTTGTCCTATATAATGGGTGTTCTAGAAAACCAAGTATGTTCCACGGTTGCCCAGTGAAGGGGGGTGGTAGACAGACTGGCTGAGCTCATTCTTCCTCCCTGAATTCCTTTTCCTTTCTGCTTCCTAGTCTTATGTGACTTGATTTCCACCAAAGGATATCAAATGGGAGACTTTTCATTTAAAAACTGTATTCTTTGGTCTTTCTTATTCTCTTTTCAACAGAATCATTTTCTTCTCCCTTGCTGCTGTAATCTGGCCTAATTTAAACTTTATTGATATAAGGGACAATTTTAGTACTACCTATAAAGTTAAATGAACAAAAATACAAAATCTCACTAACTTAGGTAGGTGTTAAGGATTGGTCTCTTCCCTTTGGTCTTACAGCTACTCTGTCTAAGTTCTTCCGAAGTCCTGACCTGCAGGGATACAGTTCTTTGCGCCAGGCTTCCCTTTCACCCCCTCTGTTAGTCTCGGGAAGAGGCAGTTCTTTTCTTCATTGAGGCGTGGTCAAGAGAACAGCTTTTGGTGCAGACTTCTGGGCTTTTCTCTCAGGAACCCTGTTTCACTCTTGGCTCTTTCCCCTAATCTTATTGTCAGGGTCCTTCGTAGACATTCTGTTCTGTATCTGTTCAGCCTGGATCCTCTTTCTATTTTTTATTACAGTCACTTAGACTTATAGGATCATAATCCACAAGAGCTGAAATAAATCTTAGAGATCAGTGTCAATTTTGTTGATCAGAAAACTGAGCACCTGAAAGGTTAGAAAATGATAAACATAAAATTTCATAGTTTTTGATCGAAACTTCTCTCCCTCACTCCAATTCAGTCTTCCCTGCTTCCAGTATTTCTTCCTCACTCCTTACCAGTTCCCTTTCTACACGATCTGACCATGTGTCTTCCATCCCCCATTCACGTAATCCTGGCAGGTTCCCATTGTCTAGGAGGAAAAAATCTAACCATAGTACACAGTGTCCTTTGTGCTATGTCCCTGGCCTGATGGTTACTTCATGAAACTTTCTTTTTTATGCCCTTGCTGGGGTTGCTAGATAAAATCCAGGATAGCTAGTTAAATTGAATTTCAGATGGACATTATTACATGGGACATACTTACAATGAAAAATTATTTGTGATTTGTCTGAAATTTCACTTTAACAAAACATTCTTTATTTTTCATATGCTACATCTGGTACATCTGCATATGCTCTTTCCTCTGAATGTAATTGCTTCTTCCTCTCCCCCCACCCCCACGCCTTTCAATGCAGAAAAGTTGCCACTTCTCTTTCAAGGTTTGGCTCATGCTACTTCCTCTATCAACCTTACATGACTCCCAGAGAGAGTTTTAGTTTTATAACACTTGGAACATCCATTATTGTGTAGCTGTCATACTGGATAGATAAATTTGGTAAATTTTCAGAGCTCATTTTTAGAAGTTTTCATATTTACATTTAAAATTCCCTATGTGGGGAAAAATATTTTATGTCCAAGAACTATAGGCATGTTTAGTGTTAAAATATTTGTTGACAGTTGATATTTAGAAACCAGGTCTTTCATTTTTATATCAATTGTGAGTACCAGCTTCTGCCCCTGAAATGAGGAGAAAACTTTGGAAATGGTTTTTTCAGAGTGAAGAAGATTCTTTAAATATCTTCCAATAACACAGTACTTAAATCAACATGCTTTAAGATATCTTTCTGGTATTTATTTATAGAGAAAATAAAAAGTATACATTTATTTATTTGCTGCTGTTTTTAAGGTGAAAACGGTTCTTGCCAAATTGTATGAGAATAAGAAGATAGCCAGTGCCACCCACAACATCTACGCGTACCGGTGAGTGACCACCGCCGCCGTGGGAATGTGCGCTTTGTGGGCAACGGGACACAGTCACGTGTTGGAAACTGCAGCAAAGGAAAAAACGAGATGGATAATCAGCCATTTCGTACCATTAAATGTAACCAATAATATTTTGATATATTTTCTGTCTTTTCTATGCAAAGTTTATCTTTTCAATGCTTTACCCTAGTATAGTATTTTTTTCCTTAATTTACAAAAGCATTTTTCCATGATATTATAATTTGTAAACATTACTTTAATGGTTGTATGATATTTGTTTGGGGCTCCAAACTATAATTTATTTACCCATTTCCTTTTTGTTTTAGTTTTTCATATTTTTCACTATAATAAAGAATAGTTTGGGGAATATCTTTGTTTTTTATTTTTTAGATCATTTCCTCAGGATAGGTTCTGGTTGCTTCAGATTCTTTTCTGAACTGAAATGGAGTATAATTATAGATGAAGAAAGAATAGATTCCTAGAAGTAAAATTATCAAAAAGTATGAACATTTTGGAAACTGATACATATTGCTAATTTTTCCCATTTTTTCTTTTAAACCAATGTATGCTTCCATTAGCAATGAATTAAGGGTGCTGGTTTACTACATGCATTTTACTTTTGAGTATTACAGTTTTATACAAATTTTTGCTGATTTGTTAGTAAAGAGATAAAGGTCTATTTTTAGATATGCAAATTAATAGACTTAAAAGAACATAGTTTAGGACTGAAATGAATCAGAATACAAACAGGGATTTTGTATAAATTTAAAATGTGAATGAGATTATTTATATAATCTAAGTTATCTAAAACTCAAAAAAAAATCCATCATTTTGGATAAATGAGTTTTTAATATTACTAAGTCACATCTCTTTAAATGCTACAACTTAAAAAACAAAACTATTGTTATTATAGTTCCATAGTATCACTGGTCAGAATTTTGATGTTTTCTCATGATTTTGGGTCATCAGTATAAAAATGAGGAATTAGATTGTGCTTGCTCTCGGTGCTTAGAATGTGCTGTATTAACAGTTGCCATTCCTTTGTCCCACATGTTTACTGAGTGCCTGCTCTGTGCCTGGCACTTTACAGAAGTCAATGCTGATTATTTCAGCAACTCCACCACTATAGAAAGGTTGGCTTTTTCAAGATCACATAGTTGTTAAGTGGTAGAGCTGAATTTGATAATCTAATTTCATTTATCTCTATTTTATTCCTACATGGCTGTGAGTCTGCACCTTCAACAATCGCTGTACATAATATTGATTTTAAATTATCAAAAAATTAAATAATGTGCCGGATATTGTATTTCAAGCCCCAGATTTTTGGGTCTTTAAGTTCTTGTGAGTATTTTTGTCCTTTTGCATATTAATAGATGATCACCTGTCACTGCTCACACATGTCAGCATGACTACATGTAGCAGTCCCTCCACCTCACTGCCTTCGTAATTGGCACTTGGCAGTGAAAGATGGCCTTGTCAGAATTGTGTCAGATACGACTAAAAAGACACAAAATAGAGGCGTGAAAGACTGAGTTGGGAGTAAAATAAATGACCTTCATTTGGTATGTGGACTCTGTGTTCTGTAGATATAGGGTCCGGCACAAATAACGCCCCTCTTTTATTGCAAAATCTTTGTTACAAAATCATAAGCATGTAATTCTGCAACATAACCATATCATACTCAAGCATATCATGTGACATTTTAGATGAAGCGTTCAAATTAAAACTATAAATTATTACACCCACATTATTACCCTACCACACTCAAGCAGGTGTTACTTTTGCCAGACCCTGTATTCTGAATGCTTAGGGTCCTTTCAAGGTTAGTTCTGGGCTTTGGAGCAGTGTTCCTGCTTTACAGCTGGGGGACCCCCTTCAGGCTACTGGTATACAACAGCTATCAATGCCACATCATTCTCTCTGGCATGTGTGAAAACGTCTATGGTGTTTCATTTTTTTTTTTAAACCTAACAGTACTGATTTATACAGTCAAATTTTCTTTACTTGTTCCATAAAATTATGGTGTTAAATTATTATCATATATATAATTATATAATAACATAAATAATGTGAATTATTTATAGATAAATTATGTATAAGTGTATAATTTAGATATAAAGCCTAATATAAATATATATTTATATGACATAAATATATATTCATATATATAATGCCTAATATAAACCAGCCACTGACTCCTTTTTGCCTTAAATTTGCCATATAAAATTATGTTTAATAATACTAATTTTTCTTCAAATGAGGTCAACTTTAAACAATAATAGAGTCTGATCATAGTGAGTGGGTGGTAAATATTTATTGAGTACATGAATGATAGATGGATTGGTGGATAGAAAGATGAATGAATGAATGAATGAATGAATATGATTCCTATAATAAAATTATTATAATTGACGTAGGTGTATTGATAAAGTAGTGTCTGGCTTTTTACAGCCATAGCCATAAAGGTAGCTTTGCTGTGTCTGCTCAGTGCTAGGAGACGGCGCTGTCGGCAGAGGCCCACGGGATCTGCTGTATGGCACACCTTCACTGGCAGTGTGTTCTTTTCACACTGGCATTTACCTGTCAAGCTCATTGTCCTATAATGTAGCCCTACATTATTATTGCTAATGCTGACTTTCTAGATAAGTTAAATGGGTAAAAGTACCAGGCTTACCTTTATTGATAACTATTCAGGGAAAATTACAGAGAAAAAGAAATCTTAAAATTCTTATTCAAAATGGGAAAGATAGAAAAATACTTGATGGCTAGTATAAGATGTAAGGAAAGTATAAAATATTAACTTCTGTTGGTTTTATCACTTCCATCTTTTTTATATACTTTTTGTCTCTTTCACTAGATCTTAGGGTCTTTGAAGACAGGAGTTTGCCACTTTTTTCTTTTTTATCATTTCATAGTGCCTATTATGTATAATGCATCTATATGATTTACTCTTAAATGTTGTTCAGTGACTTCTCTCTATAACCTCAAGCTTCAGGTTAAATGTGTAAACTCACCTTCCCATAAATTGCACCATTTCTTGTTTTAGGGCAACACTCTTGATTCCTAGCTTTCCCAAATATAAAAAGTGAAACATCCTAGACAGGACATTATCAGTGAAAATATATATAATAAATATATAGTTCAAGAAGGATTTTTTTAAAGCAGATAATGCTGACTTGGGGAGTAAATTGTTTGCAATTAGTGTGAAGGAGTAACTTTTATTACCATATTCTGAGGTTTCAAAGAATAACACTATTATATGTATTTCTAGAATATATTGTGAGGATAAACAGACCTTCTTACAGGACTACGAAGACGACGGGGAAACAGCGGCTGGTGGACGTCTTCTCCATCTCATGGAGGTAAGTGTAACTGAAACCCTGGTAATCTTGCGCTATGAGCCATAACATTTCTCAACAAAACAGAGCTCCACTGGGAAACAAGTAAATCAGTTAGACTATGTAACATGGGATATATTTGGTTTAATTAGTAGTTAATTTTTAAACACTGACAGAGAAAATTTTAACTACTGGGTATGTGGCAGAAAGCAAATGTGCTTTCAAGCTCTTTCAGTGATAGGCTATAGAGGACTGTCTGTAGCTTTGGAAAACTTTTTATTTTTAATTTTTTACAGTTTCCTCCCCTTTATTTTCTCCATTCTGTCTTTGTGAGATTCCCATTAGTTGGCTATTGAACCATCTGGATAGATCCAGAATGTTACTTTTTTTTATTAAGTTGTCCATCTCATTGCATTACGTTCTGAGACATTTTCTTGATTGTCTCCTAAAATTTCTATTGAATTAAAAAAAATTTTAGCAGCCATGTATTTAGTTGTCAAGAATTCTTTTGTGTTTTCTATTTTTCTTTTTCCTAGTGGGCTGTTCTGGTTTATGGATGCAATATCTCTTACAATTTCCTGATTATACTAATTCGTGTTTTGTTTTTTTAAAGATGTTATTTTAGATTTTTTCTGGTTCATTTTAGTTTGTTTACCTTGTCCTTTCTCTTTCATGCTGCTGGATTTTCTTCATCTGTCTGGTGATCATTGTCCATTAATTTTAAGAATGGATTATTATTTTTTCTAAGGTAGTTGCTACAGTTTCTTCTGCTATTGTATGCGGAGGTTGGTTTGCTAACTTGATAGGAACTGTGCGTGTGGGTCAGGCCTGTAGGCTGGTGGGCTTCACACTAAGGGCAGCATCTGACAGATGTCAAACTGAAGAATACCTTACTGGTAGGCAGCAGCCCCTGTTCTCTGTAGTAGTTTGTTTAGACACAGGGTTCATGGTGCTTGGCCTAAGGTTAAAGGTTACCAAAACAGCTTTTCTGGTTGAAGTCACCAAGAATTGGAACCCTACCTGCATGACCTCCCCTTCACTCTGCCCTGTTGCCCCAAAGTTTGGAATTTGAGGACACTGTGGAGCATAGTGTTTGTTTTCCCAAGTCCCTTCTCAT
Organism: Phyllostomus discolor; assembly: GCF_004126475.2. Classification (NCBI taxonomy): domain Eukaryota; kingdom Metazoa; phylum Chordata; class Mammalia; order Chiroptera; family Phyllostomidae; genus Phyllostomus; species Phyllostomus discolor. Next base: position 36,851,593 of record NC_040911.2, on the reverse strand, counting down.
TTATAAAACTCTGTCCCCTGAATTGTTAGTAGTCTCACTGCACTCACTCACGCAGTTCTGCCAATAAGATTGCAAGGGAATTTTATGTGTGATTTTATAGAGTTGCTTCATTTGCCTTTAAAACTCATGTTTGTACATGTCTATCTGTATATCTAATTATGCTTCTGCAAATAACAGATTCTGAATGTGAGAAATGTCCTTGTGGTAGTTTCGCGCTGGTATGGAGGGGTTCTGCTCGGACCAGATCGCTTCAAACATATCAACAACTGCGCCAGAAACATACTGGTGGAGAAGAAATACACGAATCCACCGGTAAGTGGTTCTTGATGTTATACCTAGAGAGTTTCTCACCACTGTCTGTGAACTTAAAAAAAGAAAAAGTTAAGAACGAATCAGAATTTTTGTGGTGCATTAGAAAAACCTTTGGCCTAGGAAACTAGAAAAAGGTTTTAGTTAAAACCATGTGACTGGCCAGTTGTATGACCTTGGATAGATGGCTTCATTTCCTCAGACCTTAATTTAATTTCAGAGATTCATAGAGTTTCATAAGAACCTTAAAGACCAGTTAGTTTCCATTCCCTAAAATTGAGGCCCAGAGAAGTTACAGCTAATGCTACAGTAAACTAGATGTTCTTTAAACTGCTATAAAATTCTGACATTTTCTATTACTCTTAAAGCATCTCCTCTTTCCCTGACACACCCTTAGCTGCCTTCTTCCTTTATATCTTGAGGGGTATTTTTTGGTTTGTATTTTAGGACTATGTTCATTTCTATTGTATTTAAACCTTGATGCTTTACTTTAGAAAGTGGACAATAGATTAAAAGTATGTAGACATAAATCTATGCGATAAAGGAGTATTTTCCTTGATTATCCTTGAGTGTTTTGTAGATATAAAATAGACCATAAATGAAAGTGTCCTATAAAATAGAAGGATGATACATATGGAAGGAATTATACTGTCACTATTATACATCTTCTATATGATTAGATTTAATGTTCCTAAGCCAGTCTCTTCATGTAAATGGGGAGATACTACACTGATTTTTATCTTTTTTTCAGGAGGAATCATCTAAGGCTTTTGGAAAGAACAAAAAAGTAAGAAAGGACAAGAAGAGGAGTGAGCATTAATATATGAAAGTATATGAAAGGTTAATTTGCCTATGATTCCATACAAATTCCACACTCATCAAAGAACGTACTGTGCAGAGGGCATCCTGGACTGCTCCAGTTAGCCACTTCATCACGGACACCACCATTATATTCTCTTCTTTGGTCATATCATCTGCCAAAATAGAGAACTCGTGATGTATTCATGTGTGTTTCAGGCTGACTCGGAAGACTTCATTTGAACTAATCACCACTTTACCTAATTTTAGGAAGGTAACAGTTGCCCAGGGCAGTACCTGAATTAACTGTCCGTTTCAGTACGTGTCAAGTGCCTTTGTTAGGGGGGGAAGAAATGTCTCTGGAGGAATATAAATATCTGATTTCTTGTCATCGGGGTTCTCATTTTGTTAAATGAATATGGCCTTTTACTGCTCTTTATGGCTTATTGGAATAGGAGCTCACTGAAGATTGATCTTGGAGAGTTTCTTCTTGTGATTTTAGTTCAGAAGTGTGTCACCTTTCATGTTCTAGTGTTCCATCACTGAGCAGTACATCAAGTGAAGTTTCAGGAGTTTCCATCTGCAGCTGTGTGCTGAAGTCATTCATCCAGCGTATTTGCTAGCATAAGTGGTGTACCTCAGTTTTTGTCGCAGATTAGTGATTGTGAAATTTTGAAAAGTGGTTTTTCTAGCCTCTAGTTTTTTTGTTTAGTTGTTGTAATGTAAAGCAGTAAATGTGGAGTGTCAGTAGTCTCCTCCCTCCCCTGAAATGTGTTGGTGTAATATTCTGGTTTCCTTTATCAGCCTGGAAGTACCTTTCCTGTGCTCTTCACTGAGGAATTAGAACTGTGCAGGAGCTAGGCTGTAGTCAATGAGACATACATGGGATAGAGGTGGCGGAACAGCACTGGTGCGGGCCGGGGTGTGCTGTGCTGTGCTGTTATGGAAATGTGATGCACGTTTCCATCTGCATTCCAGCCCTCTTTCTCAATGCCATGACTTTGTGCAGAGAAGGAGCAAACCTTTGATTGGAAAAACAAAGAAAATTCCATTTCCCCACTATTATCAAATGTACCCTTTCCACCAGTGTTTCATGTTCCTTCTTGCATCTGCAAGTTGTGTGCTTTGCCTCTAGGCACCTAGACGGTAAATTTGCCTTTGCAGTATAACAAGTCATTACCTGTTCCCTCTCAGATGTGATCACAAACAATTTTTAAAGGAATCTGTCAGGTTCCTGGGATTCCCTTCCAAAGACAGGGAGCAGAAATTAGGAGTCAGCTTGCAGTGGTGCTGGAGTTGGATAGCATCAGAGAAAAGTGGACACAGACACATGTTTTGTTTCTGTTCTCTGATGTTTTACCTTAAAAAAAACTCAACACCCTTACACAGTATTTTTAATAAGAATTTCGTGAATACTTGCACACTAGGATGGATCCTGAGAAATCTGTATTTGTTGTGTGTTCAATGTTGCCAGTTGAGAAGTGTCATCAGAAGATGTGTTTAGGACGCTTAACCTCAGATTCCATGGAAAATTATGTCCGATATTAACTTAAAATAATTGAATTTAAAAACCATTAATTAAAATAATTTCACAACTTTGGCATATCAAACCTATGATAGGAGATAAAAAACAGTAAGAATTTGGTGCTGCAGAAACATAAATGAGTTCATTTTACTGCATCACCAAATTTGTATTTCTTTGGCTGTTTTATCTAATATTTATTTAAGTCTTTATAGAAAATCTTTTATAACTGGGATCTCATTTTTCTTTATTTTAAAAAAATCTTATTTTTGCTTTTTTCTACAAAATTATTAACCACATTCTCCTGACTGAGAAACCTAATCATGCCTCATCTTTGCCCAAAGTCAGTCAGTTAATAAGTGAAGTCTAAAAGTCTCTGATTCTGGAACCCTAGTTACTTCACACTCTCATTTATAGACACATTATTAGTGTCTATAAATAGTTACTGTTTTTTCTCTATTTAAAATTTATATTGAGAGGATTTTCAAATCCTCCAAATAATTTTCTATAGGCAAGTACCATATTTTGCCATGTATAATGTCCACTTTTTTGCCCAAAGTTTCAAGGGAAAAATAAGGATGTGCGTTATACCTGAAATACCTTGTATCTGTTCTTGTATTTTGTTATTACTTGTTACATAAAACTTTTTGTACCATAAAATGTTCAACAATAAATGCTAAAGTTCCTTTATAATACAAAAAGCAAGTTATCTAAATATAAATAAATAAATAAATAAATAATTGAATTAAAAAATTAAAATGAAAGATTTTTTTCCTGAAAGTTTGGGTCAAAAATGTAGGTGCACAGTATACATGGGAGCACATTATACATGGTGAAATACAGTAAATCTATGTGGTGGCATATTTTACAGTATATTGTGTCAGTTAAACATACTCTCCATACACCAGCATATAAGAGCAGGTAGTATCTACTTTTTAAAAGGGAATAGCATTATGATTTGGAGGTGTATATCATGAAACAGAGCCTACTTCAAGAGAACTGTATCACACTAATCACAACTGAGAAAGAATGGCATGAAGCAGATAGTGTTTTGTAGGGAGGGTGACATTTATTGGGAAAACTGTAGAATTGCCTCTAATTCCACTATCTAAATAGAGATAACCATTAGTAACATTTGGTACGCACATCCTTCTATTTTTTTCCTGTGCTTGATTTTGTACATATGCTATTTTTCTTTCCATGAAACAGTATTAAGCTGTATATACTGTTTTGTATCTTGATATTTCATATAGAAGTATATTGTTAACATTTTCCCATGTCAATAAATATTATTCTGTGGTTTAATTTCTTATGGCTACATCATATTCTGTCTTCTGGGTATATTATAATGTATTAATTGCTACTGGTCTCCAATTTTTATGTTTTTTTCCAATTTTTCACTATTATAAACAACTTTGAAAAATCATTATATGCAGATTTTGATATATTATCTCTAGGAAAAATTCCTAGAAGTGGAATTTCTTGTTTTAGCCAAATTATTCTGTAGAACCAGCTTATCAGCTGTACTCTTATCAGCATTGTGTTGGAATATACTTAGAATACTAATCAAAGATGTGGAAAATTGGGAAGTCTGGTAGGTGAAAGTAATACTTTTTTTAATTGATGTTTTCTGTTTTTAACTAACTCGACTCACAAAAAGTTATAGAAATATTCAGCTTTTCCTAATCATAACATCTTACATAACTGCAGTATATTTATCAAAACCAAGGAATGCATTCTGGATGCACATTCTTTGGTCCATGTGTGATTTTCATATATTTTCTCCCAGTTTGTAGCTTTTCAAATTCTCTTAACTGGTTTTTGTACAGTAAAAGTATTTAACTTTTTTGAGATGTAGTTTATCTTTTTTGGGAGTTCAGGGATCATGATTTTACTGCAATGTCTAAGGACTCTGCCTAACCCCAGCTCATGAAGATTTTCACCTGTTTTCTCTTTTTAAAGTTTTAGAGTTTTAAGTTTTTATTTTAGATCCATTATCTATTTCCACTTAATTTTTGTATGTGTGAGATTTAAGTTGAACTTCATTTTTTTTCATATGGATGTTTCAAACCAAGCTTTTTATTACATATTTTCATGAAATAAACGGTTGTAAAACCAGCACCTAGTTTGAAAAAAAACACAAAACATGGTACCACCACCCACAGTCAATCCTTCTTGCGCCTCATCCAGTCAGTTAGCTGTTCTCTCCCCAGTTTCTGACACGAGAATTAATTTGGTCTGTTCTCACTTTTATAGAAGTGCAAACACACAGTATGTACCCTGGTTGGGGCTTGTTTTGTCCCAACATTTTGTGGGCTGCATTTGGTTTGTTGCATGTGGCATTTGTTTCTTATCACCTCAAAGAGTATTCCATTGAATGGACTTCGCAATTTATCAATTCTGATTATGGATATTTGGATTTCCAGTTTGAGGCTATCACAATTAGTATTGCTATGAATTTTCTTGTATGTAGCTTGTGGTCAACATACACACATTTCTAACACGTACAGACCTAGAAATGGACTTGTTAAGTCATAGGATACATATTTGTGGAGTTTAGTGTGTACTGCCCAATGGTGTGCTCATAAATTTTAAACAACTGGCTCTGGAGTGTGTGTTAACTGATACGTAACGTTTGAGAGTTCTTGTGGTCTAAACACTCCTGTCCAATTTCAAGCTACCAATGTGAAATCAGCCAGCTCACAAAATTCCTTGAGATTTAACAGGTACTTCTTGTGAGCTCTAGTACCCATCAATCATACTGCCAAGCAGGTTTCCAGACTAGTTACAACTACTTACAATCCCACCAGTGAGTGAGAGTTCCAGTGGCTGCATGTCCACATTTGGTATCACCTGACTCATTTTAATTGTGCATCCCTTTGTGGTTTGTAGTGGCATCCCTTTGTGGTTTCAAGGTATGTTTTTCCCTGATGACCTAATAAGATTGAACGCCTTCGGTTACTACATTTTGTACCCGAAGTGTCTGAATGATCTGGTAATGACACATCCCTTCCTCCTGCCACCCCTGCTTCCAGGAATGGGCCTGTGGAGGTTTCTTATCAGGATCGATTTTGATTCAGACCCAAGAATAACATTGCAATTTTGCATATCTGAGCACCTAGTCTGTGAATTTCAGCACTTCATCGCCATTCCGCTGGATACTAATATGTGAATTTCTAGAAACGTAATCTTATTTGCCATTAGTTTCCTAATTTGTAAAAATGTGAATGAAACATCCTCCCTCTCTGAAATATTATGGAGGTTAAAATGAGGTGCCTTCCATCTGAGAAGTGCTCAGTAAAGCCATCAAACAGATCTTATCTTTGCTTGTACAGGAGAACTTTCCTACCTCTTAGTGAAGATAGGCCGTTTCTGAGGATTTTAATGGGACCTAGAATTTTACGTTGACATTGAGGTTACCAGGTTCTTAGGCTCTAGGTATAGCCTGGCAGCTTGGAGCTGGGTCTCAAGTCTGTCAGGTTTGAATTGCCTGCGTTTTGCAAGCTTTGCAAGCGGGGGCAAATGATCTAGTTTCTCTGTTTTTAGCTATGAAAAGCTTATGAAGAGCTAAGCCGGCCATGGGTTGAAATGGAGACTGCTTCATTATGGAGATGCAATGGAGAACTCTGAATCTAGTCAAAAAGTATGGAGCAAGGGTTGGCAGACTTTTCTGTAAACAGCCAAGTAATATATATTTTATATTTGTGAGCCATCTCTGTCAGAGCCACTCAATTTACTGTGTGAAAGTTGTCGTAGATAATACGTACACTTATAATAGCATAGGTGGGTTCCAATAAAACAATGGATACTGAGATTTGAATTTCATATACTTCTATGTGTCATGAAATACTATTTTATTTTTTTCAACTGTGTAAATATGTATAAAAAAACACTCTTCCTGTGTATCTCCTCTACTTTCAAAAACTACTCATAGAATACGTCAATTCTAACACTAGATGTGTAGGCTTTCCACACATCAAGTAATTTTTTTGAAACCAGCTTGGTGTCTTACAATTCAATTCAGTTCTAACACTATACTTGGAGATAGCATTTGATCCCCTAGGTAAGGTCTCAGTCCTGCAGGTGTGCCCCTTGCCCCCATTTCAGGCGTCAGTGGCAAGTCCAGGTTATAACCTGTGCTCAGACCAACTGGCTTTAGATCGGAGGTTCCCAAGATTGCCTCCTCCAGTTGATTGATTTGCTATAGTGGCTCAAAGAACTCAGGGAAACATATTTCTAGATCACTGGTTTATTATTAAAGGAAACAGCCTGATGGAATTGATGCCTGGGGTGAGGTATGTGGGAAGGGGCATGGAGCTTCCATGCTCTCTCTGGGCTTGCCACCTGCCCTGCATCTTGATGTGTTCACCACCACGGAGGCTCTGCAAACCCCATTCTTTTGGTTTTTTTATGGAGGCTTTATTAAAATATGTAGGCATGATCGTTTAAATCGTTGGGCACTGGTGATTGAGTCAACCCCCCAGGCCCTCCCCTCTCCCGAGGTGGAGTGGGACTAAAAGTTTCAATCAAATAATCACGTGTTTGGTTCCCCTGGCAACTACCCCCATCCCTAGGGCATTTCCAAAAGTCACTGCATTAACCTAAATTCAGGTGTGGTTGAAAGGGGCTTATGAATAAAAAGACGTACCTTTTACCTTTATGGGTGTGGAGCTGTTTCAGGAACTAGTGACAAAAGACTGAATATTATAACAAGAGATGCTCCCAGTGCTCTTAACACTTTGGACATTTGCTAGGGTTCTAGGGGTTCTGTTCTAGAAATGGGGACAAAGACCAAATATATATTTCCAACTACAAATCACAATATCACAATGTATAAAAACCATTCTTAGCTCAGGGACCAAACCGTGGTCTGTGAACCATAGTTGGCCAACCCCTGGTGGACACCAGGTAGAAAGAGAGAGACAAATTAAAAAGCATAATGCTAGTTTATAGGAGTTTGGTTTCTGAGCCTAGGGAAGAATTCCACCCCCCCCCTCCCCATTTAGCCCAGGTTTAAAGTTGTATACTGGTAGAGGAATAATAAAGTTAATTTTTATACATGGATTCCCCAAAAGGAGGCTGCCCCAGTGGTCTGGCTCACATCACCAATCTAAACCTGAATCAGCCTGCACTCAGTGGGAAATGCCTGCACCAATCACAATCCTCCAACTCAGCTTTAGATAGCTTACCTTACCCTATGGCTAGCCAGCTACAGAAATCCCCAACCTCCTAGCCAATCATGCCCCATTTCCACCTTGCCTCTTCTAACATTCTTTGAAACTCACTATTGCCCCAAATCCCTTGGCAAAAGTGCTCCCCTGCTTGTGATGCGCTGTGCTCCCCAAACCCATGGGTGGTTTTTCCTTGAGTAAAGGACATTAAGCTCATTACCAAAGTTTATTTTTTCTTTTTGTCATTTGACAGACAAGAGATAAATCACAAGTATGTGTAATCAAGGAAAAGTAGATTTGGAAGTCAGAGTTGGATTTAAATTTCGATTTCATGCCTTGGACATGGAAGTCATTTTGGACAAGTCACTTAACTTCTCTGGGCCTTGTTTTACTCATTTGTAATATGGGGCTAATAAGCCTTCCCTATAAGATTTACGGAGGGTTGAATAAAAGAGATAATGTGTGAAATGTCGCTATTCTAAAGCTTCACACACAATGAGAACTCAATAGATGATGGTTAGTATGTTTCTCATTGTAAAAGAAGTGAAATCAGATTGGTCTGTAATCAATAAGACCTTGGTGTTGAAAAGTAGCTGAATATGCCACCATAAAATATGTCTCTTGGCATAAGGATTGTTTTGAGCTGATTATATTAAGGAACTCCAGAAACAGAGGGAGCTCTGAGAACAGAGTAGAAGTTACCCTTTAGAAAGGGAAATCTATGTTCATAAATGAAATTTACATTGGAAAGGGGACCTATACCAGGGAGACAGCTACTATGACACTGAACCTCACCGGGTGCAAGGCTGGGCAACTTTTGCTTACCAAGTAGTTCCTCCTTCGCTTCCTTGTGAATTGTCTCTCCTCCCACTCCCACTACAGCATCTCTCTTTTGTCTTTACCTGAAGATAGTATTTAAGGTAGTGGCTTGGAGCTTTACTCATTTTTCCTGGGTATCTTCCATGTGTACATGAGGCATACATGTTAATAAACTTCTGTTTTTCTCTTGTTAGTGGGTTTTTAAAGGATTTTAATTATTTATTTTCAGAGGGGAAGGGAGGGAGAGAGGGAGAGAAACATCAATGTGTGGTTGCCTCTTGTGCATCCCCTACTGGGGACCTGGCCCGCAACTCAGGCCTGTGCCCTGACTGGGAATTGAACCACTGACTCTTTGGTTTGCAGACTGGCACTCATTCCACTGAGCCACACCAGCCAGGGCTTGTTAATCTGTTTTTATAATTACCAGGAGTCTTAGCCAAGAATTCACAAAGGTAGAGGCAAAATTATTTCTCCTCTCTTACAGTGCCAAAGGGTTCTAGGAGAAAAGCCAAGTGAGAGATAATGGTGGTCTGAATTGAGTTATGATGGTGGGGATGGATGGAAGTGGGTGGGTTTAAGGTGCATTTAGGAGGTAAGATTGAAAAAACTTGGTGATTGAATGTAAACAGGTTGAGGAAAAGAGTTTAGATACTGGGCTGGGAAATTTGGTAGGTGATGGTGCCATTTCAGTCAACCCTGGTGTCCTTGTTGGGAAGCCCATTCACTGCCACTTAGATGCCCTTGGGGCCTTCATTGCTGTTGGCTCTGCCTTCTTGCTTATTACACAGTGCCCTCATTCATGTGGATAGAATACTAGGCTTCTGACTGACCCAGGTGCACGAGGTTGGACAAAGGAGGAGCCAAATGTCAGAGAAATTGAATTTTTTGAGGAAAGAACCTATAGAAACTTCCTTGAGAAGAAAAAGGCAATGACCAAACAAGCATTATGGGATGATCCCAAGTAAATGCAGCTGCTCTTTGGAGTCAGACAGGAAAGTCAGTCAGCAAAGCAGCAGTGGAATGCAGGAAGGGAGGGGGTGGGCTTGTGCAGAGGGTGGCTCTCAGGGTATGTGGGAGGTGGGGAAGAGAAGTCCCAGAGGAGCCTTGTCTCCTTTCAACAAAACCCCCCACTGTATTGTCAAGTACTAGAGCACACCTTGAAGCCAGTTTAAAAGTGAAAGAAAGGATGTTGGCAGGACTAAATTTTTTGTCCCAGGCAAACTCTAAAACAAAGAAAAATGCCTGGAGGTTGTAAGTAGCTGTTTAAATTGCATTGTTCTGGAGGAGAGAGACTGTTCCATGTCACTGCTGCCGGACCTGAGAACTAGGTCTGGGCTGGAACAGAAATTGCTTCCTGTAGTCCCCTCTGACGACTCTCTGACCAACTTTGCCCCAAGCCTCTCGGCCTGCCGGATCCTGGAGTGGGCCATTGCCCTGCTCCGGGCAAGCATGTAAGACATTTTCCCTTTTCTGGGGTGGGTTAAGCACCCACACTCCTATCCATCCCACCCTGTTCTCTGTAATTCTTTAGCACCTGCCCAGAGGCGCAGAGGATATCCACTTTGTCTTGGTGACACCCAAGATGCGCCTCACAGGTAAGTGTCCCTTACTAAATGCTGCTGTTTGCCAGGTTGGAGCCTCTTTCTTTGGTCTTCCCCCGCCTCCTGCATATGGAGCAGATTTTCAGCCTTGAACTTTTCCCTGGGTCTGTGCATACGAACAGTCATGGAGAAGGGAACAGAAAGAGTATATAGTGCCAAGGAAAATAAGACCATAGTGTGGTCAAGTTAGGCACCAATGTGGATTGGTTCTTTGGGGGCATTTTTCTTTTTTAAACCCCATAGTTCTTTACAATTTTTTGTTTTATCTATTTCTGATTCTAGTAAAAGAATGTTTAAAAACTAATAGGACTTATTGGACATGACACTGAAAGCACAAGCAAGGAAAGTAAATATAGATTAAATTTGACTATAAAATAAAATAAAAACTTCTTTCCACCAAAGGACACAATTGACAGAGTTAAAAGGCAACCTATGTAATGTGAGAAAATAGGTATACACCATACAGTGATTCCCTCACCTATGGTGGGAGTTATGTCCCAGAGACCCCTGCAATAGGTGAAAATCCACAAAGTAGCAGCGTTATACTTATTTTATTATTTATATATATTCTAAGGCTTTATAAACCCTTCCCACACTCCTGTTAACCTTTCCCACTCTCTTATTAACCTTTCCCGCACTCTATTTATAAATACTTCATATGCTCTTAAACACTTTCTGCACTCTTAAACCTATGTAATTTTAACAACATATAAAATTCTATGCGGTACTCACCAGTGAAGTATACTACAACTTGAATGATGAAGATCATGAGTTATGTAGCTGTGCAGTACTGATGGCGATGAAGGTGATGATGATGAGATGAATGTACTGCACAGCCAAGAAGAGCTTTACAGCTCTTCTGAAGGCACCACTGCATCAGGCACTTCATCAGGTGGTGCAGTATCTTCACCCTGGGCCATAACTTCTATTTCCACTAAAGGCATAGGCGTAACTGATCTCTTTGTCCGAGTGATGAACATAGTTATGGGGTGTTGCTAGCGCTGCTTTTTATTCACAGAGGCAGCTTCTTCATGCAGAGAAACACCCTTGAGTCCAAAGTGTCTCTGAAATTTGTCAAACTAGCCCTTGCTGGCACTGAATGGGGTTGGTCTGGTGGGAGAAACACTAGATGGTCCTGCTTCTGTGTCGTCATCGTCCTCGTCTTCATCCTCATCACTGTTGTGAATGTCCATGCTTTCCACAAAACTATCATAAAGTTTCTTGGCCTTCTTCTGGATGGCGTTGGTATCCAGTGAGATCATCTTCTTCCTGCAGTCATTTATCCACAGGGCCAATGCAGACTCCATCCTCACAATGGCCTTATTGTGGGAAGTGACCACCCTCTTTGCAGTCTTGTTAAAAGTTATTATTGCCATAGACCTAATATTCTTCTTGTCTTTCTTTGTGTAGTGAACAGTAGATTCATTGATCCCATAATGGTGGCCTACAGCCGTGTAGCTTTTGCCTTCCTTTAACATGTTGAAAAGTTCCACCTTTTCTTTGATGGTAAGCATATTCCTCTGGTGCTTGGGTTCACTGCCAGAAGCCTTAGAAGGTGCAGAATGTTTGGGTGGCATCGTAGGGCTTGAAATAAATTCAAACTTTTATGAAAATTTCACAAAAACACAACACCACGGAGCAACACTACGTGCAGTGATCAGACCTCGATGTGAAGTGGACAAGGAGAGATGCTGAACGTGTGGACACAGTGCAGGAGAGCAAACAGACCAATGCTATGGTCACTGAGCCAATCAGTGCCCAGGATACAGAACACAGTGCTGTGATTGCTCGCCTTCCATTCCATTCCATCAGCCAACAGTGTGCCCTGTACAATCTCACATCAGCAAACTTGCACAAGTGGTAGTGGCATACTGCATTTCCATTGTGTACAGTACAGTATTCATCCGCTGATGAAATACCATACTGTATTTTAGTTTGATTTAATATTATTTTAATGTTTGAATTAACATTTTTATATTGTTTTAAATTTTTTAGGCAAAAATAATAAAAACCATAAATATTATATAAATACCCATATATTGCAAAATCCCACAATATAGCAAAAACTCCACGATACAGAATTAGATATATTTTTTTAAAAACCCGCTATACAGTGAAGCCACAGTAAGTGAATTACGATATAGCGAGGGACGACTGTATTTCTAATTAGGAGTTAATCTCCTTTGGCCTTATTGCTATAACTCATGCCTCCTGACCTCCCACCTTCCAGCACCTGCCATTATTCATTTAGGTTATTAATCAGTGTTCTTTGGGTTCAACTGGATATACATTCCCATAGTTTTCTTTCTCACGCAGGTGTTCAAAATAGCTCTGTCCTGTGAAATTGAAATCAAAAGACATATTCACATTAGTGTTATTCCATAGAGTTATAGTAACAGCTTCTATTTGTTCACCCATTTTGAGAAAGCAGGGTGCTCTTAGGAGTATATGTCCATTTATTGGGCTGGCTGCAGTCCTGCTTACTTTTTGGCTGTTTGAAAGAGGTGTTTTTTGGTGACCAGAGTGCTTCACTCAATGGGCATCTGAGTCAAAGCTAACAGAGAATAATACTCTCCTGCTCTATGCTTCTTGTGAGGCACCAAAATTATATTAGATTTTCCATTTTGTAACACCCATTTATTAGCTACCCTTCCCTCAGCAATAATTTCACCTTTGTTCCATTCATCATTGATTTAAATTCAAACCTTTTTCCTTAATGTTAAGTCTCCTGGTTAAGTCACTGGGCTGTTCTATATTGATGAGAGCAAGCTGAGATATTCCAGGGTTCTGGTTTGGTCTAGTCGCACTCAACGGGATTATGTCTTCAACAAGGAATAAACATCTGTAACAGTCAGCTCCAATTTAGCCAGATACAGGGAATAGATAATTAATTTCATCATTTCTTTGGCATTTTTGCATTTAGGTTCAAGTTAATATACATATTATCTTGTTTCAGGATAATATTAGACTTTGGAATCCTAATAATAGCTCTGGTTTTAGGGTCTATGAACTACCTTGAAGAAGAAAATTACGGCGAAAAAAGACCTATGTATATTACATCCCTTATCACTTTCCCTGTAATTCTGCCACGAAAGTGTAATTGTCTCTCTAATGGAATCCCGCTTTCAGCCTCCTGCTGCAGCGCTGAGTCCTGGCCGGTATTCCTGGACCCTCAGCCCATCTCCCATCTCAGGGAACCTGCTGGGCCCTCCTGGATGCCACCCCCAGCTCTGTGTGCTGGGAACTCAACACTGGGAGGGACCTGGGGCCACGCAGGTCTCACTGGATTTTCTTCCCTTCCCTCATCTGGACAATGGCTAATGTGTAATGCCTTGAAAGCTATCATTTCCTATACGTTGTCCAGTTTTTTAATTGTGTCAGATGGGATGGTTAATTTTGTCATGGTCAGAGGAGAATGTTTAATTGGATCTACATTATTTTTAAACATGCATCTCATTTGAGCCCAATTTTTCACCTATATAATGTATTAAATATATATTACTCTCCATTAATGGTAGATGGATGAATCACATTAAAATATTTAAGAGAAAAATGTTATTGTGTTTAGGAAGTAAACTTATTTCAGTGTCAAAGGGAAACTGTTACCACACGTTTCCTTTTCTAGAATCAGGAAATAAGTATGGCTATCAGTACTGAAATCTTGAAAAACATATCATGAGCAGAAGACCATATATACTGGTTTACATTTAGACCCATATTTGCCAGAATTGCCTTGCTATATTGAGCTTCATCATTTGACGTGATGAACAGCACAATTCCCAGTCCTTTACCACCAAGCTCTCGCATTACTTTAGCATTTTTAATGGGCATACTAGCTTTTGCTATAATGTTAGGAAATGCCATTGTCATTTTAGCTTTTGTGGTGGACAAAAACCTTAGACATCGAAGTAATTACTTTTTCCTTAACTTGGCCATTTGTGACTTCTTCGTTGGTAAGTTACATGTCTTAATGTTTAAGATAGTCTTTTCCAATTATAACTTATTTTTAAAACCTTAAAATAAGCTTTTGTTATTTCAAGGTACTATATGGCAGTGGGAATGATTAAAGACTCAAGGTTTAAGGATTAAATTTCAGGGGAGACTCTATGGTACTTTAGGAGAATATTATATATATGAGATTGGGTTTTCATATATATAATAGGGAAATTTTAATCTGAAAAGAGTTTTCTTTTTGTAGAGTGAAATAAGTTGTAGAGTAGAAATAAGCTCAGAATATTTCAAAGACTGTTTAATTTAAGAGTTGTTTCTGTATCTATTTTCCTTGTATGTTTAGGTTTAAAAGTGTTCCTCTTTAAGTAAGCATTATTTCCTTAGCATCATGGTTCTGGAGTAATAGAAAATAATGTATGTGCTGGTAACCAGCACAATCAGGAAATGGGATATTCAGGTCAATTAAATAGTATGGCTAATATTATTTTATGATACGATATAGAATATTACAAATTATCACCCACACTAAGCTACCTTGCATATCATATAGTATTATAAGGGCTCATAGTATTTAAATTAATCTTTCTTTGAAAACTTGCACTTTGCAGATTTTTACTCCTGATGTTTAACAATGCTTACAAGTAAATGTGCAGAAGTGTCAGCTGATGATATTGCTTTATAGGAGCTTCTAGCATAATTTAATGTGTTATTGTCTACAACAACACAAATGCTTGCATTTATATTAAAGTAAAATAAAACTCATAGCAGTTTATTGTCTGGAACACAGTGTTGATCTTCATAAGTGGGAGGTCCAGGCTGGCTGGTGTGTGCTGGCTGTGTGGGAACCGTAGGGGGTGAAGTCGGGGTGGTCAGAATCTATATAGTGAAAGCCCTTGAACACTAGTGTGATTCAGGATTGGAGTTTATTCAGCAGGCAATGTGAAGGTCAAAAACTATTAAAACAGGTGAATGATTGGATGGATTGAAGCTTTGCCTTAGAGACATCAGAAGAGGTACAGTATAGTTGGGAGAAACTGGAGCAGGGGTCAGCTTTGTTTCAGAGATGACCCTGCAGCAATCTAGATAGAAGTCATGGGGCAGGTAAGGCTCTGAGCTAGGGTGAGGGTGAACAGAAGATTGGGCTGCAGAGCTGCAAGGTGGGCTCAGGCAGGAGAAAGAGAAAGGTGGGTGAGAGGCTGAGCTCTGGGGGCTAAGAGAAGTATAAAACTCTTAACAGAAAGGGGGAACAGTTTTGAGAGGGAAGCTTATGCTTGTGGTGTTGCATGGATAAAACTCCTGGAAGAAAATTTCTAGCTGGGGAGATTGATTTAGGAGCCATGATATAAAAATGACAGCATCACAGAGAAAGGTGGCTAACCAATATAGGAGAATTAAAAGAAGCAACAATTTCACCATTTCTGTCCTCAATTCTGCCTCTCCAGCTAACCAGTGTTAAGAACTTGGTGCAAATCTGATCTTATCATTCCTTCTCCATGCTTGTACAAGCATGCACAAATTGGTGTATTTATGTGAAAAGTATATTTATGTAAACATAAAGAATATTCTGCTGTAAATATACATAGCCCTCTCATCTTTCTTCTTAGAACTGTGGAACTTTTAGATGACACTGAGCCCTTGAACTTGGTTATGTATTTTGACCAAGTCAAAAGGAATGAGGTCCTGAATACCTGGTAGCTGGGAGGAATGGGATAAAACTATATTCATGGAGAAAGCCCGAGGTCTAAAGCTCTTGCACAGAGATGGTGCCAGATAACAATGGCATGTCTCTCTGTATGGTGCAATGTCAGCATCGTGGGCTTGAACACTGCAGCATAAAGATGTGGTTTGCCTTTGATTGGGAAATATCCTGGCAGATGTAGTTGCATACCAGTCTCTGGTTCCCCTCTACTCTGCAGGTGGGTAGGAAAAGAGATGGCTTTGCTCTGGACAAGAACAGTTTAACACAGTTTGGAGTCCCTATTAATTTGCCGTCTCATCCTTCACATTTTCCCTGACCCTGCCAGCTTCCTCCAGAGGTCCACTTATTTAACATAACTCCTCAGAAGTACTGCAGGTTCAGTTCTAGATCACCACAATAAAGTGCATATCGCAATAAGGCGAGTCACATGAACTTTTTGGTTTCATAGTGCATACAAAAGTTTTGTTTCTGCTATATGACAATCTATTAAGGGTGCAATAGTACTATGTCTGAAAAACAATGTACATACCTTAATTAAACATTACTTTATTGCCCTGGCCTGCATGGCTCTGTTGGTTGGAGCATCATCCTGTAACTGAAAGGTCACTGGCTCGATTCCCAGTCAGGGCACATGCCAGTGTTGTGGGCTCAGTCCCTGGTTGGGGTGCGTGCAGGACGCAGCTGATGGGTGTTTCTCTCTTGCATCAATGTCTCTCCCTCTCTATCCCTTTCCCTCTCTCAAATGAGAATAAAATAAACCTTAAAAAATTATAGCTAAAAAGTGCTAACCACTATCTGAGCCTTCTTCAGTGAGTCATAATCTTTTTTGCTGGCAGAGGGCTTTGCCTCAGTGCTGATGAAAGTGCAGTATCTGCAAAGCACCATAAAGCTGGGGATGCCTGTATTTACACAAGAATTAGGAAGGGCTCTGAGAGCTTTTGGTAACCAGACTTGGGTTTTGTGTCAATACTGTTATTTCTCCTTTCCCATGCTCAGAGATGAGTGTCTTTCAGCTCGGAACCTCATACTGGTGGTGGTGGGTCAGAGCGGAGCCTCTGAGAAGTTTTCTGTAGCTGTAAGCCAGCAAATCTTACTCTGTGGGGCCATGAAACCTAGAACTGCAGAACTTGTGGTGATGGAAGGGCAGATGAGAGCATTGCACGTGCTCAGTATTGTGGGCTTTCTGGCCGAACGCTCTCTTCTCACCTGTTTCAGAACTGTTGTCCTGTAGAGAAGCTAAATTTGTGGCACCTGAGTAGCTCCCTAGGATGAATTTAGTGTTGGAAAGCAAAGATTTATTGAAGAAAACTTTCAGTAGCAGCTACATCGATATAAACATATCTCTTCTGTACATTATTCTGGGATGTAATGTACTATCTACATCTATAGTAATATCTGAAAAGTTGGTATCTCATGACTGATGTTTCCATTTATTGGTGACTTCTTCACACCTACAGTTGTGTGGCCTACATGACCAGGTGCTAAATGACCCAGACAGGATCTTTAAGGGTGAAAGGTGTTTGCCACTGACAGAGTGTGAGCCACACTTTTCAGGATGGCAAAGTTATCTTTAGTACCTTCATGCTTCAAGTCACGATTCTTCTCTTCAAGAGCCCCCCTGAGTTAGTCAGCTTGTGCTGCTGTAACAAAATACCACAATCTGACTTATACAGGAGTGATTTACTTTGTCATGGTTCTGGAGTCTGGGAAGTCCCAGATCCCGGTGCCAGCTGATTTGGTTCCTGGTGGGAGCACTCATTCTGGTTTGTAGATGCCTTCTCGATGCATCATCACATAGTTCCTCTGCGTGTACAAGGAGAGAGCGAGCGAGCAACCAAGCTCTCTTGTGTTTCTTCTTATTGGGACACTAATCCTGTGGGGTTGGGGCTTCACTCTTGCAACCTCATTTAAAGTTAGTTACTTCCCTATAGGCTCTATCTCAAACACAGCCACCCTGGGGGCTGAGGCATCAACATATGAATGAATTTGGGGCCAACACAAATATTCAGGCCATACATCCTGTATGCATCCACAGAGTCTTCTGTTGGCCCAGAGAATTCACTGGGCCTTTTAGCTCCCAACACCTTTTGACTGTCATTTTTCTCATGGAAGATATAGCTTCTTAGCAGGCTTCAGAAAGAAGAGGAGATACCAGCCTGAACAGGTGGCAATTTTCAAGCAAACTGGGCTTCCTTATCCTCATCTATTCATTCATCTAATACCCATTTATTGTGAACCAGGAACTCTTGGAGGTGCTGAAGATACAGCAATAAAAAGACAGACAAAAATTGCTTCACTAGTGGTGCTTCTACTTCTACTGTGGGCAAAGGTGGGGAGACAGACAATAAACAATATAAATAAGTAAAAAAAAGTACATAGCATTTTAGAGGATGATCATTGCTATTGAGAAAAACATAGCAGGAACGAGAGAGAGAAAGTGTGTTTGGGGTGGAGGTTGCAATTTAAATTTCCAGAGTAGAGTTCACTGATCAAGACTCATTTGAGCAAACAGAAGATGCATTCTGGGGGAAGAGCATTGCATGCCCAGGAAAGTGCAAGGATCTGAGGCAGTGTCTCTGTGGTGTATTTGAGGCCAGGAGGGCTGGAGTGGAGTGAGGAATGTAGGGTGGGGCTGAAGGGACTAGCAAGAGGTGAGACCAGAGAGGTGGGGGACCGCTGGGGTGGGGGGCAAGTCATCTAGGGTTTTACAGGGCTTCTTTTCTTTCTTCTCCTTCCATCTCTTCTCCTCCTGTTTCTTCAACTCCTTCCTCCCCACCCCTACCTTGGTTAGACCTTGGTTCTTCAGTTCAGCAAAGAGAGAATGACTCTAGTCATTCAGAATGAATGACTCTAGTGGAAGAGGTGTATTTAGCCTTTTAGAAAGATAATCACAGAGGCAGAATTGAGCCAGCTGGGCTGTGTGGATCCAGGAAATAAGCTGCAGAAGCAAAAGGAGGAATCTTGGTGCTTCGGAGAAAAAACAAAAGATAACACACCTAAGGAAAGAAGTGGAGGAAGGCGTGGGGGTGCTCTAGAAAGAGAGAGCATGCATTGGGTCCTTTGTCTTAAAGTTTTTATCTGTTTTCTATAGGCAGGGATTTCAGGGAGGTCTCAAGGGAGGGTCTCAAAGGAATATTCATCAGCTTTCCAGGTGTGTCCTTTCAGGGCCTTGGTCTTTACTGATTGATGGGCACCTGGGCAAGACTCACTAGTCATTGCAACTGGACCTGAGGCAGCCGTGGCATCACTTGTCTGGTTTTGCTGCTTTTCTGGGCCTGGAACAGAAATATAACTGAGACCTAGATGTTATCTCTAGTTTGACCAAAACTCTGTCACTGTGCTCAATAGCCCCAAGGCTCTGTTCCTAAGATTATTTGATGCCTCGTTGTCCTGACGTCTTAATGCTTAAGGCAGTGGTCATGCAAGAGCTTGTTTGGGAGCTAGAACAGTCTAGGAGGCTGTTCTCCTGCCCCACCTTGTTCCTACTCTAAGGAGGTCTAAACTACAGGACTAGTAATATGAAAGTTCAGGGGGTCTAAACTACATGTTGGAGGGTGAAAGGTCACCCTGGGGCAAGGCCCTAACCTGTAATAGCTGTTTTCTCTAGTTTTGCCTGTTGCCTGGGACTTTCTGCTCTGGTGACATTCCATACCTGGCCTATGGTTCCTGCTCTGCCTGTGCCTGTGCCCAACTGTCTATTCTATCGCTTTCACCACTATCTTTTAATATAGTTTGTTTTCTCTCACTCCCCCTACTTCCTTAATTTGTCATGTCAAAGGCTTATTGTTCTTTTAAAGGAAGTGGCTCTTAGTTTTATTTATCAAGTCCGTTTGACCCAGAAGCATGATTGCAGTGTGGAAGTTGTAGGCACAATATATCATAGAAGCATTTCCGAGTCAGTTTTTGAAACTGTTCTGGAATGGGCCACAGATAGTTCCACCATTCAACAAAATGGAGGCGCTTGGCATGACATTTGCACTCAAACATGACATAGGACAAGAGGTGATAGCAGGGTGTTATTAAAACCAAAAGGGTAAGCTAGAGGCTCGGGTAAGCTGGTATTTCAAACAGCTCCTGAGGTTGCACGTACACTCCTCTTTCATGTAAATCCCAGTGTGAAAAAGGTTCTTTAACTCCCACCCTTTCTTGAACCTTTAATAAGATAATGGGTGTCTGTGATGCAAATGATTTCTGGAATTGCACTCTTTTTCTCTGTGGGGACAGTGAGTGTGTGTGTGAAAAATACTCATTCACGGAAGATTGAAAGCTACAAATCTGGGCTGAAATATAATGGATGTCTCTGTTTTGAAGATACTTTGATTTATCTCAGGTGAACCTGGTAACCTATTTTATGCCATAGGTGAGCACACACATTTTTGAGATGGAAGGAACCATCAGGAAGTTTTGTTATCATAAAAAATATAATTGAAACACAAACAAGCAGTCAATATGAACTACATATAAGAACAGAACACACAACTCTTCACCGGTATGGTATCTAGTTTCTCATATTTATATATAAATCCAGATACAGAATACTACGTTCTGCATTTCCTTTCTCTGGTTCTGAAATCACACCATTATATCCTCATGGTGTTATTGGTCCAAAGTCTATGTGCCCAATGCTTTAAAAGGCCAAAACTCAAAGGATCAGAGTTTGGAGTAGGGACAGGTTTATTGACTGAGCAGGTGCCAGCTGAGAAGATGAGAGAGCCCTAGTAGTTCTTCAAATCCATCTTTAGAAAGTAAAGAGTTCAATCTTCTTTTATGTTAAGGGAAAGGAAAGTGGGAGGAGCTGTTTTAGTAAAAACTCAAGCCCTAAGCAAAATTCCTTTAATGATGAAAGCAGGAACTATGGTATTAGCTTAAAGACCATGGAGACAACACAGGCTTTAGCAAAGTGGAGTCAGGAAGATGATACTTAACAACATAAGATTTCAACTGAGCTTTTAATCTAATAGGTTGTGTTTTTAGTGAGTAGTTCCACCTGTCTGAAGCATCAATGCAGTTAAAAATGCCTGCAAAGCTAAAGGAAAAGGAGCCCAGTTTAGTCATTTTTCACAGTTAATCTGCTCATTCAGTTAAGGGTAGTGCTTAAATCAGAGGTTCTGAAGTCAGGTTGCCTGGTTTCAAATCTATCTTTCACTTACTAGCTAAGTAGACCTTGGGTTAATTATGTCCCCTTTTTTGAGCTTCATATTCTTTATTTGTTAACTTTGCATGTCCCTACCTCACAAAAGTTCCTGTGAAGGTTAAATGAGATGATATATGTAATGCACATAGCACAGTGTCTGGCATATGGTAATTGCACAGTGGATGTTAGCTATCATTAATTTATTTAAGTCATTTTGGTCAGTTCTATAAGTTGTGAAAAATACAAAGATTGACTTACAACATGGTCCCAAAGCTCAGCAGAAAGAAGTTAAAAAATGACGACAATATAAACTAGAATATTTTTGTACATGAAGGAAGCAGAGATAAATAAAGTGCTAGGAAAGTGCAGATGACAGAAAAGTCACTTCTGCCAAGGAAGTTTTAAGAAAAATGATAAGGAGAAAGGCATTTCTTGAACTGAGTGAAGAATAAGAAGAAAGTAAATAAACTTCTCA
Organism: Phyllostomus discolor; assembly: GCF_004126475.2. Classification (NCBI taxonomy): domain Eukaryota; kingdom Metazoa; phylum Chordata; class Mammalia; order Chiroptera; family Phyllostomidae; genus Phyllostomus; species Phyllostomus discolor. Next base: position 36,830,114 of record NC_040911.2, on the reverse strand, counting down.
GTAGAAGAGAGGAGGAGGATATTCTGGGAAGAAAGAACGCCGCTGGCAACGGCAACGAGATGTGAACATGTGAGATGTGTCTGAGGGATGAGTGGTCCATCCTGTTTGGGCTGCATCGTGAACATAGAGATGACTCATGCTGTACGTGGCTGAAAATACAGGTTGGGACCTAAACTTGGAAAGTAATAAGGAGACATTGAAGGTATGAGGGTTATGGCAGCTATTAGAACAATGGTATTTATTTTATTTTTTTAAAGGATTTTATTCATTTATTTTTAGAGAGGGGAAGGGAGGGAGAAAGGGAGGGAGAGAAACATCAATGTGTGGTTGCCTCTCAAGCACCCCCTGCTGGAGACCTGGCCTGCAACCTGGGCACGTGCCCTGACTGGGAATTGAACCAGTGACAATTTGGTTCTCAGGCCGGTGCTCTGTCCACTGAGCCACAAGCAGCCAGGGCTAAAAAAATGGTATTTAAAGAATGTGTAGGAAATCAGTCCTGAGTTTTTCGATGGAATACCATGAATTTCTAAACTGTAATCAATCCATTTTTGGTCAATTCAGATACATCAATGTGTGGTGTACTATGCCTCTTTGTTTTAATTAATATGTGCTATTTTTTACCCTATTCTTTCCCTGTATAGGTGTGATCTCCATTCCTTTGTACATCCCTCAGAAGTTGTTTGATGAGAAACTTGAAAATCAAACCTGTGTATTTTGGCTTATTGTCGATTATCTTTTGTGTACAGCATCTGTATATAACATCGTACTCATCAGCTACGATCGATACCAGTCAGTCTCCAATGCTGTAAGTCAAACCATTAATTTATCATCCTTAGAAGAGTGTGTACTTGTTAATTTTGGGTCTCCAAGCAAAAAAAAAACCGTATGCATGTATTTATTTATTTATTTAAAGATTTTATTTATTTATTTTTAGAGAGGGGAAGAGAGGGAGAAAGAGACATTGATGTGCGAGAGAAACATTGATTAGTTGCCTCTTGCACGCCCCCAGTCCAGGACCTGGCCCACAGCCCAGGCACATGCCCTGACTGGGACTCAAACAGTGACCTTTTGGTTTGCAGGACAAAGCTCAACCCACTGAGCAAAAAAATTTTTAACTCTAATTTTTTGTTTTATTGACAAACCTTAAAGGAGCCTGATTATCCTTTTGTTATCTGGACCCTGCCCCGATGCCAGACAATTCAGTTTCTTCCCACATGTCCAAGGTGACTTTCGAGCTGCTGCCCCAGTGCTGGAGCTCAGAGAGAGTGAGTTTGAGTGTGTCCACGTGGGCCTTAAAGAGGAATGCTTGGGGCTCCAGTAACCAGCTGTCTTACTTAGCCACAATCCCACTGGTTTTCACAGTTAGAAGTTATGGGGACTTCCCTTACTGGCACTGGAATTCTGGGTTGGGGAACCTGGTATGTGGGGCTGAGACATGACACAGCTGTGTGAAACTAGAAGGAATCCTTCAAAGATGACTGGAGCTTGTAGGAAGTGGTCATGGGGAAGCTGGCCTCTTGTGGTAGACAAACATAGAGGAGACAGCATGATAAGGAAGGGCTGTGTGGTGAGCCTGGGAAATGGAAATCTGACCGTAATTTGAAGAAGGAAGGCTCCACACAGGTGGCAAATGCATGATGACAGTGCTCAGAGTTTTCTGGAGGGGCAGATTCCAGAGCTTAAGCAGCAGCAGGTGGGGGAATACAGACAGTATAGCTGGAGGGAATGGAAATTAAAATGCATGCAGAATTAAAACAGTAAGAGGAGAGTATTTCTTTACCTGCGGATGAAAAAAATTCTTGATGGTAAAGTCAAGAACATGGAAAGTATTGTTGTAGGATAAGAAGCAGTATTCTGAGTAATGGACATATTCTGTAGTGAGTGAGAAGTGGGCTGCTGAGTAATTTCAGGGAGGCCACTCCAATGGTCCTGAGTGTGGGTTCAAGCAATGCTAGAGCCGTCTATCTCTCAAAAGTGCCTGCAGAGACAAAGAGATTGACATCGTCTTCTCAATTCCCTAAGATGTCCATTATCCCATTTGACCTTATGCATAATAGAAATGGGATCACTTTCTACCATACTGCATTATATTATTACAAAGGCTGAACAGAGTGATTAAAAAACTAAATGCAGTTTTATGACCATCTGGGTATTGTTACTATCTTCATAATCATTAGATTTAGTGCAAGGGATGTATTAATTAGTGACATGAGAAGCAGAAGCAAAAAAGCCCATCGTACATGGGAGCTTGTTTTCAGCACCATGTGCATTTTAGCTCAGCCTCAGACATACCCATAATCTGGTTTAAAAAAAAAAGCAACCAAAAACCACTTCCCTGCAGTTTTTAAAAATATTTCAGTTTAAAAAAAGAAACAAAACCAGTTTTATCGTCTTTCCAGCCATCATCAAACCCTTTCCAGAATGCACAATCCGTCAAGGAAAGACAGTGCTTGGCAGTGTTGCACCCTTTTATATAATAACAATGAGGCAACATGGCAGAACAAGACATAAAAATTTCCAGATGAAGTAGTAGAGGAATGCTGGTGAAAAGGAGGCATGCTGTAGTTTCAGTTCTTTCCCTTCAAGTGAGGAAATCAGAGAAGCACGGAACATTTTAGCTACAAAAAACCTTCCTCATCTAAAACAGGTCCCCTTACAAAATTCTTGGTTCATTCTTTCTCCCTTAGGTTGGGTAGCGGTTGGTCTGGGGTGTCTTTCGATTTCCTATAGAAGATATTCTTGAGGATTTCTGGATTTATCAAAGGTCATGGGGCCTGTGATCCGAAAGCAAGCCTCACTCAGAGAACCTCATTTTTGCTTAAGAAACCTGTTGTTGTGAATAAGTGGATGTAGAATATTCTTCACCCTTAGAAAAGACAGTGGCACTCGCCACATCCATGTCTCTTGAAGTGATTAGCCACAGCGTTGGCACCATTTTTGTCAGGTAGAAACTTTTATAGAAAGAAATGATTTGCTAATGCTCAATAACACTATAGTAGCTCACCACAGCTGATATAAACAACTTTTTTTTTGTTTGTCATCTTCCTGGAAGTGATGTTTTTCTTTCTCTCTTTTCCTTCCTTCCTTCCTTCCTTCCTTCCTTCCTTCCTTCCTTCCTTCCTTCCTTTCTTTCCTAATTTCTTTCTTTCTTTCTTTCTTTCTTTCTTTCTTTCTTTCTTTCTTTCTTTCTTTCTTTCTTTCTTTCTTTCTTTCTTCTTTTCTTTCTTTATGTTTAGACAATGGGAAGGGAAAGGAAGGAGAGATAAACATCAATATGCGGTTGCCTTTCATGTGCCCCCTACTGGGGACCTGGCCCACAACCCAGGCACGTGTCCTGACTGGGAATTTAACTGGCAACCCTTTGGTATGCAGGCCAGCACTCAGTCCACTGAGCCACACCAGCCAGGGCTCTTTCTCTCTCTTTTTTTAAAAAAAAGATTTTAAAGAGGGAAAGGGAGGGAGAAAGAGAAGGAGAGAAACATCAGTGTGTGGTTGCCTCTTGAGAGGCCCCGACGGGGGACCTGGCCTGCAACCCAGGAGTGATTCCCTGACTGGGAATCAAACTGACGATCCATTGGTTTGCAGTCTGGTGGTCAATCCCCTGAGCCACACCAGCCAGGGCAGCTCTTTGTCTTTTCGATCCACCTTAAAGAATCAGCATGAACTGCACGGTAGATTCTTCTTTTACTAGAATCAGGAAAGCCAGATGCTTTCAAATTTTTTGACTGTGACTACAGTGAGGGATGCATTTTATACTGTGATTCAGTATGTGCATTTCTTTCTGTATATGTATATCTACATTCCAAAAGCAAAAGTTTCATCAAACAATATACACATACATACCTTACAATGTGTGATGCATTTTGACATGGAAAATCCTATTTCATTAAAAACAAAAAAACAAAACAACAACAACAACAAAACAACTGGTCATGACCCAGCTGGCAGGTTGGAAAACTATGAAAAGATACACCCAGTTTCAGCTGTTTAATAGTTCAGATTTGACATGTTCTACAGTGTCAAGAGGTTCAACCTTGAGAGTTACACCCTTCCTCTTTAAAAATCACTAAGAAAGTCTGCATTGTGGTTCAGGCTCCACTGAAACTGAACCCTGTCTCCTGGCCCACATCATGTTACCCAGGTCCAGCTAATGTCCTCCCTTCTTGAACATCCCTAAAACTCCTGAGGGCCTAAGGTATGCTTTATGCAATCAACATAGCTTGAAAATACTGAAAATAATTTATTTGGCCTCTCTTAGTTCTCTTACAGAGCTCAACACTCTGGGATATGGAAGATCGTGGTTCTGATGGTGGCTGTCTGGGTGCTGGCCTTCTTAGTGAATGGGCCACTAATTATAATTTCATATTCTTGGAAGGAAAAAGAGAGGTATTGTAGTCCTGGTTTTTTTTCAAAATGGTATATCCTTGCCATCACGTCATTCCTGGAATTCCTAGCACCAGTCTTCTTAATGGCTTATTTCAATATCTATATTTACTGGAGCCTATGGAAGCGCAGTCGTCCCAATAGGGGGCAAAGCCCTCCTGAACTCAGTTCTGCCTCTTCAGGTAACTCTGAACACTTGTTCAAGTGTCCACTGTTTTCAAAGACATCTCTTGCTGAACCGAAGGAAGCAGCAGCAGCCCTTCGTTTCAAGAGACAACCAAGAAAGAACAGTTTCTTTTTGTGTGTAAGAACCCAGAAGAAGAGAGATATAATTGCTTCTAAAACGGATTCCCTCTCCCGCTCAGATAACCTAATTCTTCACCAAAAAGAATATATTGCACTGCTCAAATCCAAGAAATTAGCCAAGTCACTGGCCATTCTCTTAGGTGTTTTCATCGTTTGCTGGGCTCCTTATTCTCTGTTCACATTTGTTCATTCAATTTATAAGTCAGGTCAGCAATTTTACACGTTTGGGGCAGCTGAAACAATTATCTACGAGGTCACATTTTGGCTTCAGTGGTGTAATTCCCTCATCAATCCTTTTTTGTATCCATTGTGTCACAAACGCTTTCAGAAGGCTTTCTTGAAAGTATTTTGTTTAAAAAAGCAACCCATACTACCACCCAGTCAGACAGTGTCCTCTTAAAGACAATTTAATTTTTTTTTTCTTAATCATTTTTTTATTAATGTTTGAATACAGTTGACTCCATTTTCCCATCACCACTTTCCCCGCCCCACCCACTGCCACTTCACATCCTCAGTCCTACCCTCCTTTGGCTTTGTCCATTGATCCTTTATACATGTTCATTGATGACACTTTCCCTCCTTACCTGCATTATTCCCACCCCCGTCCCCTCTGATTACTGCCAGTTTTTTCTTTATTTCAATGTGTCTGGTTATATTTTGCTTGCTTGTTTATTTTCTTGATTAGGTTCCACTTATAGGTGAGATCATATGGCGTTTATCTTTCACAGCCTGGCTTACTTCACTTAGCATAATGCTCTCCAGTCCCATCCATGCTGTTGTGAAGGGTAGGAGCTCCTTCTTTCTTTCTGTTGTGTAGTATTCCATTGTGTAAATGTACCACAGTTTTTTGATCCATTCATTTACTGATGGGCACTTAGGCTGTTTCCAATATTTGGCTATTGTAAATTGTGCTGCTATGAATATTGGGGTGCATAGGCTTTTTTGGATTGGTGTTGCAGGATTCTTAGGGTATAATCCCAGCAGTGGAATTGCTGGGTCTGAAGGCAATTCCATTTTTTGTTTTTTGAGATAATACCATACTGTTTTCCACAGTGGCTGCACCAGTCAGCACTGATACCAGCAAGGTACTAGGGTTCCCTTTTCTCCACATCCTTGCCAGCACTTGTTTGTTGATTTGTTAATGATGGCCATTCTGACCTGTGTGAAGTGATATCTCATTGTGGTTTTAATTTGCATCTCTCTGATGGCTAGTGATGCTGAGCATCCTTTCATATGTCTCTGGGTCCTCTGTATGTCCTCCTTGGAGAAGTGTCCGTTCAAGTCTTTTTCCCATTTTTAAATTGGATTGTTTGTCTTCCTGGCGTGGAGTTGTATGTGTTGTTTGTATATTTTGGAGATCATACCCTTGTCTGAGATATCACTGGCAAATATGTTTTCCCATATGGTTAGTTTCCTTTTCACTTTGTCAGTGTTTTCTTTAGCCATGCAGAAGCTTTTTATTTTGATAAAGTCCCATTTGTTTATTCTTTCCTTTATGTCCCTTGCTCTAGGGGATATATCGGTGAAAATATTGCTGTGTGGAATATCTGAGATCTTCCTGCCTATGTTTTCCTCTAGGACTTTTATGGTCTTGTGACTTACGTTTAAGGCTTTTGTGCATCTTGAGTTTATTTTTTTGTATGGTGTAAGTTGGTGGTTAAAGACAATTGTATTGCTTATGTACATTTCAGACTTAATTTCACCAGAATGAATTTTATCTGGGTTTTGTCTTGCCCTTTCCACTCTGCCAAAAATGTCCATATAATTATAAACTTAATTGAAAACTTAGAAATAAATCAGAACCTGGAAGTCAAGGGAAAATTATTCAGTAATAACAGTATAATTAGAAACTCATAATAATATTTTTGTAAACTCATAGCCACAAAAGCACTGCATTTTTCTTAGTTTTCACCTCTTTCTCGTCTTTTAGATTTTGATGTAACATTGATGGTAAAAGTCAAGAGTTTTTTTCTATGTTCAGTGTTTGTTACCATGTTCAGTAAATTTTCCTTTTTATTTTATAGTGATGAAAATTTGTCAAGTTTTAGAACTATTTGATAAAATATACAATAGAAAAAGGAGCTGTATTGCCCTCTTTTGTGGGTGGGCTACTCTGTTATGCTCAGTTTGCAGGCCAGTTGTGTATTGAGTGGGTAGGAGCAGGGAGTGAGGGCCTAGATGAAGGAGCAAAGGGCATGTGTACTCCCAAACTCAACATTCCTAATCCCAGACAAGAAGGCAGTGTGGGGTGGTGGAGGAAAAAGCAGGTAACTGCAGCTCTCCCAGATCCTCAGTGAAGATATCTTAGGAGACCTGGCAATCATAGGATGAGAGGGTGAGGGACAGGCAGCAGTCACTGGACTGCAAGGATGGCTTTCCCTGTTTTTTCCTGCCCTCTACTCCAAACAGCCACATCAGCTAAAACTTACCCATGAGAAAGTATGAAAGAAAAAAGGCTAAGAGATGAGGAAAGGACTATATGATTGTAACCTGGTGTATCTGGTATAACATTCGCAGAACTTGTATGTGTCAATTATTATTAATAAAATAGCTTTCTATATTTATTTGCTGTCTTTATCTCATTTGCCTACTGTCTTATATTGCAGCACTCAAAGTGATTCATTTTTTGTGCAGGTAAGGAAAGTTATACCTTACTGATGAGTCACATTTTATTCTGGTGAAGAAAATTATTCTGGTGATGTTTTGTTCTTTTTGTCATTACTAATTTTTTCAGCATTCTTTGTCTGTCTTTGCCATAGCATTTCATTTTGATTTTAAATTTCATCTCTCCTAGAAGGTTTTATCAGTGTTGTTTCTATACCTTCTGAGTTCTTATATTGTTTAATCATTTTAATATTTCTCAGATCTTTTAAATCTTTGATTAATTTCAAACACTAAAATATGAAAATCTTTTAAGTACATAAGTGCTTAGAAATGCACATAATTTTAAGTACATTCTTCCTTGAATAGGTTCACAATTGGAGATATATGTTTAAAATTCAATAGTAATTTAAAAAATTTGAGAAATAAATGCACAACTTTGTACCACATTGTAATTTGTCAGCTGTTTAACATTTATAAAAGAATAGGTATGACTTTCATATAATCATTGGAGACTTGAATGTTCATTGAATTGAATGGCCCTATGAAAACCTTTACAGTTAAACCTCAAGGAATCATGCCTAAATATTCATATGTATTTTCTAATATGTAGAGAATATAATATATATTGTACTTTGCTCTAAGGTGTCATCAATGTAAAACACACTGGTATTTTAAAACATACTGGTATTTTATTTACCACTATAGGAAAGACAATGTGAAAATTATCTCTAAAATAATAGCGTAAAAAATTACATTGATAATAAGTCCTATTCTGATTTCAGAGTAGTTAAAAAGTAAGCGATGTGTATCTTAGAAGTAGTGAAATATGATTATGTACAATAAATATGCAGAATAGGGCTAATCCTCTATGAAATCAGAGTTTAAATAAAGAAATAGCTTTGATGGTACATTCATATAGTTATTACACAAATGTTTGTGAAGAATCTATCATGTGTTAGCTACTTATTGCAAAGGTGCCTATGAACCTTGCCACTATGATTGAGATCCCTGAGGTAGGAATTTGACTTTGGGGTTCTCTTAATACAATACTAGGTACACCATAGGTACTCAGTAGATAGCTGATGAAAAGGCACTTTCCTTAAAATGAAACATAAATCCTAATTTTCAAATGCAAAAATTTTAAATTTGTACTGGAAGAACTTTGAAATATTTTCATTCTAATAAAAATAATATGTACTGTTGTGGATCCTGGCTCCTGGGGTCCGAGGTGTTGTGGATGAGATATGGGACAAATTCACATAGACTACCAAGTCCTGTGGAGGAAAAGGGACGGTGCGGCCATTCTCTCGAGGGGAGAGCGCCCCCGACCCCTGCCTTGACAAGCTTTTATTGGGTCCAATTTGCACAGGAATACAGGGTGTATATGTAAAGCTCATCAATCACTGTCAGGTAGAAATGATTAAACAATAGATAACATTCAAAAAAACTCTGAGTGCTTATTCTGAGTCAGGGTCAGATAGTTAAAGGGCCATAAAACTTTGGGGAACAAACTCACTTCCTGCTTGGACCCTTATCATTTAAATTAGCAAAGTAGGTTTCGTAGGATTTTATGCATTCTTTCTTAGGCCTGATCACCCTGGGAAACCCACCCTTTCCAGCAGAGGGCCATCCCCACCTCCAGCATTGTTTCAGGCTTAAGGCATTATTTCAGGTTTAAGTCAGCCAGGAGAAGTAAGGCAGCCAAGAGATTAGGAGACATCTTGCAGACAGAATGAGAACTCAGGCCATGTCAAAGCCAAGGGGTGAGGGTCCATCACCCCCTTTTTCTATAACCCCTCAAGTCCTTCTCCGAGGGCCCCTTCATGACCATGCCTGTCTTAGGTCATCCCTCTTTTGAGGAATCTTATCCATCTTTGGCTAACCAGTCATCTGTCTGGGGCCAAACAGGGTGAAGAGAAAGGGGGCAGAGGTGGTGCCCCTACACGGAAGATAAGCTTTGTCTCCTAAGTGGCTTATGGTCCTAAGGTCCTTCATTCAGCCTTAGCCATGGTGGTGGGGGGGTTATAGCTTCTGAAACTAGACAGGGCAGTTCCCAACAATGTACATATCATAAAAAGAAAAGACAATAATAAAACAATTCCTGTACCCAAGAAGCAACCATAATTATTAGTTTGGTATAGGTGTTTCTAGAGGAAAGAAAATGTAATCCCATATTTTGGGAACATATGTTTATATATCTAAACTTCTACCTAAACTTTTTGTGATATCTTTGGATGAATTCTTTCATAAAATGAAGGCTGCCATTTTAGTGTAAGAAATTACCATCCCCATCCCCACGTAGAGCTGGTTTATAACACCCATTCAATTTTAAATTAAAAATACTTGAATTTAAATGGATTTAAAATAATCTAATACATAATATTTAATTTTCAATAAGTATTTAAAAAATATATTATTTATTTACTTTTTAGAGAGAGGGAGAAGGAGGGAGAAAGAGAGGGAGAGAAACATCCCTGTGTGAGAGATACATCAATCGGTTGCCTCTCACTCTCCCACCCCGCCCCGCCCCCGCCCACTGGGAAACCTGGCCCAAAACCCAGGCATGTGCATTGACTGGGAATTGAACCAGCAACCTTTTGGTTCACAGGCCGGCACTCAATCCACTGATCTACACCAGCCCGGGCTCAATAATTTTTTAAAAAATGTCTATTAACTCATTTAAAATCCAGACCAAACTCCCTGGCATAATTGGCAGGAAATCCCTTAGAATGTTGGTTCTGAAGTGTTGGCTTTAGTTGGCAAGTACAGAAACAGATTCAAGAAGAATCAAAACAGCCCTGGCTGGCATAACTCAGTGGATTGAGCGCAGGCTGTGAACCAAAGTGTCGCAGGTTCAATTCCCAGTCAGGGCACACGCCTGGATTGCAGGCCATGGCCCCCAGCAACCACACATTGATGTTTCTCTCTCTCTCTCTCTCTCTCTCTCTCTCTCTCTCTCTCTCTCTCTCTCTCTCTCTCTTTCTCCCTCCCTTCCCTCTCTAAAAAATAAATAAATAAAATCTTAAAAAAAAAGAATCAAAACAGATTTAGGCATATAAATGTCAATTATGACAGACTCTTTAAGATTAGTTTTTTTATGAGTCCTGAGGGCTTTAGGCATCAGTGACAGGACAATCATAACTATTTTTCAGAGGTGACTTTTGTGGATTTTTGGTAACTATTCAATACTTCCTTGCAGCAAGGATCTTGGCATTTGAAGAAACTACTTTTTCATATTATTATTTCAGAAAAAGATAAATTCTATCCTACAAAGTAAACTTTTTGCTCTAATAATTGTTATCAGTCAGGGTTGAGTCAAGGAAACCATGTTAATCATTTCAAATGGAAGGGATTTAACACTGGGAATGGGATAATACAGGATATCGGGAAGCTAAAAGAGCAAGAAGTGATGTTGACATAACCCAGACATTAACAACATGAGAAAGCAACTACTATCTGTAGAGAGATTAAAATAAAAGAGAATCTAGAATCTTGAAGCAGTCCCTGGAGAACTGATGCTTGGAGCTCTGATTGACACATGATGCCCTAGTTAGGGTTTGGATAATGGAAGGGGTGAGACCAGCTGGTGCTCAGACTACGATGGAGGTGAGGCCCGGCAGGCTAATAGGGGCAGCAAGGCAGGAGCATTGCTAGGAAATGATGCTGGAAGGATGCCTAGCCAAGCTAGACGCACTAAGTGAGTTTTTTTCTCAGGACCTCCTGCCTTCCAAGCTCTTGCCAGTGCCTCCCATTAATGGAACCTAATTGAAAACCAGTTGTCAAAGGAGTCTGGGAAATATATGACTCCTAGCCCCAGTTTAGAGTTGTGTATAAAAAGGTGGGTTTGAAACTAATAGGCAACAGATAATTGGCAAATCCTATCCTCTATTTAAGCACAATAAAGTAGAGCTTTGTCTTTAGGGACTTAATATTCACAGTTTTAACTGTATACAAGCAGCCTGCTGGTCGATAACATAGTAATTTGTAATTTTCTTAAGGCACACATTTAAATCATGTACCCTTACACTGGTATGCTGAGTGATTTTGCTGCTAAGCCCAGCAATCCCATTCTTGACCTCACGTGGACTGCAACGCTTATGGAGTGTTGAACATTTTTGTGTTGGTGATGGAAGTGAGGGAGGAGTGAGGAAGTCCAGGGAAGTATGGAGCTTAGTGGTGGTCAGCTCTATAGATGGTGTTTTCACTATAATCTCAAAGCAGAGATTCTGAGCTGGTGTTCCTGGATGTATCTGGTCTGTAAGTTGATTTTGTTGTTATTATTTAAACATTGTGGAATTTAACATTAGATTGACACTTTTTCCAGGCTTATTTGAGAAACTGGAAGATCAAGCAACAGTGGGACCACATTCCCTTGAGAAAATAATTTGCTGACTCTGAGGAGTGGTTGCCTCCTGTAGAGAGGGAGCTGATGCCCTTCAGTCCTTCTCAGCTGCACTCTCCTTCCTTTGGTCACTTTCATTTACACCTAAATTGACCGCCAATGCAGCATCTGAATTGCAAACCCATATATATATGTAGTGGCTTATAAAATGATTTAAGTGAGTAAGTTTTATGTTTTGGGCTCTTTTGTTTAGGAAGATTTGGTCACAAGTGACAGAAACACATTTGCCTGGGCAAATGTGAGCAGATTGGCTCCTGTCCCCAAAGTGCATGAAGATTGTGGTGGGAGGCACTCCAAGGGTGCCTGCCAGCAGAGACTCTGTGGCAACTTTATTTTACATTGTGGTTTCTCCACAATGAATGTTCTTGTTCTTCTTGATCAGATAGAAGAAAGAGCTTCTCCTAGTAACAGTGAGAAAAAAATTATAAAAAGGATAAATTGAGTGTCCAGTGGGTATCTTGTGGATATCCCAGGATCAATCCCTACAGGGGAGAGTGGATACATATACTGCAAACTCGTATCTCTGGTGGGGAGGTAGGGTCAGCCCCATTCAAACTGTGTGACCAGAAGGGAGAGGAATAGTTTCTTCAAATCAAAGAAGATATAGTAACCAGAAGAAGGGGGTAGAGGTAGTAAATGTCTACTTCAGGTGTATTAAAAAATTGGGGTCATCACAAACATCTGATTGTCTTCTGCATATACTGGGTAAGACTGACTGAATGGCCACAGTCCTCTGCCTCACCCTTTGCAATGTTCCTTTATAATTCTTCTCATCAAGAGGGACTTGCCTGGCCCAATAAACTTCTACCAATAGGCAATACAGGTAACATCATATCAGCATAAGCCAAGGCCTCAGGAGGATTGGGCACGTCTATTTCATCTCTCAGAACCTTGCTTAGCTGCCAGGTGAACACATTCATGTTAGTGTACTGGAGGATGAGAGACTACATGGAGAAGAATCAAGCCATGGGAACTGAGCCCACCTTAGAGCAGCCAACCTCCAGCTGACTCAGCAGCTGATTGAAGATGCATGGCAAACACAGGCTAAAAAAGCCAGGTGAGAGAAGCCTAGCATGACCCAGACCAGAAGGACCATTCAGCTGGCCCAGAGACTCCTGTGCAATGATGAGACACTGCACGTGAGGAGTGTTTTGTTGTGAAGCAATCACTAACTGACATGTCAAGCACCTACCCTACTGTGTATTAAGCATAACATCTGAAAGTTGAGTACAAGAGTGATATAGATATTCACATTATTCATTCTTCTGTGAGAGCCGAGGCAAAAGCTATAAGCATTATCATGAATTAGGACAGGCTCTTTTTAAAAGGTCAAGGCTACCACTCTATAGGAACAAAATGATTTCACAGCAAAGATAACTGACTTTGAATTATTATAAGCTATGTGACAAAAATCATAGGAACAGCGCACCCATGAGTGGAAAGCTGCCACGTGGGGCTGGGAGAGAAATGGTGTCATAGGTTACAGCAAGCTGTTCTTAGCCATGTGCATGTTCCCTTGACGGCCTCTCTCTGTCTCTTCAAGTTTCCATCTCAGTTCAGATACTGCATCCTAAGAATGGTTGTGCACTTTGTATGAAATAGTCTCTCTCTTTTTTCTTGATGCTCTTCTCCTTGCCTGTAGACATTCCTTTATGCACTTAAACTTCTACTGTGGGATAAGAGGAGAGGAGAGAGGACCGTAAATAGAACCAGCCAGTTTGATTAATAAGTATCTCTGCAGTAAGATCCTGCCAGAAATATTGGATACGTTAGTTAACCAGACCTGGGGTTTTATCAGATCTTGATTAACCAGGGGAAGGGAAACACCCAACCCCTTGCCCATACCTCACCACTACTTCACTGAAGACTTATTTACAGCAGTTCCTTCTATACAGTACATCATATCTGCCTATCAAGGAAAAATGCCAGGAATACCAAAAGGCAAAACAAACAAAACACAATTTGAAGAGACAGAGCCAGCATCATAACCAGCCATGGCAGAGATGTTGGAATTACTGAAACTGGAATTTAAAACAACTTAGATAAATATGCCAAGTGCTCTAATGGATATAGTAGAGAGCATGCAAAAACAGATGGACCATGTAAAAGGAAAGGTGGGAATTCGAAGAAAAATTTACATACCTGTAGAATATTTTTCTGATTTTCACCCTTACCTAAAATCTCTAATAGTCAAGGTAAAAATGTTAAAAATATGCTTTTTTTTCTCTCCTGTCATCTAAAAAATAATGTTGATTAAGTGTTTTGTCACCAAAAAAGATCTATTTGAGAAAAAGAAAAGGCTGCAGCCCAGCGCATGCAGACATGGCAAGCCATGTGCACACCCTGGCTGCTGTGCCAAGAGGAAGGGCATTTTTAGAAGGGAAAAGGAGGTTAGAACACTAGAGTTGTATTGTAAACAGAGTCCTTCCTGTAGGGTTCTTGTAAATATGTAGAGTGTGTTATCTTCCCATAAACCCCAGCTCTTCCCATAGACCGCCCCGATTACTTATGATTGCTTAAAGTTTCGTTTAGTCTTTATCATTCTGTAGAAATACACTTATCAGTTCCTTCTTAGAACTGATAAGACCAATGAACTAGAAGACCAATGGTTTTTAAATTATTGCACCACCCTTCCTATGCCCTTGCCCTAATCTAGGGCATCTGGATCATGGCCAAGGTGGTGGTTAGGCAACTATTTCAATGTTCTTCCTTTTCTGGCTTTCCATTTCTGGAATCCAACTGTTTTGAGTTCAATACTTGTTTGAGGTTCTGTTCCTCTGGCTGCATGGGGCTGAGGCTGAGCTGAAGGTCTTAATTATTACTGAGCTAAGAATAGCTCCCAAGGGGCTGCAGTCCCTCTGGAATGGGGCTGGACACCATGGTCTACGCAGTGTTCTTCACTCTCTAGACAGACATTCCTGACAACCAAGCAAAGGAGGGCCTGGAGTCGGAGGGCTTTCCTCTTCTACAGTGTTCTGTGGACCGGGGGAAAGGCGTGCTGATCGGAGATAATAGCCCTAACAGGGTTCATCCCATGCAGTGCATTCTGGGGGACACGTTAGGCAGAGTCCCGGCCTGTATAAAGTTATCTATTAGCTGGCTTGGAATCAACAGGGACACGTGCCCAGATGTGTGCTGCAGTGAAGTGACGTAACTTAATTAGTTGTTTTGTTCAGAGTTGTATCTGTAGGGATGCAGGAGAGGGCAGTGTCCCTCCAGCTGTCCTGCTGCAGAACTATGCTGTCTGGCCCTGTGTCTTTCCAGCCACTGTGGTCCTTCCATGGCAAGGCTGTGTAGCTGTCCCCCCAACATTACAAACGGGGTTTTGATTGGGGAAGGCTGAATAAGATTTGCCTGATAATGGTATGCAGGAATTTACATATGGGGCTTTCTCTGTGCCCGACAGGATTACGCACAATATCCATAGAACACCTGTGTAAGACAGATACTGTTGTTATTCTTATTCATAGGTGAGGAAGCTGAAGGATATAAGAGAGTAGATGACTTGCCCCATGTGGTACAATCAGCAGGAAATGAAGCTAGAACTTGCATTCAGGGAGTCTAAAACTAGAGTCCAGACTCTTAAGCCCTATCCCACACTGCCTCTCAGCACTTAGGAGAGCTCTGCTCACTTCTCCCACACAGGAAGTCAGAGTCAGAAGGAGGTGAATGTGAGTGTAGTAAACAACCCCCTGCCCCCATCAAATCTATGAAAAACAAATACACATCAAGGAAACCCAAATCTAAGGGTCTCTTTTTCCTCTGTCTATGACAGCAGTCTCTATTTTCTCCACCAGATGGCAGTAATTCCACATAGTTTTTATCTCATTTGTTTGAGCAGCCATTGAATACATAAATTGGTAGTAGAGTTTTGTGAAAACATTTAAAGAAATCTGATAACAACTGTTTCATTTGCCAATATTTTATATTGAATTAAACTCACAAAATTCATTTAGGCTACATCAATTCTATAAAAATGACTTCTTTTCCTCTTCTAGAAGCTAAAGCCATGTACAGGTGCTCACATAAGAGCATGCAAGCTCACCCCTGCCCCCCATACTCACATCCACCTCTTCACATACATCTTCCCACAATCCACTACACAGATCCACAAACACATACCCATCTCTGCACCCACACCGACCCACACATGCCCACACCCTACACACGTTTACTACCCCATAGCCACACAGGCACAGACACACGCCGATACAGACACACATGCCCCAAGATGTAGAATCTATCCTCCAGGAATCCCTTAAAGTCCCTGAAGACTACAAGGAAAGTATAACAGTTTTTCTGTGCCTATTTCATTAGCGTCATTTGCTTATTTTTTCATTGTAAAAAGATTACACATTATTGACTTAAAAAGTATTGCATTTCAGGATCTCCAAACCTTATAAAAAATTTCCCTTCCCAAAAATTTACTAAAAGAGTAATTCTTTTTTTATGTTACACAAACACAAACCTATGCCCATCTTCCCGAAACCATTCTTACATCTACTCTTTATATCTATTGGTGATCCCCAAAGTAGCTGTCTATTTCTGATTGTAAGAGTTGTACCCTAAAGTAGCCAAAATTGTAACAAAGGCAGATGTAAACTCATGACCTTCTAACTTCAAATTATCTTTATAAAAACAGAATCTTCCAATATTTCCTCTGTTTAAGAAAGCACCACTAACTGGTTAAAACTGGTATTGCAGTTCAGTTCTAGTTAATACCCAACCCCTCCAAAAACATTGTTCCCACTGTGAGGAGCCCTGCGTGGTTCTGATTACCAGCCTGTCATTCAGAACTCACCTGAGACAGCACATCGTCTGGAGTCCATGGGATTCTCCTGATGCGCATGGGCAGCACCTGGCCTTCCTCACCAGGGGTTTTGTGTGTGGTGACAAGGACAAAGGTGAACCAGAAGTGGAAAAGAGGGTGGCTGCTTCATGTTGCCTGTAGGTGACTGACTGGTTTGTGGGCTTGGGCAAGGGTATCTCTCTGGGGATGTCGGTGACAGGGCAGATACAAAAAGGCCAATGTCTGGAAATCAGACAAATATGGGCTTAATCTATCACAATATTGTTTGCTAAAAGATATTGCCCTGGCTGGCATATCTCAGTGGATTGAGCGTGGGCTGGGAACCAAAGTGTCCCAGGTTCGATTCCCAGCCAGGGTACATTCCTGGGTTGCAGGCCATAACCCCCAGCAACTGCACACTGATGTTTCTCTCTCTCTCTCTCTCTCTCTCCCTCCCTTCCCTGTCTAAAAATAAATAAATAAAATCTTTAAAAATATATATTAAGTCTGGGCTAAGATGGAGGTATAGGTATACACACTTTACCTTCTTGTACAACCAAAAGAAGGACAATAATAAATTAAAAAAACAAAAAAAAATAAACAGAACTGCCAGGAGATCAAACAGTATCAAAGTCTAACAACCAAGGAATTAAAGAAGAAACATTCATCCAGACCGGTAGGAGGGGTGGAGATTGGCAGGCAGCCAGGGTAGAGAAGACTCGTGGCAAGGCAGTGGCTGGAGGACCAGGAGGTCCCAGATTTGAGTGCACATAAACCAGGAGGAACAACTGGGGAATGAGACAGACCACACAACCCAGGGCTCCAGCTTGGGGAAAGAAAGCCTCAAAAACTCTGGCAATAAAAACCGATGGGAATTTGTGTCAGTGGGAGAAACTCCCAGCCTCATAGTGGAGGTCATTGGAGAGACCCACAGGGTCCTAGAATGTACACAAACACACCCACCTGGGAATCAGCACCAAAAGAGCCTGATTTGCTTGTGGGAAGTGGGGGAAGTGACTGAAAGCCGGGAGAGAGCTGAGTAAGTGGCATTGTTTCCTCTCTGACCCCTTTCCCCCATACAGCAGCACAACGCAGAGACATGAGTTGTCACACCCTGAATACCTAAGGCCTCTGACCTTTACAACATAACAGGTGCTCTGAGACAAAAAAAAAATATGGCCCAAATGAAAGAATGGATCAAAGCTCTGAAAATAGAACTAATTGATGAGGAGATAGCCAACCTATCAGATGCACAGTTCAAAACACTGTAATCAAGGTGCTCACAGCAATAGTTCAGTATGCTCCAAAGGTACAGGAAGAAGTGAAGGCTGTACAAAGTGAAATAAAGGAAAATGTACAGGGAACCAGCAGTGAAGGGAAGGAAACCAGGACTCAAATCAGTGATTTGAGCAAAAGAAAGAAATAAACATGCAACCAAAACATTTGACCAGAACAGAATGAAGAAAAAAGAATTCAGAGAAAGTGAGGAGAGGCTTAGGAACCTCTGAGACAACTTTAAATGTTCCAACATCGAAATCATAGGTGTTGCAGAAGGAGAAGAGGAAGAACAAGAAATTGAAAACTTATTTGAAAGAATAATGAAGGAGAACTTCCCTAATCTGGCAAAGGAAATAGACATCCAGGAAGTCCAGGAAGCTCAGAGAGTCCCAAAGAAGTGGGACCCAAGGAGGCACACACCAAGGCACATCATAATGAAATTACCCAAGATTAAAGATAAAGAGAGAACATTAAAAGCTGCAAGAGAAAAGGAGACAGCTACCTACAAAGGAGTTCCCATCAGACTGTCAGCTGATTTCTCAAAAGAGACCTTACAGGCAAGAAGGGGCTGGAAAGAAGTATTCCAAGTCATGAAAGTCAAGGACCTACATCCAAGACTACTCTATCCAGCAAAGCTATCATTTAGAATGGAAGGGCAGATCAAGTACTTCCCAGATAAGGTCAAGTTAAAGGAGTTCATCATCACCAAGTCCTTATTATATAAAATGTTAAAGGGACTTATCTAAGAAAAGGAAGATCAAAATTATGAACAGTAAAATGACAACAAACTCACAACTATCAATAACTGAACCTAAAAACAAAAACAAAAACAAACTAAGCAAACTAGAACAGGAACAGAATCATAGAAATGAACATCACATGGAGGATTATCAGTGGGAGGGGTTGGGGAGAGAATGGGGGCACAAGGTACAGGGAATAAAAAGCATAACTTATAGGTATAAAATAGGGTTAAGAATGGTATAGGAAATGGTGAAACCAAAGAACTTACATGTATAACCCATGGACATGAACTAAGTTGGGGGGAATGTTGGGGGGGATAGAGAGTGGAGGGGAATAAATGGGAGAAAAAATGGGACAACTGTAATAGCATGATCAATAAAAAAACACTTAAAAATAGAAAAAATATTAAATTTCTCTGTATACGCAGGTTGGGGCAAAAGTAGGTTTGTAGTTGTGAGTACTCAAAACAGTTTATCCTTATGTTATTATTTATTAACTATTGTATTATTTTCCATGCAAACAACTGTAAACCTGCTTCTAGCATACTCTGTATTATGATAAAATTGTGATGTATATATATATATATATATATATATATATATATACATACATCTATGGTTATTGATGTACCCCTACCTGTGTTTAAAACAGTCACATGCTAATGAGATGTGGGATATTAGGGCGACATCCACTAGTGCAAGGAGCAGCTTCAGTAGTGACCTCTGTTATCCCTGGTACAGAGGGAATGGGTGTAATCCAGGTAAGTCCCACCTCTGCGGCAGAGGGAGAGAGCACGGGACGGAACCCACTCCAGTTCTGTGTTCCAACTTCACCCAAGACTGGGCGGGAAGGAGATGGGGTGTAAAAACACGGGGAGAGAGGCTGAGGAGAATGTTTTCAAACTTAGGCCTGTGGCTTAACTGTTTACTCCCAGAAATTACTTGGGGAGTCGATCAGGGATAGTGGGGGACGTGGCTCATTCTTTCTGGAAAGCACACATTAGTTTTCACAATAGCATGGCAAACGTCTAAAGCCACTGAAGAACAGACTGGAAATAAGAGGTGATAAAACCCCAGGCCCTCCTCGCTGGTTATTCTCTGCACATCTGTGCGGCCTCTGCACACAGGCCTACTTCAGGGGAAGCTCTGGGCCTGCGGAACTGCCCGGGGACCCGGCCTCCTCACCCTCATCACATTTTGAGGTGAGCAACACCGGCTTTTGAATCAGGAAGCAATTTTAAAATTAGTCATGTTTTGATCCCGTGGGCCTGGTTTCGTCTGATTAATAAGCTATGCGTTCAGGGCTCTACCCATTTCCTCCCCCTCGGGAGCCTGCCTTCTCTACACCACCCCTCCAAGTGTCTACAAACAGGACCTCTTTCCCCCTGGGACCAAGCCCAGCGATAGGATTCCGGGCAGCCCTTCCCAGAAGGACTAGCCCGGTGCCGGCCTGACCTTGCCAGGAGAAATTTCTCTTTCCAGCTTGAATTTCCTTCCTGTCTACCTTCAGGCCTTTATTGCTGGCCAGGCTCCCCTTTGACCACCCTGAATAAATCTTCCCTGCATCCCATCCCTGACAGCTGCTGATTTGGCTTCTTTCTTTCTTTCTTTTTTTTAATTGAAAGTAAACCTTCAAAGCGGCGCAGCCACCTGAGAAGCTCCGCTGAGCACTGCAGCTGGGCTAGTGAGCCTCAAACAGGAGCGCCGCTTTTACCTCGTTCCCTCCTGCCCTGGGGCTGGGGAGGGGGATCGTGGGGCCTGGTGGGCGGCCAGGGCCACTCAGCTTTCAACTTAGCTTTTGCATTAGAAGAAGGGAATGTGGACACGGGAAAAGTGTTGTGGAGAGATTTTGAAAAGTGCCCCTGTAACTTGAGAGAGAGATTGAGAGGCGATAGCAAAGAGGTGGGGGTGGGGAGAGGAGGAAGGAAAGGCGGGAAAGGAGGAGGGGGAGGTGTAAGTTTAAAGGCAGAATGCAAGTTCAATTTACTTATGAAGAAATCTGGGGGTGTCTTTGTGCTGACTGGTTAGACTATTGGGGGTACTTTGTAGAAGGAAATTAATTTTAAAAAGCATGTGCAAATTTAACAACCATGGTGTGGCACGTAAAGCAACAACTCAGAGGATGGCACTGACTTAGGAGTCAAGATTCTTAGATTTATTCCCTGGAGTCTTCTCCTTAGTTACTTTGTCATTTCAAGCTGGTCCCTTCCCTCACCTTGCAAGTTTTTTACTATAGAAATTTTTAAATATTCAGAAAAGTTTAAAAAATAATATGAGAAACACCTTTGTATTCATCATCTAGATTCAACAACGGTTAACATTTTTCCACATTTGTTTTACCGTTAGTTCTTTCTCTATGTGAACACACTCACAGGCACACATTTTGCTGAACTATGTGAAAGTAAGTTACAGGCATCATCGTACTTCACCCCTATGTACTCCGGCACGCGTTTCTTAATGAGGACATTCTTTGACATAATCACAATACAATCATTACACCTAAGAACATTGACGATAATTCCCTAGTAACATTTCACATTCAGTCCATATGAAAACTTCTCCAATGGACTTCAAACTATCCTTTATAA